>NW_027481754.1:0-347428 GCF_050403365.1 Sporobolomyces koalae
GAGAGGCCACCCGAGGACCGGGAAGCACGAATGAGGGGGGACGTTTAGAAGGCCGTGAACACGAACTCGCGGTCGAAATGTCTCCGGTTCTACCCTTCTGCCCCCCCCCCCCCCCCCCCCCACACACACCAGACTGAATTCCGCACCACTTCAAGTTCCCTCACGACCACCATCATGGTGTTGCAAGATCTCGGCCGGCGGCTCAATTCGGCGATCCAATCGATCAGTGCAGGCAGTCCTATCGATGCTACCGTACGCTGCGCGTGTTCCCCTACAGTCTCGTCCAACGACCGCCGAAAGTCTCATCTAACATTCGAACCCTTGTACACGCAACCTTCAGGCGCTCGACAATGTCTTGAAAGGAGTATGCACCGCTCTATTGGAATCGGACGTCAATGTGTCACTCGTCAAGCGGTGTCGGGAACGCGTGAAAGCCAAAGTGTTGCCTCAACTCGAAGAGATTCAGACCAAGAGTCAGGGTGACGCGCTCGCGGGCAACAAGGGCAAACAGATCATCCATACAGTACGCTGCAAACTCCTCGACTCTCGGGCACGAGAGACCATGTTCCACATATGAGACACTGAACTCGCTATCTCACTCCACGCGCTTCGACAGGCAGTCTTTGATGAGCTCGTAGCATTGGTCGATCCGGGAGATGATGCCCCTCCAGCATTCAACGTAAGATCGGGTCCGAACCGTCTTCATCCGAAAACCCCACGACTGATGACTGAAATCGGACCCTAAAGCCACAGAAGGGCAAGACGAGTGTCATCATGATGGTCGGTCTGCAAGGAGCTGGAAAGACCACAACGTGTACCAAGGTGAGCCGTCATTCGTATATCCTGAGAGCAACCGGTACTCAACAAGTGTCGTTCTTTCGATAAATCAGCTCGCGACGCACTACATGCGCAGAGGATTGAAAGTCGCACTCGTGTGTGCCGACACGTTCCGAGCAGGTGCATTCGATCAATTGAAACAGAACGCTGTTCGCGCCAAAGTCCCGTTCTTTGGAAGGTGAGGACAAAACTTCCCCATTGATTTAGCCCTCCAAACCCCCTTGTCGAACTAATTCCGAGCTTGTTGCTGTCATGTAGCTACACCGAGACGGACCCGGTCTCGATCGCGTTGCAAGGAGTAACCAAGTTCAGGTCCGAGAGGTTCGATGTCATCATTGTCGACACTTCGGGTCGACATCGACAAGAGAGCGAGTTGTTCCAGGAGATGGTTCAGATCGGAGAAGCGGTCGAACCCGACATGACTGTACTCGTGCTCGATGGAGCGATCGGTAAGTCCCGAATCTCACACTTTCTGGGGGGAGGAAACGTTTCATTTTGACGAATCCCCTTTTGTATCGATACAGGTCAAGCCGCAGAAGCGCAATCGAGAGCGTTCAAAGATGCGAGTAACTTTGGTGCGATCATCGTAACCAAACTCGATGGACACGCGAAAGGAGGAGGAGCGATTTCGGCGTACGTCTCTCTTCTCCATCTTGACATACGAAAAACCCTTGGGCTTATCATCGGAATCTATGGATTATAGCGTTGCCGCAACGAATACCCCAATCATCTTTATCGGTACAGGAGAGCACTTGCACGACCTGGAAAAGTTTGCCCCGAAACCGTTCATCTCGAAAATGTTGGGCATGGGGGACATGCAAGGATTGGTTGAACGCGCACAGGAACTCGCGATGGCAAACCCGGAACGACAAGAGACGATGATGAAGAAGTTGGAGAAGGGAGAGTTCACGGTGCGAGACCTCAAAGATCAATTGCAGACGATTGCGGGCATGTGAGTTCCAACACCCATCCCAACTTTTCCCAGGCTCGAGAACGTTTCTCATAGGTTTTACTGTTGAACCTAGGGGACCTTTGTCAAACTTGACGTCAATGATTCCCGGCATGGGCGACCTGATGGGAGGCGGAACCGGAGACGATGTCGCCAAGAAGATGAAACGGGTCGCGTTCATTTTCGATTCGATGACGACCGAGGAACTCGATTCGGATGGATCATTGTTCCGAGATCCGAAACCTTCACCATCACCTGCGACGACAAGCAACAAGGAGAATGCAAAGGCACCGACGGTCGACGATTTCAAACCTCGAGAACCGAACAAGCGAGTGTTGCGCGTTGCGAGAGGATCAGGTACTTCAGTGCAAGAGGTTGAAGACCTGTTGGCGCAACATCACGGGTTCGCGATGATGGCGAAGAAGATGGGAGGCAAGAACGGGTTGATGAGCAAACTGTCAGGTGCACGGGGTGCGATGGGTGGAGCAGGAAGACCGGGTGGACTTGGTGCCGGCGCAGGGATGCCACCTATGGGTCCCGGGGGAATGCCAGACTTGTCCAAGCTGTCCGGTGGTCAAATGTCGGCTTTACAGGTTGCGTTTACTTTCCCTCTCTCGACATGTCGTTTCCGAGTATCCTCGAGCTGATTCAAGGGAATCCTTGTTGCAGAACATGCTGCCAGCAGGAGCGAGAGAGATGCTCTCGAACCCGAACGCGCTCGCACAGATGCAACAGATGATGGGCGGTATGGGAGGCGGCATGGGCGGCATGGGCGGCATGGCCGAGATGATGAAGGGCATGATGGGTCGGTAGTCGGGTTGTGCCTGCTAAATAACATCTCACGAGAATTTTCATACGAGCGAGAGAGGGGCAGAGAAGTGTTGGTTCAATTCTTCGATAGCTACAAGGGAAAAAAGTATCGACGGCGGAAGGAGCAAGAGCTATTCATTTTTCTATACGACAGACAGCAAGAACCAAGGAAAGAGGACACGGAGGGACAAAGGAACGAAGCATGTACAACCACACACAAAGCCTCGAGAGGAGGCGAACAGGAACAGATTCCCCTCGACTCGAGAACAGATTCTATAAAGATGAAAACAACAGGGCACGGACAAACAGTCGCGTAATGAAGAGGAAGTTGGGCCGGAGATATTACTCGTCTTTGGCTTTCGTAAACGACAAGCTCGGTTGGAGGGACGAAGTACGGCGAGGTCCGACTGGCGGTGGACCGAGGTTGACGTGCGTTCGGAAGAAGCCTGATCCTCCTGAGTCGCTCTCGCAGCCTGGCGTTTGCGCCTCGCCGTCGGTTGTGTCCTCGCCAAACAAAGGTCCGTCAAACCCGACCGAAGGCGCGCGATGACGGTTCATCGACTTGGTCGAGTAAACCATCTCGCCTTCGCTCGCGCTCGAGATGGACGCTTTGCGCGTCTTGGACCTCGACTTGGATGCGGGGCGCGGACGACGGGTTTCTTCGATAGCAGGGAGAGACATGGTCGCCGACGCGGGAGACGAGATGGGCGAGTTCGACGCTTCGGAGGACGACGACGACGAGGGCAGAGACGCGTCACGGCCAGGCAAGTCTGAGAGGAACGCTGGCGGTTCCGGGTCCTTAAAGCGGATCCTAGACAGCGAGAATTGTTGTTTCAGTCTGACGGACTTTGCCGCGCGAGAGCCGAGTGGGGGCAAGAGATTCAGAGGGGCAATGGACTCACGTCGACGCGTAGCCGAGGGGTCGGAGTACGAGCTTGAAGAATGCCCATCCTATCACATCGGCCTGTGGAGCAGAGTAGGGTGGAATCAGCCTAGTGCGCGAGACGAAGAGGATGTATGCACCCGCGAGAGGACTACGACGGAGAGAGTGGCGAGGGAAGCGTGATGACAGGACAGAGTGAGAGAACGTACAAAGGCGAGTGCCGCTACAGGCAGGAAGCACAGCGCTGCGAGGACTCTGAACAGGGTCGGCAAGACTTGGAGGTGATCTTGCAGCTTGTCGAGCGACGGTTCCGTGTACACCGCGAGCCAGGTCGCCTTGGCCGCAAATGGGACGCCAGACGACATCTTGCGTGAAGCTCCTGCCTAGGCGATTTGCGCTGGTCGAAGCGTGAGGATAGGTTCAATGCGAGAGTGGGCAAAGGATGCGGTGCACACCGTGCAGGAATAATTTCAATCGCCCCGGTCGGCGGCCGCAGCACTTTCACTGGGCCAAGCCAAGTTGCTGGAGTTCCGCCCATATTACAGCACTCCAAAGGGGCACTGGTAGCGGAATCCATCGTTCGCGCAAGAGACGGTTCAAATTTTGCTTGCGAAGGTCGCCGCTCGAATTAAGTTCTTACCCACAACACCAGTCCTCGCTCGAGAGCAATATTTGGTACTAGAGCGTGGCCTCAGGAAAGAAACAAGAGCAAGGCAGTGCTCGTCGCCGAAACCATGCAGCTCGGCCGGACCAGTCGCTCTCCGCGAGCTGCTACACCCTGCGAGTCCTGATTACCCACTCTGCCACATATCCCGCTTCGGACGACCTTGAGTCGTCCGTCTCCTATTTAGAGAGCGCCGAGCAAAGTCGGATCGGTACGGTTAAGGGCGAGCGATCCCAGCTATTGGCACAGATAGTCTGCTCGCGTTCGGGCCCGAGCGTCAAACGTTGCCTGGTACGGATTCGTCGTACCCGCGCGCCCTGAATAGATTGCTCGATCTGGCTGGCAACATTCGAAACGCACAAACAGCTTGTATGCAGGTCGAGCTGACTCGTAGCGAGCACTCGTCCCGGAGCGATTCACGCGCACGTGCAGAGGCGATCGCTTCGAACTCGAACTTTGAAGCTGGTGTTGCAGCCAGAAGGACGGCTCGAGCGGGTCGCGCACCAGGAATCGATAGCGGCTGTCCGTCTCGGCTGTCCGGGGCACGATAGAACGACTGGCATGTTAGCGTGTTATCTGGAGCGCGGCCGAACTTGTACAGCAGTCTCCCAAGGCGAGTAGATTGGGCCAACTTCACGCAAATACTAGTGAGTCGTTCGGGGCGTCCGAGAACGACCAAGAGGTCCAGCAGCGCTCAACTCGAACGTTGTTCCGAGCTTCCCAAAGAAGCTCGACGTGGAATGGAGTTTCACGGCAAAAACTGGATCTGGAACTCGAGCGGTACCCAATGATTGGAATTGGAGAACCACTGTTTCGAGCGATTTATCGAAAACTTTCGAAGGTATGTCTCGACACGGACATCAATACTCACTCCCGAGTACGAGGAGATTGTTTCGGCTCGAATTTGACGACTGTCGTCTTGACACTGATAGCTTCGAGACCAGAAGGTGACCAATCTGGAGGCGGCATGGTGAGTTTGTGTGGGAGACAGTGGAATAGGTAGGTTTCTTTGAGGTTTGAGCCGATCAAGCTCCTCGTACTCTCCCAGGAGTGAGTATCGATGTCCTTGTCGAGACATCCCTTTGAAAGTTTTCGATGAATCGCTCGAAACAGTGGTTCTCCAATTCCAATCATTGGGTACCGCTTGACTTCCAGATTCAGTTTTTGCCGTGAAGCCATTCCACGTCGAGCTTTTTTGGGAAGCTCGGAACAACGTTCGAGTTGAGCGCTTTACCAAGAGGTCCAGCTCCGAGCGTAGCGGTTCCTGGAATCGGAACGCTTCCAAGTCTGAGAACACGGGAGAAGGAACCCGGATCTCGAGTAGTTGAAGCCGAGGTGCTTCGACTGAAGCGAGATAAGCTCGAGGCCGATGAGTGTGACTTGTCGAGAGCTGCGGCTGTCGGATCTGAACCCATCTCAGTTCGGTGTTTACAATAATAGTAGTCGGGAGAAGTGTGCTTTCAAAAGCTGGAACCGATTTACCAGAACTCGAGGGGGGAGGTGCGGAAGCGGGTCGAGCGATCCCTGCCAAAGGTAGAGCGAACGTCAATGAATCGAACGGACATGATATCAAGGAAGCAAGACGTACCAGATGGCGGAGCGCTACTTGCGGGATGATCTCTCGGAGGGAAAGCGAGAGCGGCGGGCGGAAGCGAGACTACAAAATGATAGAAGAATTCATGAGAATGTTCACCTTGTTCTCCTTGTTGTTGAGGGAAGACAAGAGGCATTCCTCATGAACAAGCGGCGTTTGTCACGAACAAGGGGCCTTTGTCGCGAACAAGGGGAACGTTGAAAAAGGGAAGGATTAGCGATCTGAGCGCTGGAGGGTGTTGCAAAAGGTTACAGGTCGATGCTTGCAGGGCATATCGAGATTGCGCGAAGCAGATGTGCTGACCTGCATTAATGTCGAATGCCCAAGTACTTGGTGCTGAAGCTGAAGTGGAAGTTGGTAACACGGTCGCGTCGGGCGGCATATCGATCGGCTCGTGTCGTCTGCTCCGACCTCGATCGCTCGCACAGCATGTCGGCACGGTACACGCAGTCGAAGGCAGAGACGCAGAAGCATCTCGAGATCCTCAAAGGGATGCTCAAGCGCCCCGAGAACAAGGTGAGTCGCGTCACCTCGATTCCTGTTTATCCGACACTGAAAGCCGATTGCGGCCATTCGTAGCTCTGTGCGGACTGCAAGCGCAACGGTGAGTCCCGTCCCTGCGATCGAGATCCCGGTTGACGTGCTGACTGCTGCTCGTCTCGCTCGCTCGCCCCCACCCGCATCCGTCTGCACCCTCTCCATCACGATCGCCTGCACCCTACAAGATCCCCGATGGGCTTCGACCAACCTCGGCTGCTTCATGTGCATCCGCTGCTCGGGCATCCACCGCGGCATGGGCGTACACATCACCCGCATCAAGTCGGTCGACCTCGACACCTGGACCCCGGAGCAGATCGCAACCATCCAAAAGTGGGGCAACCATCGCGCAAACCTGTACTGGGAGGCGCACCTCAAACCGGGTCACATCCCGCCCGAGCAGTACGTCGCTGTTTGCCTCGCGGTCCATCCCGCTCACTCACTCCCTCGTCCACCTGCTTCACAGCAAGATTGAGAGCTTCATTCGAAGCAAGTACGAATCGAGACGGTGGGCGATGCAAGGACCTCTCCCGGAAGACCCTTCGAGTCTCGAACCCGACTCTGCTGCCTCTCCGGTATGCCCTTCTGAGCTTCTCTGCGGCTTTGTCCGGATAGCCTCAGTCGAAAACTGACTCTCAAAACATGCACGCGCTGCTAGTCGGCCCCTTCACCGGTGCCCGAGCCAACACCAAGCTCGGTCTCGTCTCGCAAATCGGCAACCGCTCCTGCCGTCGACCTCTTCTCGGCACCATCGCCTGGAGCCGGTTCAGGCTCCACCTCTCGACGATCTGTCCCGCAAAAAGCTTCGGCCGCGCCTCCTGCTCCGTCAGCGTCCAACTCGCTCTTTGACCTGGATTTCGACTCGCCTGCTCCTCCCGCCGCTGTTGCGTCTTCCCAGCCTCCCGCGTACAACGCTCGACCAACTCAATCATCGACTCAAACTCCGGCCCCGGCTCCTCCCCCTGTCAAACGGGACGCCAAGGCCGACATCCTCTCACTCTTCTCGGTCGCGCCTCCACCGCGACCCGTCCAGCCGACCCAAACCCAAACAACTTCTCACCACCAACAACACCAAACGCAAGGATCTGTCGGAGGTATCAGCTCGGGACTGAGCGGGCTCAGTTTCGGTGGTCCCGACTCGAATGGCGCCGCCGGATGGGGCCAAACGGCTCCTCCTCCAGTTCCGCCCGTGCAATCGGACCACGGCTTTGGAAACTTTTCCGTCAGTCTACCTCATCTCTGTAGCAAAAGAGCCTGTCGATATTTACTGACTGAGGCATCAATGTGTCACAGTCTTCGAATACTACCACTACCGTTCAGGATCCATTTGCGTCTTCGAATTCGTCCGCTTCGATTTGGGGTAGTTCAACGGCACCCATTTCGTCGTCATCTTCGACGAAACCTGCAGCCACCACAACAAACGATCCGTTTGCTGAATTCGGAGCGTTCACTGGAGGAGGAGCTGGTAACGCATCTTCAAACATTTGGGGCGGAAGCAGTTCGACGACGACAGGTGGATCGGCAAGCGCTGGAGGGTTCAGTGATATCTGGGCATAGAACATCACTGAGGTTTCTGCTTTGTCCCACTGGACAAATGAAAATCTACGCTGCTTTATGGTGAATGCGAGCTCTCTATGATGTTTCGCGAGAATAGGTCTTTCAGCAAGAGCAAAGAGCAACTTTGTAACAGCAGATGAAGACAGACAAGAGACAACATGGTGATGCAAAGATATTGATGGAACGATCCAGAAGAGAGAAAAAGATGTCTAGCTAAGGGAAACAGAACGACTGGTACAAAACCTACAAAAGTAACTCAATAATGCAAAGGGAGATAACAACATGTGGATGGCTTGTGGGAGCGGGTGGATCATGCTGGAGTAGGCAAAGCAGAAGTGGAAGCTGAACCCGCTGCTTCAGCGGCTGCAGCGGCAGCCGCTGCTTCTTCTTCTTCCCGCTTCTTCTTCGAGCTCCCGGACGGGGCAACTCCACTCAACAACTTTTTCTGTGTCGAGAGGGAAGCCAGACATCAGAACATGTAGGAGAAAACAAGCCAAAGAGATAGTAGGATCAAGGCAACGTACAGCATCTGCTGCAGAAAAGTTGACAAACATGGCTGCTGGATTTCGCGCTTTCGCTCCGCCCCGCTTCTTCTTCGGAGATACGGGAGCCGTAGGCGCACGGCTTGGGGAGGCGGCTGCAGGCGCGGGGGGCAATTTAGATTTCGGTGTCGGTGTCGATGTTGATGTCGCGACCGATTGCTTAGTCGGGGACGGCGGAGGCGAAGGGTCAACTGGAGCGCCGGGGGCAGGCATGGGTCGTAGCGGGAGAGGGACGTTGTGGTAAGATGATGATTGCGATGGGAGAAATGAAGGTGCACTGATGGCGGGCGGTCCGTACGAGTACGAGTGCGGAACTTGCATGGGTCGAGGCGGAGGGTGCGCCCACGAAGAAGGAGACGGTCTCGCCGCGAACGAAGATCGTCGACGAGGTGTCGCCTGCGATGGTGGCGAAGAGCTGGACGGGAGAGAGTGAGTAGAGTACGTGTGGGCGAGTGCCTGCGAGGTAGGCGAGCCGTAAGAGGGAAACGCGGCGAAATCGTTCGCCGATGGAGGGTAAGCACTGCGCGGCGCTGAAATGGACCGGCCATGAGCGCTGAACACTGCATCTTGCGATGCGGACGAAGTCGAAGGAGACCATCGCTCGAAGAGAGGTTGACCCGCCGTGGCCGAGTCAAAGACGTAGCTAGGCGAAGGGGCATGCTGAGTTTGATACGTTTGCTGGACCGGAACGTAGTGCGATGAGGTACGGTCCGGCAGATCAAAGGTGGTCTGATACGGAGGAGCGGAGTTCGGGTAGGCCTGACGCGTGGCCGTATCGAATGCGGCAGTCAATGCTGGATCATCGAGCTGGGCAATCTCTTCGCGGGACAGCGAAACTCCCGAAATGCAGTAGCGCGTATCGTCCGAGGTTGTGACAGAGGGGCTACGCGACAGTGCAAGACTGCCCGCAGTCGAAGACGTTCCACCTTCGAAAGATCCGCTCGGCGCAAGGGGTCCGAATTCTTGCAAGAGATGCTCCACCTGCTCCAACGTCGCTTCCGACAAATCGACATGCGACTCGAGCCTGCCGAGCATCGACGTTTCGGGGCCGTCAAACCTTCCGTCGGACGACGGGACTTGTGGCGATGCGGCAATGACCGGGAGGCGCGACCGCAGAGCCTGCTTCGAAGGGACATCAATACTGAGCTGTGCACGCTGTCGACGCCCTGGCTTTGTCGGGCTCAAATCTACACCGTCAGACAACGTCGAATTGCGTCGGGCGAAAACTCTCGAGGGCGAGTCGAGGTTGCGTGACGGCGTGGGGAAATCAGCAGGGCGGTCGTATGGTTTGGCTCGGTGCGCGTAGGGCGATTTTGTGGGGCTCGAGCAGACCGATGAAGAGGAGGGCGAGCGCCACAATTGCGTTGCGGAGGGACCGTTGCGTCTCGGAGTGACTGGTGCCGAAGTCGAGAACGACGGCGTGTACGATGAAGAAGGGTCCGCTGCGATATTGGGTTCGTCTGCTCGATGCTGGTCATACAGGTACGACTCCTGCAGCTTGGCGAAGCACGAGTCCGAATCGTTCTCGCTGAGAGGCGCTGCGGGCAACAGCATCGCTGCGGATGACGGAGTGGCGTCGAACGGGCCGTACGGGGTGAGCAATGCCGACGAGGACGACGCAGTCGAGTTGGCTGAAGACGACAAAGGGGAGAACCCGGGCGAGGGCGGGGCGAGGAAGTTGGCAGCAGCGGCGACGGGAGGATGCAAAAGTGTCGCCGTGAGTTCTGTGGGTGGATCGAGGTAGCTGTCGAACCCGAGTCCCTCGCTGGTCCCGCTAACAGGGTAGTAGGACCCGCTACTGACTTCGAACGAAGTCCGCCGCATCGGAGCAGGTAGCCCCTGCAGATCGTACTCGCTTGCGTCGTATGGCCCTGCTGGCGATGCGAGCGGAAGCGAGTACGCGGTGTCGGTCACGAAATCTTCTTGCTGCTCATTCGCGTAGGAGTAGTTCGTCCACAGGGTTGGGTCATCGGCGAGCGTCGAAGTTGGATCATAGCGCGATCGCTCGTACTGTGCCATGCCGTGCACGTAGGATGGCCTGCTCTTGCGAATGCGTGCTGCTGGCCTCTGTACAGTGAGTTCCGGGTACCGGTACGATGCGATTAGCGCCTGTCGGAGCGATCTCGAACCCAGATTCCCCCTATCTTTCCGCCGCAGCCTCCAGACTCACAAGCGTGATTTCGCTGAGCCTCCGGAACGTTGGTGATGGAGATGCTGGATGGGCGAAAAGCAGTCGTGAAGGTCGGTCAGAGCAGGCGATGCGCGGAACGATCTGGACTTGTCGGCGGGCCGGCGAAGATCGTCCCACGGGCAGAATCACCTCGAGCGAAATTGATCCGAATCTCCGGGGTATGAATTTGCGAGATCCTCGTAAGCTCTCTTCTTTGTCTGTTCCAGGCGTTTGTTGCGAGTCGGTCGGCTCTTCTCCGTGTCGCGGTCGATCGCGATCTCTGCACAAAGAAGCACCGCCCCGCCGGCAGAGCCACCAAGGATGTGGTTCCTTCTTTGTCCTTGAACCGATACGCGTCCGCAGCACGCGTCGATCGCCCATGTCAGGGCTTATTCAACCTTCGTAACTCTTCTGAATGGTCGCTTCCCCCTCGTGACAAAGTTAACCCAACCCCAGGCTTTTTTCTTTTTCTTCCCGCCCGATGCCGAACTCTTTCACAAAATCATGAATCGGGCATTGCGAGGATTCTGCGCTCCGCCGTAACCTGCGCCATTTACTACAGTAGAGGCAGGTACTGTAGCTCGCCTCGCAAGGGCTCACAAACTCAGAAGCTTTTGCGTTCTCTCGCAAGCGAATTCGAAATCAAGCTCTGCGAACTTTGGCGAAATTAAAAAGGGTCTCTTTGCCGTCGAGCTTCGAGTCTCGAACATTGTTCGAGTCGCTGCTTCTCCATGATTAAAGCGCAACTCTCTCCCCATATCAGACAGCTATTCGCCAGGCCCCCTATCCATGTGCTGTTTTCTCCCATTGGCTCCTCCGTGCATCGGTGAGCCGTGACGCGAGCACAGACTCACCGCTCGAGAGGAACGGCATGTCCATTCGACGTACACAAAGGGCGATGATCTCGCGCTCAATTGGAACAATGCTTTGCAGTGCGGTATCGTCGCAAAGACAAAGAGAGGCGAGTTGACAAACAACCTGAATGGGAAACATTCGGAAAGCAACAAAGGAAAAAAAGTGTCTACGATCACGATTGACCGTTGGTGCGGTGCGAGTTGAGCAATGGCTGTCGTTCGTCGGCAGGGATGCGGAACGCGCTCGAATCGGGCGAGGCCGTCGCCGTGCGCGGCGTCTGTGCTCCCGTTGACGAAGCGACCCGGCGCTCCGGGACGCCTCCGCCTCGCAGCTTGACCTTGTCGAACCCGCTGCCGCGAGGGGCTTGGCGCCCAATGCTGTCCGGGGTGTGACCCGATCCGTTTCCAGGCGGGAGTTCAGCAGTGCTGCGACGCTGGAGACGACGGCGCTCGATCACCCCTGCGAAACAGCCATGCGACATGTCAGACCAGGTGCGCATTGATGCATGGTCGCAAGAAACAAACTCCACGCACCGGCGATCAGGGGAGCGAGTTTTCCTGCAGCGGGCTTCCGAGGCGCACGGATGACTTTGGTTTTCATGTGAATGTCCTGCGAGGCGGAAGGAAAGAAGGAGAACATCAGGGGAGGTCGGCACGCGTCCCCGAACACCTTATCTGCCGGCCGACATAGCGGGAGACTCACCACGTAGAGATCCGTCTCGTCGACGATCTGTATGCAGGCAGAACCTGTCAGCAAGGCGCTCATATTGTCGAGAGTGCGAGAATTGGTCCTTGCCTCTTCACCAATCATTTCTTCGATAACATCCTCGAGCGAGACAACACCAATCGCTCCTCCCGGTTCTCCAGGAGTCTACAGCAGGAGCCCCGTCAGTACCTTAACCTAGCGGTGCTAATCCAGGCAGGAGACGAGTCGCACCTTGGATACGAGGAGGATATGACTGCGGCCGGTCTGGAAAAAGTTGAGAAGGTCCAAGCAAGAAGCGTCCAGACCGACTTCGGGAAGGATGGACAAGGCCATGTCGCCCAGAGCTCTACAAGAGATTTCCGGTGTACCGCGTCAGCGTGGACGGGTAAAGTATGAAGCTGCGGACTCACTTTTCGTCATCCGGATCATACGAGATGAGCTGTTTGAGAGCATCGCCTGGACGTTAGTGCCAAAGTTCTTAGAATGTTGGAGCTTTCGAGGACTGGGGACGAACTTTTTTGACAACTAGAGGATGCAGCCGAGCCGAGCCGAGCCGTCACGTCAGCTCTCGCTAGTCCCGAGAAAGCGAGGAAGTCGAAGGGAGTACTGACTGAGCATGCCGACAAAATCTGTGGGGTCTCCTGGGTTGTGCACCGGGATACGCGAGTGTCCAGAAACGAGGATCTACGAGAACGGCCATGGGTCAGCCAGACTGTCGCCCGTTTTGAGCGCTAGCGAGCAACTGACTTGATCAACAACGGCATGATTGAGCTTGACGTCGGCAGCGAGCGAGTAGATGTCTGTCATGAAGTTCCTACTGCTTGAGCATATACTTTATTAACGACTGACTCCGAGAGCAGCGCACCTTCGAGCGGCGTCATGATATCTTCGACGCTCTTGTCGTTCAGGCTGCGAGCGATTGAGCCTGATCAGACGGACTATTCTGCGAGTCAACAAGCGATGTACGTACTCGAGAACGGAAGAGATAATGGTCGCTTCGTCTTCGCTGAGGGTTTCCTCGCCGAATTCTACGGAAACGCGCACAAAGCGGTCAGGTCAGAGCGCGCAATGGGCTATGAACACATGCACTGACGTCGGTGGAGACCGACAAATGTCTTGAGCTCGGCCTTCTTGTACAGTGTGCCAGTCTCCTCGCCAAGGAGATAGTCGAGAAGTTTGGCGATCGGGTACGCAATCGGGAACTCGAGGTACATGAGCGCGAGGACAAATGGTGCAGTAGCGGCTCCAATGCGAAGACCGTAACGGGCGCAAACAGCTGCAAAGGAGAAACGAGATATCGCAATATCAGCACGAGGTGTCAATAATTTGCGAGAGAAATAGGGATGAACGCACATTGGGGCGCGATTTCACCGAAGATGACCTGAACATCATTCGCATTAGCTCAAATACTTTTCGAAACGTGGCCTGTATCATGTGCTTACGATGAGAGTGGTCGAGACGACGACAGCACAGACTCCGCCTCCGAGAATCGAATCGAGAAAAATGGCTGGCAACGCGGAGCATAAGGTGACCAAGTTCCCGCAAGTCGAGGCAACGGAATTCGAAACTTACGTAGAGACTCGTTCACGACGACATTTGAGAGCAAAAGCACGACCAGGACCCAGTGTCGGCCTCTTTCGAGCAACTTGATGACCTTTTTCGCGTCTTTCTGTTCCTGCTCCGTTCCCGATGTCGACAAGACTGCTCAAACGAAGTAAAGTCAGCGACTGGTGACAGTTCGGGATTGCATTCTTGTGCTCACCTTGCAGATTGACCAGGTCGAGACCCATGAGGCCCAAAGTCAAGCCTGTTGCGGAGAAGCAGGGTCTGATCAGTCTCACGATACATCAAAGCACATCTCAGGTAGAGGAGCTTTACCTGCGAATACACCGCCTGTATTGGTCGAGAGAATACCCGTCAGAGATCAGCTGCACGTGCGATGGGAAAAGGTCGAATCGATGACGAAAGGCACAAGCTCCTCACCGAGCAAGACGAGGACTCCCGACAGGCCCAACTTCCACCAGAACGCTGTGTACAGATGCAAACTAGGGAAATCAGATCGTGACCACGGTAAGAGCTAGCGATGTGATCCACGAACCGCTAGATCCGGGAGGAACATCGGGCGCATCGTCATGACCTTGTAACCACGCGGTCGGCGCGGCATACGCCTTGAGGATCGTGGGCAAGAGCACGAGCAGCTTGGCTAGCGAGGCCGAGCGTGAAAGGTGGTGAGCCGGCATATCGAGATCCGCAGCCCGAGTCGATCGAGGAAAGTTTGATCCGACTTTTGGCTACGTGGAGAAGGCGGGCAAGCAGAAGGTGGTGCGGAAGCAAATGAAGACGCGGCTCGCGCTGCAGAAAGTTCCCCTAGGTGTTGCGAAGGAGACGGGATTGGAGCAAACAAATCGACGAGTTGGCGAAAACCTCTCTTTTGGAGAACAAGTCACGCATCATGATTCGGCCCCTGTCGTATTTCGACCCATCATGCTGACCTCGCTACTTTCGCGATTCTTGCAGCGCATTCAAGATCAGACTGCAACTTGAACCTCGATTGAACGTCAGAGCGATTGGTGCACCAGAATCTTAGACTGATGCAAGAATGCAGGTCTAATCAACCGCATTCGCACGGACCTGTCGTACTGAATCTCCGCTCGCTCCGCTCAACTTGAATGAGTTCATCGATGCGACAGGCTCGAGTGCATACTCTCACAGGCAAAAAGAGAACAGCTTGATAGTAATGGCAAGGACAAATTGCCTGTATAACCCGCTTGTTAAGAGAAACGGCGTTCTCGAGATGCTTCCGTTGGTATAAAGTCCGGAAATCCCAGTACATGACCGTAGTAATGTGATCTAAAGACTCGCTTGCCGCTTCTCGGCCCAAAAGTCCGAACGGGGCCCGTCGTGAACAAATTCTGTGTACTCGACGATCTGCGCAGGCTCACATGATCAGCTCAGCGTCACTGGTCAGATGATTTCAGGTCATGCCGACGAATATACGTACCTCGGGGGAAATGGCGTCGCAATGAGCAAATACGCGCGACGACACTGCAAAGGTGGATACGAGGAGCAATCAGCTGGGGTAACAGGAGAGCAAGACCGACACGCAGCCGTACCTGTATTGTTGTCTCGACGGCTGCGAAAGTAGAGTGGGTCGTCAGCTCCGCTAGATCACTTTCAAGGAGCAGAACGAGCTCACTTCTTTCCCTCTCGCCTGAACCTCGACAGCCTCTCGACAAACGTCCACAGCGGTCCCTCCGCCTCGATCGAGCCGTCAGGGTTCCTCTGTGGTACCCATTCGGGGTGTAGCGCCATGAGCGGAATCGATTTCTTCGCCTTGCCCCTTCGCGTCAGGATCAAACCGAGGTCGACCATGCGTTGAAACGCATTGAGCAATGTTGCTACGGGATCGAACGAGGTATTTCAGCGAAGTCGATTTGACCAAGCTGTCGAAAGGAATGACTGACCTTGATTGACAGCTTCGAGATAACTCACATCGCCCTGCGCGAACAAAGTTTTCGCGAGCAGCTGCGCGCTAGACTGGAACGTCTTCTCGGCGAACCAAGCGACAGGCTTGTCGACCGAAGGTGCAGCGGCGGTTGGCGTTAACGCGAATAATGAAACTGCTGCGAGCCAATCTGACGGTACGAACCACACTGGATGAGTTTTCACGCGAGCTAACGAGGTAATCGGTGCACCTGACTTACATCCTTCGACAAACGGCCACACCAGGAAACAGAAGAAATCATAGTTGTTGCGTCCGGCAGCGCGTTCCTCGGATGACAGCCCGATCAGGTCTCCCTCGACGCTGATCACTCCATCCGCGACAAGAGACGAGATGACCTGATTCGGACACAATAGTCAATCATGGGACAGGTATAGCTGCGTGAAAAGTGAACAGACATACCCGTTCGGCATTGACAAAGAGACCCTCGGTGGCAAACACGAACTCGTTCTGCATCAAGCGTGACAAGAATCGTAATTCCGACAATAGCTCGGACCGCTCCATTCGCTGTGCAGGTGCAGCACCTCCCGCCTTGACGCGCGTGTAGAGTACGGCGCAAAGGAGAGCCTCCTCGACGAACAGATGGATGACCTGGTTTCGATAGAAGGAGAGGCGGAACCGATCGAGCGGGTGATAGGTCGGCTCTATCAGTCCTGGTGTTTCTCCAACGAGATCCTTCAAGATGACGAGGGTCTTGTCGACGACTTCTTCGACCGTCATTGAGCCAAATTCGGCAACCTGACCTCCACGTTTCTCGATCGCCTTCTTGAGCCACAGCACTCGCTTGATGAGCTCTTGTTTGCCGACTCCCTGTCGCACAAGCGCGTTCAGCTTCCAAGAGTCAAATGATACAGCTCCGTAACGAGAGCTCGTACCCTTCCTCGAATTGTCAACAATACAGCGCCGAGCAGACCCGCCGGCATCACGATCTGAACTTCATTGATCCCTGCGAGAACCTCGTATCCGAGCGCCTTGAGTAGCGTCGCCTGATCTTTTCTCGGCCGTTTCCCTTCAGGTCCTATGGGTGCTTGGGATCTTCGTTCGAGTTGTTCACCAAGCCAGGCTTTGAGGCTGAAAGGCTTTTGGAACCTAACATCGATGCGTCCCAGCTCGAGTTGAATGACTCGGGTATTGAGTAGCAAGCCACCAAGGCTGTCAAAGAAGGTATGGAGTCAACAACCGTTGCCTCAACGGGGACCATGCCGTAGAACAAGGAACCGGTGCTCAAACCTTTCTTTCTCTTTCGGATTGCCAAGAAGCTCGTTCACGTAGCTCTCGGTCTCGATCACTTTGTCGTACTGCAGTGAGATGGGACAGAGCCAGCAGTCGTCCATCTTGCCGCTCTCGAGCGCTTCCAGCACGTATTTGAGGATACCCAGCTTTGGCGGTAGCAGCTTGCCTGTCCGACTGCGAGAGCCTTCGACTACATGGGCACGCCGAGATTCAGCTGTGACGCTCGCTGCAAAGACGGGAGACCAAGTCAAAGACCTACTGAAACATTCGACTGGTCGAAAAATACAAAGTCAGCGAATGGTTTCCGAGCTGTGACTGCGTGAAACGTGCAATAACGCACTATTGCTACCGTTGGCCAAGAGTTGCTCGATATAGTCTTTGACGACAGTGTTGTAGATTGGATCTGCACCGAACGAACGGCGAATGAAGAAGGCGCCGCATTTCGCAAGGGCTGGACCGACTACTGGCATGTTGAGGTTTTCTCCCGCAACGATATGTGGAAGGGATAGTCCGAGTCGGAAGAAAAGCCACGAAATAGCTTAAACGAGAACCGACGAAAGGAAATCAGTCTGAGCTGCTCGCGAGCTGCGAAGAGAACGGAAGGGAGCATACTCAAATAGTCAATGTGTGATTTGTGACAAGGCAAAATGAGGAGCGACTGTTTCTTGGAAGCGGCATAGACCGCAACTTCCTTGAACCGCGAATACTCCTTGATATCGATCTCGAGACCTTGGTCATACAGTCGCACGAGCAGATTATTGACAAGAGCCTGTCAGATCCAGACGACGAGTACGTTTGCATCGGTCATTCAGCCGAACCAGGTTTGGAGGACAAAGCTTGCGACTCACACCAAAGAACCGGAGGAATCGGACTGAATCCATCCTCGCGACGAGTCCTTCCGCCACCTTGCTCGTTTCGATCCGTACCTGGCGCTCGATCTGTTCTCGCTTCTTCGCGACAAGTTTACCGTTGTCGGGCAGGTTGAGCGCGGCGAGTCGTTCCTCGACGACTTGCTGTTGTTTCGCAATCACCTGAGGCGAGGTCATGATTCCTCGTATGCAAGATTCGCTATAGCCCTCGTAGAATACCCGAGCTCCGACATAGTCTAGGCCATGCACACGTGAGCTTGAATAGTCGGTTCGAGACTGTGCGCAGGACACTCACTGTCGTATGCTCTCCACCCAGAGCCAGTCGCCCATAGAGACAGCTGTTTCGAGAACTAGAGTTCGACCCGAGTGAGAAATGTTACTCGAGCGATACTTGCATTGGAAGTGTACATACCTCGTACGGGTCGGCTCGCAGGTGTCCCGCATGACCCTCGGTCAAGTTCCTCTGGTTCGAGTTGCCGTCTTTCTTCCTGATTACACGCTCGCGCTCTGCCTCGCTCGTCAAGATGGGTTCCAAGCTGGTGAGGCCGCCTTCCGAAATCGACACTCGCGAGTAAGGTCGCGTACGCGGGACGAGATCGGTACCCAACAATGCGAGGGCTTCTGGATCATCGGGACCGAGTGTGCTGAGCGCAGCAGGAGGCGGGCTGACAGGTTGTGGACCCGATGCGGGAGACATTGCAAATGGCGGGGAAGCTGGTCGTGACGAGTGGGGGCAGAACGTTGCTCTCGAATGCCGGACGCCTAGGTCGACCAGCGAGCACTGAGCCGGAGATCAGACTGCTGCACCCGGAAGCGCGATCGAGGCAAATGTCGAGCGTCGGAGGAATCGATTTCGGCAAAGTGGTAATAGCCGACAATTCACTTCGAGACAAACGCTATGATACTGCCACGGACTCGCTTGAAAGACTGTCTGATTTGTAGTATAGTTGCAATGTTGTCGGAACGCAGCATACCGCACCCTGCGTCCGCCCAGAGTGTGCAGACTCTTCTGACCTCTTCCTGCGCGCACTGCTTGTCTCCCCGTTCACCTCTTGACCCAGGTAGGACGCTTGCGAGACTTGACAAATCCGTGCTTCTTCCTCTCGACGACACGAGGATCTCGCTCAATCAGTTCAGCTGTAGAGAAAGTTGCTGTCAACGAAAAGCTCCCTTTCTCTCTCACACGAAAGACCACAGGGACCAGAACGTACCCTTCTTGAGGACGTCTCGCCACGTCTCGTCGACCGCTGCCCTCGTACCCTTCTCGACTTGACATCTCTCCCACTCTGCGAGGGCTCGTGCGAGTCCCATCGCGACCGCATCCGCCTGCGCGTTCGTTCCTCCACCCTTGACGATCGCAAACACGTTGAACGCTCCGAGCGACGACGTGAGCGTGAGCGGCTTGATGACGGCCTCGCGCAGGGTCGCTTGTGAAAAGTACGTTGCGATCGGCAGCGTGTTGATCAAGACTTGCCCAAGTTCGGGTTCTGCCGCGTCTGCTGCTTTCGACAGCGAGGTTGGGACGATCCAAACTCGCGCACTGCTCTCCTTGCGACGTCCCACCGCGTACGTTCGCTCCTGCGCATCCTGCTTGCCTAACCGACGGTCTTTGCCGACGACGCGCTCGACCGTGATTCCAGTCGAAGACACTGCCGGGGTCTGTTGGAACCGTGCGAGGATCTCTTCGAGTTGGGCGCGAAGCGATACCGAGTCGGCGCGCACCTGATCAGCCGTAGCGCGACTTGTGCCCACCGCGACGGGATCGACGACGAGCGAAGGCGTGTCCCGGTCCGAAGTTTGGATCGAGTCTGCTACTTGGGCATACGGGAGGAGGCCCTCGAGCGTCGCGAGGACCGAAGTGAGGCGCTTGTACTGCGCGGTTTTGAGATCGGTGCCGTTCCTCAGGTAGGCCGACATCTCCTTCGCGGCCTTCCACCTCCTCAGTCGCGGGTGCGGGAGCACCTCGCCAAACTCTGCCTCGGGTCCGTTGAGCGGTGCGGCGATGGACGGCAGCAACCCTTGGCGGAACAGGTGCGCGCGAGCTGCGGTGAGCGATTCGTCGAGCGATTCGATGGTCGCGTTGAATGAAGGTCTCGCAGTATACCATTGTGACGAAGGCGGCTTCTGGGTCGGCTTGATGGGAACGAGCGAAGGCGATGGAGCAGACTGAACCGGGAAAAACGCAGTCGACGATGCCGCACGCGAAGGGGCTGCACGCGCGAGGGTTTGGCGCGCAGATTTCACGGACTGGGCCATCGCGTTCGAGTGACCCGTAAGCGGTGTGGAGAAAGTCACGGCCGACGAGATGTAGCGCTCGACTTTGGCCTCTCGCATATATTTCGCAACCTCGGCTCGCGGCAACCACAACTCGCTCAAGCTGTTGTAGCAATGGCTCTGCCATCCTCTGGACTTCAGCCGGCGAGTACACCAAGCCTACCGACCGACAATGCTTCTCCTTCGGATCTCGTGCCGAACAATCTGGCTGAAACCGTAGCCGACAAGCCTACAGGGCTCCGAGGACTCGTTCAGACTGCATTGGACTCCAAGTGAGCTTCCTTCTTCGAGTTTTCGAGTGATTATCGCTGACGTGGATCCGATCAGTCCCTACTTCTCGGCCGGTTTCGGTCTCATGGTACGTCGCAACCACTCCATGATTCGCTCATAGCCCAGCTGACGATCGTATTCGACAGGCTTTGGGAGTTGGAGCCCAACTCTTGCGTCGTTCGGCCGTGTACGGTGCAACTCTGGCCCAGCGCCGAATGCTAGTTTCGCTCGAAATCTCGTCCAAGGACCCGTCCTACCTCTGGTTCCTCCAATGGATGTCGCACCAATCTGCACATCAAGCGAAACTCGCGCAGAAGCCGTTACGAGGGATCGAAGGGTTGGCCAGTCGGCTCAAGAGTCACGAGCTGGCCGTCGAAACCAAGTACGAACAACGCAAGGATGGCAGCTCGACCGCCGAGTTCAGCCTCGTACCCGGTCCGGGCACACATTACTTTAGATACAGAGACGCTTGGTTCCAGGTAAGAATCAACCCCTTTCCTATAAGTATCAAGTCGCAGACTCATCGCCCAGCGGATCCGGATCCGTGCAGGTCAAGCGTGAACGAGCGACCAACATGCTAGATCTCAATTCGGGCACACCCTGGGAGACGGTACACCTCACGACGCTCTCGAGGGATCGACAACTGTTCCCGGCTCTGCTGTCAGAAGCCCGCAAGCTGGCCCAACAAGCCGTCGTTGGCAGAACGGTCATCTACACGGCATGGGGAGCAGAATGGAGACCGTTTGGACGACCGAGAGAGAAGCGATTGTTGGAGAGTGTCGTGCTCGATGCAGGTGTCAAGGAGAGGGTGGTTGACGATGTCAAATCGTTCATGGGTCGAGGGCGCTGGTACTCGGAGCGAGGTGTGCAGTTGTTCCCTCTTGCTGCTGCTGTCGTATCGCTTGGTTCCTGACCCGTGATCGCACAGGTATTCCATATCGGAGAGGTTACTTGCTGCACGGTCCGCCTGGGTCCGGCAAGTCTTCGTTCATCCAAGCTCTCGCTGGATCGATCGACTACAACATCTGCGTGCTCAACTTGTCCGAACGAGGTTTGACCGATGACAAGCTGAATCACTTGCTCGCGAACGCTCCCGAACGGAGTATCGTCTTGTTGGAAGATATCGACGCGGCATTCTCGAAACGACAACAAACTGGCGAAGCTGGGTGAGTCTACTCGTTCTTAAACTTTCACTCAAAGCATAGCAGTGCTCTGACCAGGCCATGGACGATGACAGCTTCAACGGCAACGTGACGTTCTCGGGTCTGCTCAACGCGCTCGACGGTGTCGCTTCGTCCACCTCGCAACGCATCCTGTTTCTCACGACGAACCACCTCGACAAACTCGATCCTGCCCTGATTCGACCCGGGCGAGTCGATTTGAAAGAGTTGATCGACGATGCCACTTCGTACCAAACTCGAGAACTCTTTGATCGATTCTATGCCGATCAACCCGATCTCGAATCGACTGATTTCGAACGATTGAAGGAGAGTATGGTCGGCATGGTCGAGGAGGCGGTCAAGGAAGGGACTCGGGTCAGTATGGCGGCGCTGCAGGGACACTTCATTCGACATGACGCCGAGAACGCGGTCAAAGGTTGGGATGAACTCAAGAGGCAAGCGCAGGAAGATCAGGCACGAAGAATAGCGGACGAGCAGGCGGGACGGGAAAAGGTTCGACTTGCTTCGATGCCGTGAGACAGAGATGTGAGGATAGAAAGATTGCAAAGAATCTGGTCGCTGGCTCGACCTGCCCCGAACTCAAAGCGCTCGAGATTGACCGCTTCTGATGCTGCTGGACCGCCGCAACTACCTAATTGCGCTGTAAGACTCAAGAGAGCTTGGTCTGCGATTTTCAACCTCGCGCACGGTCCGCGCAAATACTTTTCTAGACATTCTCGTTTGAGAACACCAGCGACTACTGTTCGGAAAGCTTTGACACCTTATACTGCCGAATTGTCAGATTGCATCTACCAGTAGTGTTCAGCAGAGACAAGCATTGGATCTCGAAACGCAGAATGAGAGAAGATCTTTGTTTTATTCAGTAGATAATCACAAATCAGCCCCATAACATTTTTTCCGTCATCTCCAACACGAAACTATCATCCAAAGAATCTTGTGATCCACTCGCGATAAACTTGGGTTTGATTTCGAACCTTGCCGAATCGTTGTTGTTGTTGTCAAGTTCAGAACGACAAGACGAGATATCGGGTTCTTGATCAAATTTCATTCTCATGAAATTTTCCCGAACTTGATCTGGTAGTCCTCCCAAGTGTACGAATCGAGGTTCATGTTCGTCTTCATCTTCTTCTCCTTGTTGAACAGCCTTTGAACCTGTCCGTTTCGCGTTCGGTTTGACCAAGTGGTCATTCTGTTCGGTTCCGCGAATCCCGGTGACGAGTTCGTACCGTTTCACCGGGAACCCCATCAAGGCGTAGTATTCTCGAGAATCGACCGTTCCGAGAGAGTAGGTCGAATTGCGATACGTCGAGCGTCGATGAGGTGAAAGTCGTTGCGAAGGACGAATGATCGCTTCTTGTTCATCCGGATCCTCTCCATCTTGTGGTTGATCGATCGAACCGGACGTGAACGCTGAAGGTTGCAACAGAGTTGGCAAGGGAGTGATCGACCTCGAGATCGGTCGCAAAGGTGAACGTGGAGGTCTCGGAGGAGGTGGGTGTACTTTGACCTGTAACGACCGAACGGGCGTTTTCGTGACGCTTCGAGAAGTCGAGTTGCAAATCGACAAGGACGAGTCGGAAGTCTCGAACGAGTTTTTCGTCGAAGATGAAGACAGGTCGAAATCTGCCGCTCGATCCGACAAGCTCGAGGATGACGAAGCGTACGAAGAGACAGAAGCAGGTCGAGCAGTTGGAGGGGGAAACGGAGTCCTAGGTCGTCGTTTCGAGGTGGGTCCATTCGGGAAATGAACTCGTCTCGAAGGGGACACGCTCGAGAGCGCAGGGTAGTTGCTGAAGATCCTCTTTGGGCGTGCTGGAGCATTCGGCGTGATCCGGGGATTCGTACGAAGTGACCTCGGTGGCGTCGCAGGAGGTTCAAGCTGCAATCCGAGAGAGTTTTCGAGAGGAATCGGAGGCAATGCACTGGTCGGTGGAGGGGAAGGTGCAACCATCGATCGAGGTCTCGACTGAGGTGGAGTTTGAGGTGTGCCCGGAGTGGCAAACTCTGGAGGCGAGAGGAGACCATTCCGTACTGGGGACCGAGGTGAAGGGGGTACGAGAGGCAGATCGATCGTCGAGTGACGTCGAGGAGATGCGGGTCCGAGCGACAATGGAGCATCGACATCACTATCGTCCTCGACTTCTTCTGCAACTGGTCGTCTTTGCTGCGAACGCGCGTTCGAAAAAGTTGGAAACACGTTCGATGCCAATTTCGGCTTGTGCGGAAAGACGAGGTTCTTGCCTTGACGTGAAGGCGAGTGTCGTTCGGGCGCATACGGTTCCTTGAGCGGGGTGTATGGCGATTCAGGCGTCAAAGGCCAACGAGTATCTTCGCGAGTTTCTCCTACACGAGCAGGAGCTGCCTGTAGCGTGATGGTCTCGTTCCTTGTCGTCGGCAGCTCGAGCCAGGGTTTGAGTCCAGTCGTCGGAGATCTCGGTGCGAGGTTCGTAAACGGCCTGTCTCGTTCCTCTTGCTCGGTTCGGTCTGGAGGAGGCGGAAACAGTGTAGGCGACAACAGAGCAGATGGAGTAGGTGATACCGGAGGAGTCAAAGACGGAACAAAGTTGGGAGTTGGCGAGCTCGAACGGAGTTGCGATGCGGAACGCTTGAGTCGCAAAAAGAAATTAGGCGTAGGCGCGGGCGGTGGGAGTGCCAGATAGGACGTCAGGGGTATACTCGACGTTGAAGCGCTGTTGAGATTCGGAGGCAGGGGTATCGAGATTGGAGACGGCGGAGCTTGCTATACCGAGGGAGGGCAAGTCAAAGTCAGAAACCTAATCCATTGACGTGTATCTAGAGAGTACTGACACGTTGTCGCGGCATATCAGAGCAAGAACGTGGACGATGAGTCAGAAAGGACTAAACAGAGAAAAAGAAGTGGTGGCAATCTTCAAGAGGACGACTTTTGGCGCGTCACAGCAGGAGACCCCAGGAGAACGCAGAATTGTTCTCACATGGTGAGGAATGTGTCGGAACAGAGGCAGCTTGGGATAGCTTTGCAGTGATGAAGCCGCGTCAAGGCAGGAATCAGACCTCCTGACAATCCATGGGCGCGTGCTCGTCCATGCAGGATTTATGCAATACTCGGCGCTTGGTCAGAATTCTCCAATACTTGCCGGGCCAATCCGTCAAAACGCTCGGTAGTAAGCGTCTAAGAGGACAACAACGAAATCCAAGCTGTCCAACACAAGGCTCGCAACCGGTAAACTGATCTAATGGTCTATTTCCGAGTCCGAACCCTCGAGTACTACTTGGCTCGCAGAACCATTGCGTCAAGCCAGACAAAGAATGAGACGGAGCTGGGCGAACGTATACACAGCGACAAAATGGACGCAAGCGTCACGAGGGTTTGTTCTTTTATCTTTTTTCGGCAAGAGGGGGGAGGGGGGTAGTGTTGCGTTACATGCCGGGGTTTTTTTTACACGTGAGCGAACAAGCCCTTTGATTTCCTCTCTTTGGTCATGGCGGCAATGACGGCGGCACCGACTCCCGAACCGTCCTCGGCGTGGTACGTCTTGATTTGACGACCCTTTTCGCCAAAGATGTCGACCAGACCTTCCTCGAGGCGAGTAGCGAATCCAGGGTATTTCTGATAGAGCGCACCTCAAGTTTCGGCGTCAGTGACGGCCACAAGCGATTCCTCGCCATCGCTAGAAAGAAGTGGAGGGAAACGCTCACGTTGTACAGAGAACCGTCCGTGGCAATACCGATGGTGTTTTTGGGGTCGTGAGGGCCGTCGAGGAGACCTTGCTTGCTGACGACGGCAGCGATACCGCATGCGGAAAGACGAGCAGCACGGGTACTAGCGCAAAGCGAGGTAACACCTAGTCAGCAACTGAAGCGAAGGGGGGAAGGCGTCCGATCGACGAGAAGCTCACCCGATGAGGACGGCGAGGCGACGCATGAACTGACGTTCGGCAATGGTCGTGTCAAGGGCGAAGAAGTGAGCAAACAGACCCGTCACGGTGAGGAGTTCGTCGGTAGGGTCGCTGGTGAGAAAATCATGCCATGGTCAGCCGAAACGTTCGAGACCGAGACGAATCGCGCAAACTGCTCACGATTCAATCAAAGACAGGAAAGCAGTGTCGAAGCAGAACCTGAGAACAGAGAGCAGCTGTCAGTCTGCCGGGTCGCGACAGATGCAGGAGACGATAACGGCAACGTACGGCTTCTCGACCTTGTAGGTCTCTTGACCGAGGAACAGGACGCCCTCGTCGATCATTTCGCACATGATCAACCTGAAGATCTCTCCGAGGTAGAGTCCGGCAATCATCTTTTCAAACGCTTGCTCTCCGGGTTTGTTCGAGGTCTCGTCAATCTCGATATCGTACGAAGTGCGAGGAAGGTTCTCGTGCGTGGTCGAATCGAAAGCACCCCTGTGAAGATTACAATAGCTCAGTCGGGGTAATCCTCACGCCTGAGCTCGAGACAGCGAAAGACGTACCACTCGCAATTGATGGCCATCTCGGCGTCTGCCGGCAGTCCGAGGTCGTTGATCTTGGTGATGTTGCCGATCTTTTCCATGTACGCGGCGTTGCAACCGGTACCAAAGATGATGCCGGCCTTGGTCGAGCCATCGACGTACGCCGAGGCGATCAAGGTACCGGTCGTGTCGTTGATGAGAGCGACGAGCGAGACGGGCACGTTCTGCACGCGTCGAGAAGGGACAAGCGGGATCAGCGGGAGCACGCGCAGGCGCGAGAGAGAGGAGAACAAGACTGACGAATTTGTCGAGAGATTTCTGGAACATGGCGGCGCAGTCCTCGCCTTCGGCTCCGGGGGCACCGAACCCTTTGGTCCACCTGATCAAGACTCCGTGATCGATCTTCTCTTGCAGACACGGGTACGAGAAGGTGAAACCGAGGGCGAGGGGTTCGGCGAGGTCGACCTTGCCCTCGTCGTCCGAGAAATGGTCGGTGATAAAGTTGTTGAGGCATTCGGCGCAAAAGTCAAACAGGTCCTGGGCATCTTTCTGCTTCTGATCCTCGGTACTATATCAAGAGAGAGACGATCAGATTGAAATCTCGCGCGGCATGACCGGGAGGAGAAACTGACAGGCGGTACTTGGTTTGGGTGACTTCGAATCGACCCTCACCCTCGAGCTCAACGTGGCACACGCGCAAGTTGGTTCCTCCGAGGTCGACTGCGAGGTACGAACCCTTTTCCTTGCCGGTGGGCCAGCCAAACACGAATGTCGGCAGCATGGGCTGGGGAGAGGCGCATGAGTTGGGTCGCAATGTACTCGAGGTGCGAGGCAGGTACGTACGACTTCTTGGTCCTTCTTGGCGAGTCCCTTTTCGAGGGTGTCGACGAACGAGTCGACAATCCTGTAAACGAGCGGTGCAAGCGACGATTTAGTCGGTCTCGGCCAAGGTGAGGATGCACACAGAGGGAATGGGGATATACATGCGCATGCGCTGCGGGGTGATGGTCAGTTGCTGCTCGAGCTTGACGTAGTAGTCGGCCATGTCCTTCTTGGCAGCGGCCGGGTGCGAGTGGTCATCTTGGGTGCGCGTAAAGTGCAGCTTGCGGTCGGCCTCGGAGCGACGACCGACTTCCGAGATGGATCCACGCGCAGTGGTCGACGCTCGGCGGGTCGAAGTGCGGGCCTGGAGCGAGTCGCGACGAGCGGGATTGTCGGTGACGTTGAGCGAGTCAGTCTCGCTAGATCAAACTATCGATCACGCCAAGGGGCGGCTTTGAACGTGAGCTCACCTCGGTGTGGGATGTGCGGCGGCTGGTGCTGGTCATGGTTGCGGACAGGGTACGCTGAATGAGAGAGACTCGCGAGTTTCGAGGACGGCGACGGCGCTTTCCTCAACTCTTGCACATCCTCCTCACCATGGCAAGTCGTATCTCTCGTTTAGTAGTCTAACCGATCATTCCGCTGATGACGTCTCGTCTCGATGACAGCCTAGCAAGAAGCAAGAAGGGCAAGGGACTCTTTGCTGATCCCGTGTTGGGTCATCGCCCGCTGACACTCGCTCCCCTTGTCCACAGACAAGCTCGCAAAGCAGCTCAAGCAGATGAGAAAAAGGCGAAAGCCGCTGCACAGGAAGAAGCCAAGGAAGCCGAGAAATGGCAGCAGGGCGCGTGAGCGACATTCCTCTCTCTCTCCCGTCCTCGACTCGCGAGCTGATTCCCTCCCCTTTCTTTGCGTCGATCCAGCAAGGGCAAGAATGCCAAATCAGAAGACAAGGCCGCGAAAGATGCCGCTGCCAAAGGTACGCTTCGACTCTCTTGTTGCTGGGCCGCGCGTGCAACTCTCGCTAATTCGCTCGCTACCTTCCATCGTCGGACCTGTTCTACCCGTCGCCTCGTCACGTCAATCAGCTCGCAAGGCTGAAGCTGCCGCACTCCTCGCTGCCGAAGAAGCGTCTCTCCCCTCGAAACCGAAAGCCGCGCCTTCAAAGACCAAGAAACCCCCAGTCACGAAATCCGTTCCGTCGATCCCTTCGTTCTCGACTTCGGACCCATCCGAGCCACAATCGTTCTCGGCTTCAGGGATCGATGACGCGCTCGACATGTTGAACCTCGTCGGATCTCGCACGGACAAAGCCACGATTGGTTCGCAAGCGGCCAAGATCGAGACTCACCCGGAACGAAGGTTCAAAGCCGCGTTCGAAGCGTACAAGGAGGAACAATTGCCCATCTTGAAGAAGGAGTACCCCGGGTTGAGGTTGCAACAGTACCAGGATCGCATGTTTGACAATTTCAAGAAATCGCCTCAAAACCCGTTCAACCAAACTCACATGACTCACAATGCGACCAAGGCGGACAAGGTGGCTGCGTTGCAGGCTCAGAAGGAAGAGATCGCTCGTCGGTACGTCCTCACATTCCACTCTTGGGAAAAAAAGATCAGCTTTTGGATGAACTAACTTTCTGTTCCATATTGACAGTCTTGCCGACAAGTAACGAGCGCTTCGCAATCTTGTTCCCTTGTCATGAATCACCTAGACTGTATGGCTCATCTCGGCCACTGTAACGAAACAAACACACTTTCTACTCTCTCGCGGGGATTATGTCAAAATCGGAAGCAAACAAAGTTGCGAAAAAAAAAGAGGTTTTCAGTATCTGACAGAATACCCATATTCTGCGAGTGCTTCACAACTCGGCAACTGAAACGAGATCCCAAAGCCGTAAACGTCAGGGTCAGCGAGATGAAACAGGAATTCCAAGAAAGAAAGCTCTCACCTTTTGAGCCGTCAATTTTCGAATCTTGTCATAGTCGGCTCCAATTCCCAAAAACCCTCTTGCCCGATCGAGTGCGTCTTGTCGATTATTGATCTGGACACAAGTGGACTATCAGTTTTGCGCAAGAATCCTCGGCCCCGGAAACGAGGTGCTGACCTCGTGCCTGCAATAACTCTGCAATCGATTGATCCAACTCGACTCGACCGATTTCTCAAATTTCCTGTACTCGGTCGTGAGTTCCTCCTGGGTTCGTTTCTTGAGATTGTTGGCTTCCTTGTCTCGTTGCAACTGTCGTTCCTGCTCGATCAGGAAATCGACCAAATCTCGAGTGTACAGTTTCGAATCGGAAGGGTTCGGTGATTGGAACCCGAGCGAAGGGTTCGCACGTAGGTACGATGCGTAGATCGGGTGAGAAGCAAACTGGTTCGGGTTGACATAGTACGGTACGTGCAGGGAATGCGTCTCTTGTCGTAACTGTGGCAAGAGAAAACTTGAGGTCAGAAAGCAGACCGGAACAAGAATAGACCAAGGCAGAATCTGACTTACCGGGAATCGAGTGGTTTGCTCAAAGCTGAAATCTGGATTCGGGATGGAACCTTTACCAAACAGACTGGGGAGTTGAGTGATGACGCTGATAAACAGGAACAGGAGTAGCGGTGCAATCTGTAGCAAAGTCGAAGTGGTCGTTTGAGGTTGTTGAGGTTGACCCGCTCTCGCCCCTGCACCCATTCCGCCCGTCTGCATTCGGATCCCTCCAGGACCATAGAATTGAAACCCTCCTCCTCCTCCAAACGGACCTCCCATCCCAAACCCTCCGCCCATGGGTCCTCCTCCGCCAAACCCTCCTCCTCCACCACCGTTGAAGAAGAACCTGAACAAGTCTTCAGGTGACATTTCTTCTGCTTGTCCGAATCCACCTCCGCCGAACCGTGCGCCACCGCCCCTTCTTGCGAAATTGCCCATCCCGCCGCCACCCCCTCCACCGCCTCTCGAATCTGGATCCGATCCCGTTTGGTCGTAGATCGTACGCTTGTTGCCATCCGACAAGACTTGGAACGCTTTCGATACCACTGCGAGGAAGGGATGCGGTATTTAAAATCAGGATCCGTCAAGTGTTCCGAAGGGACAGCTAATTTTGGAATGAGAACGCACTTTTGAACGCTTCCTCAGCCCCCGGAGCCAAGTTCTTGTCCGGATGCAGACCTGTACTTGTGACAATGTCAATCTTTGGTATAGCTAGGTACGAGTAGCAAGACTACGAACCGAGTGCGAGCTGTCGACACGAGAGAGTAACTCGAATTGTCAGCGGATCTTGGTCTTGTTCAACGATGCGCCCCTTGACAAGAGGCGCTCACCTTTCTGTACGCTTTCTTGATGTCGGCATCGCTGCAGCTCTTGTCGAGACTGAGGATGTCGTAGTAGGCCGTCACCTTGCATGCCTTGACGCGCTTGACGACCGCTGCCTGCGCCGGGGTCCAGTTGCCACCGTTCGTCGGGGCAGCCGTTGAAGACTGTTCTGCTTTGCGATGTTTGACCCCTCCATTCGCAGTCGAAGACGAGGGTGAAGGATCGACGCCTGACGCACTCGCGCTCGCAGTCGCACTCGAGCCGGACGAAGCCAACTCTTCGGCCTTGGCGAGTAGAGTCTCGGCTTCGGGCGTCGAGTACAGCGAGATGGATTTCTTGGCGAACCGAATCGACGAAGGGTAGTTGGACGAGTCGAAGTGCCGTTGCGCGATGTGCAGAGACCGCAGTGCCTCTTCGCGGTTCATTGTGGGGGCCTCTCGATCTGTCCAAGTCGGTACCCAGTCGAAGTAAAGTGGAAACGGCGAGACGGGCGAGGATGATCAGGAGTACTTTGGATTCAAGAGGATCCGCAGCTCGCACCTCGGGGGACTTGACACGCGACCACCATGTCACTACCCCTCGTCGGAACTGCCGTACTGTACTGGACGCTCGAACGAGTCCATTCGCCAATTCCCGAGCCGCCATCCTCACCGGAACCCGCGCCGTTATCGCCTGTACCGCCATGCGATCGTCCTTCAACTGCCGCGATGGCACCACGGCGCAGGACTGCCAGCACTCGAACGCAAGTCGCGCACTCTTGTGATCCTCTGATGCAGGACTAACGTATTTGTATGGGAAGCAGGTTTACCCCCAAGGTATCAAGCTCGCAGTTGGTTCAGCCGACCACCACTACGCCAGACTCTTCACCAGCTGCACCGCACGCAGTCGCATCGGAATCATCAGATCTGGAGCACGAATCGGATCGTGCACAGCCGACCCCGTCGCTACTATCGTCCAGACCTGCCCCACATTCACCTTCAGTCACTCTGTCTCCGGTTGCACGCCGTCAAACTCGACCGACCACAACCTCGCCACCATCGACGTCCTCGTCAACTTCATCAATCAGACCAGTCATCGCGAAAGGATCGCGTGCTAGAACCGGTTCCGTCGCTTCTCGCAGATCGTCCATCTCGAGCGCAACGACGTCGACGACTTCCATGTCGACCTTGAACGGGTTTCACCCCACCTCGTTGACGAGTTCGAGACCTTTGCCTCCAGTGTTGAACTCGAACGGATCGATCACGGGTGAAGACGACGACTTTGACAGTTACTTTGATGTGCAACGTAACACCATCGACGACGACGACGGCGTCAAGGCGAAACATTTTGGAATCGGGATCGGCAGGCCCCCCTTGTCCCGTACATTCTCGTCCTCGACCGCGAAAACTAGTTTGAAAGCGGCGAAAATCGATTCAGACGGCATTAGTCATTCGTCGTCGTCAACCGGAGGGCCCAAGTCGGCATCCTCGTCACAACGTTCGTTCAGCTTGCCATCTTTCTTCCGTCGTCGAACGTCTTCTTCGGATACGTCCGCAGCCAAGGCATCGCCCGAGAAGACGAAAGCGCAGGGATCGGACGCCAAGGCACGGTTGTTGAATAGCATGAACACGAAGCGATGAACGTTGAAAGGACGCTGCAGAACCCAGCAAGAACCCAAGCTTGTGGAGTATCTCTGGCCATGAACGAATTGCAATGTGTATGCGGAACTCCGAAAGGGAGTGACAGGTGCACAAATCTCAATCTAGCGCTGAAAATCGTTCGTTTGGTCTCGCGGACGAGTTTTCCAATTCACACACGCTAGAAGATTGCGTAAAGAAAGCGACACGGGCAGAAGCGCATCGCGAGGCGAGAGCGAGACCCAAGGTGCAGAGCGAGGGTTAGGCAGCGAGGTGACTTGCTTTGAGCGCACAAAGTCCAGACGCGCACGAGAGACAGATTGTACCTTTTATGTAGCCTTGCTGGAGGGTTCGATCCCCCGCGCAGAGCGGCGAGAGCAAGTGGTGGGAAAAGGTTGAGGATCCCGAGGCGCAGGCCTTGCGAGGTAGCCAGCGTCGTCGCCTTCGCCTTCCCCTCCTCTCGCGACTCCCGAACGGACTGCACCCACTTGCACCACCATGTCGGCTCTGTTCAACTCTTCCCGCGTTGCCGTCCGCGCTGCGGCTGCTGCCCCTCAGGCTGCCCGTGCCTTCTCGTCCACCCCGGCGCCTCAAGCCACTCTCCGTGAACTCGAGTCGCGCATCAAGTCGGTTGGTAACATCGGTGAGTGCTAATCACTACAGCCAACTCCCGATCGAGGCGTCCTCGAAGGCGTCGAGGACGACATGATGAACCTCGATCGGGCAAAGACGCTTCTCTCGCTGCGTTGCCGAACGAACCCCGCTGACCGACTGTGTACGCGCGTGTCATGTACAGGCAAGATCACCAAGTCGATGAAGGTACGCTCTCAGCTCGCGAGTCGGTCGCCTGGTCATGTAGCGACGATGCTGACGCTCTCTCGCTAGATGGTTGCCGCTTCGCGTCTCGCTCGCGCTCAACGCGCCATGGAGGGTGCCAAGGTCTACGGTGCTGCCAACCAGGCTGTCTTTGACCAGTCCGAGGCGTCCAAGTCGGAGGCCAAGGTTGAGAAGATCCTCTACATTGTCACCTCGTCGGACCGTGGTCTCTGCGGTGGTATCCACTCGTCGGTCGCCAAGGCCGCCAAGCGGGACATTGAGCAGGGTGAGGGTCAAGGCAAGGAGATCCGCGTCGTCGCGCTCGGCGAGAAGCCCAAGCAACAGATGGCTCGTGGTGCCGGTGTCAACGACCTCGACCTCTCGTTCTCGCAAATCGGCAGGACCGTCCCCACTTTCGGTGACGCTCTCGCCATTGCCGACAAGATCGAGGCCACCAACTTCGACTTTGACAAGGTTCGTTGCGGTTCTCACCTCAAAACCTGTTTGCGTGTGCCGAGCTTCGCATGGTTGACTCTGATTATCGGTGGTCCCTGCAGGTCAAGATCATCTACAACAAGTTCGTCTCGGTCATCTCGTACGAGGCTTCGACCCTCGAGATCTACTCGACCAAGGCCCTCCAGGGTTCGCCCGCCTACGCCGCGTACGAAGTCGACGGTGAGGAGCTCTCGGGTGACCTCGCTTCCTTCGCCATGGCCAACGCCATCTACGCTGGTCTCGTCGAGGGATACGCTGCCGAGATCTCTGCTCGTCGCAACGCCATGGACAACGCCTCGAAGAACGCCGAGGAGATGATCGGGTACGCCTCGATGCGCTAGCTCCAGAAAGATCGAGCCACGCTGATAACCGTTCGCTGGCCCCTGTTCAATAGATCGCTCCAGATGAAGTTCAACCGAATGCGTCAAGCTGCCATCACCAACGAGCGTACGTACTTGAGCGTCTTTTCCTGTCTCCCGCTTCTTGGCTCACGATACGGCTTGTTTTGCGAACAACAGTCGTCGACATCATCACTGGTGCTTCCGGTACGTCTCTCTTATCTTCCTCCCCTTGTGTGCGCGATACAGGATTCTGACTGACCCATACGCCCCCTTGCGCATACAGCTCTCTAAACACAAAACACCCCATTTCTTCTCGTTCCTCTCCCTTTTTTCATTTCTTCAAAACAACCTTTTCCTCTTCCGTGGTGGCGTTCAGGAGGATACGAGCGAGTACGGCCGTGGTAGTATAGATCCTTTTTCCAAAAAACCGAATGCAGTTCTCGTTGGTCGGGGGATTGACCGACCCGCACATCTATTTTGTGCACGAAGAGAGAGAGAGAGAGAGAGGTTCACACTGATAGAGCTCGTTGCTTGCCTCCAGAGTCGAGTCTCAAGTTTTCGGCGATCCGACATCGAGTCTCGGAGCTCTCTTGTTCGGCGACAGCAGCAACACAGACCTCGTCACCGAGCCAGGGGGTGCGTGAACCTCCTGTATGACAAAATTCTCGGCAAAGTTGATGACCGAAACCCCAAATGGGGTCATCCTCCGCCGCGGAATCCAAGATGGGGACTCGTGCGGCTCGCAAGGACCGCTCTTTTTCCCGTTCTCTCACTTGCGAACGAATTTGCTCTCGACTGTTTGTTCTCACCCCTCACTTCGTACTGTCGAGCTCGACATGGCCTACTATCAACAACACGTGTCGCCTTTGCCTGAAGAAGGTGTTCCCTGGCACGAGATCGAAGACGCCGTAGGAATCGTCCAAACACTCAAGGATCCGTCTCCTAAATGGCTCGCGACTTGGGGAAACGACTGGTGCAAAGAGCTCAAGCCTAGGTGGCCGAACGTCCGCGCGAGCATCCAGCGAAAGCTACTCGATTACCTGAAAGAGCTGCCACAAAAACTTGCGATGAAACTGAAACCGAGGATCGAGAAGCGGAACCGACTTAAGCTTGAGGGGAAAAAGACCCCACGTGTACAACTGACAGCGGAAGATCTCGTATGTCACCGATCCCATTCGACGCTGGAATCTAGGGCTCAAATAATGTTTGTGACAGCCCAAAAAACGGTTGATCCTCAAGATAGTCAAGAACGGGGCACCGGATCTGCCGGAACCTGTGGTGGGTACTGCGATGCACTTCTGCCTCTGTTGATACATGCCCTGATCTTTCCGATGGCAATCTCACGGGCTCAGCACGATCGAGAGCTCGACCCTCGCGCATATTCTAGTGATCGTTTGGAAAAGCTGCTTGCACGGCTCGAGTCGGAATTTCCGAGAACTGGTAGAACCTTCCAGCGCCCGGGACAGGTGGCGTCGGAGTTTGTGGACTATCGCGCACAAGCACATGAGTCGATCCAGGCTATCCGAAGCAGCACTGTCGTAACGGAGTGGGCAGATCACAGCGGTTCTGCTCGGGCGGCAATTATTGAAGCTATCAGAAAAGCAATCATCGCCATTGCTACTTGTCGGAATCGCAACCAGCGCATCATTCCCGGCGACATTATCGTGCGTAGGCGACGTCAACTTGGAACCTCTGTTTGGTCGCTGACTTTTGGGCTGTGTAACAGCCCGAGCTCGATACTCTCATCAAGTATAGTCGCCTACCGGGTGCAAACTCGATCAACCACGATGCCGATACCTCATCGGTGAGCTCGAACATCATCTTACTACCTTGAATCCGCTTACGCTATGTCGCGCAACGCAGCATTCTCAGATTCCGGGCCAACATGCTTTTCCGGCTGCCAGTTGGGACGGCGGTCTCGATCACTCGTTTGAAGCCGGTACCCACCACCATCCGTTTCCTCTCTCAGATTACTCCGAGCCAAACTCGATTTGGCCCCCCGTTTCAGTTGGCCCTCTACCGACCTACGGTTCCTTTCCCCTTGGCGCTTCTTCCGGCAACATCGGCGATCCATTCTATGCCGGTGAACGCGGCTTACTGGATCCACAAGCACAGGTCCTCACATTCCCAAACCAGGTCCATGAAGATCTCAATCAGCATCAAACTCCGTTCCAATTCTCGGAACTCCGGGCGCCGAATCCCTTTGACACCTCAGGCTCCCTCACCTATCAGCCTCCTTTCGGCCACAGCGGCAGCTCACAAAATATCGGTGAATATCACCCAATTGACTGGAGAGTCCAGCATATCTCGGGCATCAATTCTGCTGGGCCGCCGCTTCATGCATCGTCTTTGCACGCGATAGGCGACCCGAACCATCAGCCGTACAATCCGCCGCCTAGAAACTTCCAAGGGCACCAATACTTTGGTCCTTGGTAGCCTCTTGGACGAGCTGTGCTCATCGTACCTGGCAGTGGAGCCCTGAATTTCCCTTGGTCCTTCCTTCTTGCTTCTTCTGTTCCTTTCTGTTTTGCGTAGACACTGATTCTCTAAATCTCTCTGCTTTGTTGGGTCCTTTCGGTTTGCAAATTCGGGTTTTCTCTCGACAGCGGAGGTTTCGTTCGTGATGGCGTTAGGTTCACACACGCCAGTACGGCGGTATTCGAGGTCCGCCCAGCAAGGATGCAGGTTTTCGTTCGCCAAGCAACCTGTTCTGCGTATGTTCTGGTAAAAGAAGCATGTACTGTCTACACAAAGAACAGCTCCATTATTCAGGTAGGTTCGATCAGTTTCTCGGAGGCAACCGCACGGACCTTCAAGACTTTGTTGACCTCGTCATCGATTTCGGCTGCCGCGGACATACGGTGGGAAGGGTTTGTGCGACGCGCAGGATCCGCTCTCTCGTTCTGGCAGTGTGCGGGAGACAACGGTTGCTTGTTCTTTCCTCTCCTCATTTTGCCTTTCAGCATGTCCCTCTACCGCTCCAATACGCCCCTTCCCACTTCTCCAACTTCTCTAGCAGTGCCCTGATGTGACGTTCTCCATGCTGTTCAGGTCGTCCGAGACCTGAAAAACCCGGCCCCTTCATGGCTGCTTGGATGGGGATACGACTGGTGCTCTCTCCTGCAAGGACAATGGGATTCGATCGATCCGATCACGCAAGGGAGCCTGTATAGGCACATCGAACGGCTATCAGCGGAGCTTTCGCGCCCAGCGTTTTACTTGGAAGGAATCCTTCAGTTTCGCGAAGTCGTGAAGACAGATTTGGTCAGTCTACGACTCGCTAAGTGCAGGCTTGCTCGTTGTGATTGATTCATTTATCTCCTTATGACTTCATTTCAGCCCACTACCAACACGATGCTCGACATAGTCAGGAAAGCAGGATACAATCTTTCGGAAGCTACGGTGCGTCACTACGATGCTCTGCCTCAAGCCTTTTCGCGACCTCATAGGCCTCGTCCGCATATGTACTGGAGCAGCAATCTCTGGGGACGGATTGTTACCCCCTTTGCCGTCTGGAAGCGCTGCTGAAGGGGCTTGTGTCACACTTTCCAGCGGTTTCCCGAACCGGCGGAGTCGGACACCACAAGAGGTTGATCAACTACCGTGAAGAGGCAGAGACCGAGTTCCAAACTATCCGAGCTAGTGCCATTTTCACGAATTGGAACCAGTACAGCCCGAATGCTCGCGCCAGCGTCATCAGAGCGCTCCAAGAAGTTCCTGATACCATCGCCGAGCGCCGTAGAAACCACAACAGTCTCGCACCCGTGGAAATCATCGTCCGTAGATGTCGTCCCTTGTTGCTTCTAGATGGTTTACTGACCTTTGTGGTCTTTGCCTCCGAATCAGCCGAAGCTCCGGACCCTTCTACAGTACTGTGGAGAGACCGGTCGCAGCGGTGATGATCATACGTCAGCAAGTCTCAGCGAATTGGGATGCTAAGGATGAAACGCCGCTTACGCTGTGTTGCGCGCTGGATCAGCTCGACTCTCGACCCATAGACCATAACGGTATCTTCTCGACTCCGGTTATCTCCGATGTCGCCCATCCCGCCGGTCACTCAAGTCGGCACCATATCTTGTCCCCAATGCCAAGACCCTCGGCGACGGAGCGTACGAGCCACGGCCCACTTCGCCCACGCGCTTCTTCCGGCCACATCCACACTCCGTTCGTTGCCATTGAGCGTGACCGATTTGACCCGACAGGCCACTTTTTCAATCACGTGGATATCTCGGGCGGCAATTCTGCTGGACCGCCGCTATATGCAACACAATCGAACGAGAGAGGCAAGCCATACAATTCACCCGGTGGAAGCTTCCACGGGCATCGCCAATAGCCTCTTGGACGAGCTGTGCTCATCGCACCTGGCAATGGTCGCCTGAATTTCCCTTAGCCCTTCGTCCTTGTTTCTTCTTTTCCTGTCTGTTTCGCGTGGACACTGCTAGTGACCGCTATCTCTCTGCAATGTTTCTGTCGTCTCGGGCTGTTTTCCCTCTTTGCGTAGTTGTTCGAACACGAGAGAAAGAAAGTCCGGGCGCCCAAACTTAGAGATTCAGCCCCCGCCTTCCTTCCCTTTTGGCCGATGTCACACTCTGCGTGGCAGCACTACGTTGCTGGCATAAAGACGGGTGACTTGACAAGAACGCAGCGCTGCAGGCGGTCCCTCTCTCTGACATATTGATTGAGGTTGAGTTCAATCGACTCGGATCGCGATTGGCTGCCAAAGCAAGTAGAAGAAAGAACAGAACATATCATCGAGCGGATCCAAGCAGACCATCAAATCTGATCTGTCCTTGGTTCGGTGAGTGGGGATACAGACGTCGACAGCACTGGATCGTTATGTGCTCGTAGCGATCCTAGGCCTTCGTGCCGTTCGAGTAGATGCTCAATTCGGCCAGGGTTGTGTTTTGGACTGTACAACGCTTTCTGGCGCGTGTTTTGATGGCGCGTATTGGTTAATCTGACCCGGATCGCAAGCATTCGTCGTGTTCATGATCGATGACGTGCTTTAGCTGCTGAGCTCGACCTTAGTACGAACCGAGAGACAGTGATCTAGGATAATCTGCGCCGACTTTGCGTCGAGAAGCATCGCCATAGTGCGCGGCAAGGAGAATTGAAGACTTTGAGCTCGAAGCGCTAGATGATATGAATCAGCCCGGTACGAGAGCAGGTAGAGCATTGAGAAAGTGCTGATGCCTATGCCGCAAGAATTTGCACGAAGCTGAAACAGCGTTATTTCGATGGCAATGTACTCACCCCGGCGGTGCTCGGAGAGCCGATCGAAGTAGTCAATCAAGCCGGAGCACGTCCTTCAACAGAGCAGCTGCCACACTGAGCATTGCGGGTTCACCCATTAAGCGATGAGGACCTGGGAAGACTTGGACCCTGATGAAGGAGGACATATGCGAAGCGCGGCGAAGTCTACCAAGCAAGTTGAACGCGACGGATCGTTGCACCTCGATCGATTTGAACGCTGGATCATCAGTCGCAGCGACGAGTAGGGCGGGCGGAGATCAGACTGCGACGATTTGGGATTTGGGGTCGGTAGCTCGTCGGAAGGCGATCTGAAATGTTGAACCTATAGAGATAGCTTGTCTTACGTGACCGTGGGAGTTTGGCAGCATTACGTCGAACAGAGCGAGGGTCAAGTGATCGAGCGAAAGTCGGAAAGTCGAACCGCAGCCTCGTCCTCCGTCACCACTTCCCTCCGACAATAGTCATTATGCAAGCTGCAGACAGACGGAGATACACTGCACCCGAAGGCGCTCAGCCTCTCACGTACGCGTCGACTTCAAAGTCGACTTCATCTCGTTCCGCTCCTGCCGCTACATCATCCTCGAAGCGATCAGATGACCGGAAGCCGGACCAAGTCAGACCGATCTGTACGCTATGGAATGACGTCTCCCAGACCCAATCAATCTCTGCTGACGCCTTTGCGCTTTCGCACTCCCCAGTCTTGCAACCGGGTCTCGTAACTGAGGCAGCTGGATCTGCTTACATCGAAGCAGGACGGACAAAGCTGATCTGTGCTGTGTGAGCTGAGATATTACAACTTGAATCGTAATCTGGGCTGGAGCGTCGAATCTAACCCACATTGGATACTTTATTCCTACAGGTATGGCCCGAAACCGACCGCACTCTCGACCGCGTTCAACCCGAAAGCAAAACTAAACGTCGAAGTCAAGTTTGCGCCCTTCTCGTCGGGCGTGCGACGGTTCGTGCCGGGCAAAGTGAGCACATCTCGCAACCGGCAAACTGCGGACTCGAGAGGCTGACCCTCTGACCACTCTTGCAAAAGGATACCGAGGCGTCGACACTGGCAGCGACATTGCACCAGTCTCTACTTCCTTCCATCATTCTCGAAACCATGCCCAAAAGTCAGATCGATCTGTTTGTGACGATCCTCGAGAGTGATGGCTGGGATGGAGACGTTTCAATGTGAGGCTCGAATTCCTGCTCTATAAAGTGCCCGAACTTGTCCACTGAAAGCTGGTGCGCAGGGCTACCACGGCTGCTTCGGTTGCACTGGCCGAGGCCGGGATCCAGATGTACGGTCTCACGATCGGCATGTGTGCTGTACGGCCATTTCCCATATTCTGATCTCTACAGACTCCAGAACCTGTCTGACGTGAGGTCGTTCTCCCGGCAGGCTTCGCATCCCGCTTTCCCGGCCTCTACCCCGCTACTGGATCCGACACGGGACGAAGCAGCGGAATCTTCGTCGTTCTTCTCGATAGCATTGATGCCAGCGCTCGGATCAGTCACGAACCTGCGACTGACGGGAACAATAGACCCCGCAACGCTCGAGATCGTCAGTCAATCTTGCAGACTTACTCTGCCACGCGAGCTCGCTGACGGAAGCATTGCCCCCTCCTTCCACCCAATTCAGGTCCTCGAGAAATGCCTGCAAGTGAGTAAAGGGCTGCATGGAGTTGCTCGCCAGGCGCTGGTGCAGAGCGCCGAGAAGGAGGAAGCAGAGCGAGCGTAGCCGTGATGTGCCAAGCGAACTCTATCTCTTTGCAGAAGTTACGGTTGCGGCCTTGCATGAGACTTTGAGCAATATCGTTAGCAGATTTGGCAGCGCATAGCGCGAGGGTGGGCCATAGCGGAAGATCTCGTATCGGGATGCGGATCGGATTAGATTATCTCGCTTATTTTCTCGCGCTCCGAAATGCAACCCACTTCTTCCCCACTGTCCAGTCTCCATCCCAACCCTTCATCGTGCAGCATCTCAGACTGCCAGATACGTAGTTCGTACCTCGTTCAAGTCCCAGCTTCGACGCCAGCAGCTTGCCGCGGTCGACCGACTCTGTGGATCCCCGTTCCGACCGGTGGGCTCCAAGTAGCGGGTTCGGCGCCTTGCGTCTTGCGATAGAATCCACTCTCAAGCTCCTCACTGTCGACTGTGTAGCCGATCTTGAGCGGTCGAGGTTCGAGACGCGCCCTGACGGCGGCCCCCCTGTGATCTCTCACCTGATCTTACGCCGAATCGCCCAATCAACTACCCCATTCTTCGGCAATCCCCTTCGACCCTCTTCGAACATCTGCTGGTCGGTCTTGGCACAGCAGTAGGTCATGTCTGCCTACCCGGAACCCAATCCACCTGAACCGAGCAGTTCACCGCGCACTTCGACTGCCTCGATCACCGCGCCACCAACTACGAACCCCGCCCGACCTCACCGACTCCAACATCGCGAACCTTCACTATTGACCGGGTCACGTTCGGGGTCTGCCACGCCTTCGACCCGGTACGGTTCGTTCCCACCGGCGGAAGATGCCGTCGCGCAGTCAACGCATCATCAACCTACAAAATCCCATTCGGCCCTCCTCGAACAGGCATTGCGGGACGCGCACGCTTCCACCTCGAAATACAACCCTCGTCGATCTCGTACCGAAGCGTCTAGCGCAGTCGGGCTCAATCGCAAGTGGGAGCGAAGTCAGGAACGGTTGTTGCGAGTGACGCGCGATGGCAAGTCGCTCGATGACTCTTCCCACGACGATCGCGACGAATGTGCAGGATCCGACGACGATAACGAAGATAGAGGCAGCGAGTCCCCGTTGCTGGACGATGTCAGGAACGGACAGAGATCTCCCGACGAGGTTTGGAATGCCGGTGAAACCGCCTCGTGGGGGCGCAGGAGAGCGGCCAGGAACCTGAGGAACAACGGAACCCCTGCTGCTATCCCTTCAAATACTGCTGCCGAGGACAAGCAGTGGGGCGTTGTCAAAATGGAGCTCATGGCGAGAACCTGGGGCAAGAAGGGACTTTTTACGATTTATGCTGGGTGCGTCGACCCCGAATCTAATCTGGCCTGTCGTGCAAGCTGATAAACGGCATTCGCGAGGACAGCTTGTACCTCATCTCGACTTTGATGTCGCTTGAAGGCAACACGACTCCGACGATCGAACCCTACTTTCTCAGTCTTCTCGGCGAGCACTCGATGCTGAGTTCCGTCATCATTGTCACTTCAGTAAGGCATATAGTTTCGTCGCCGAGCAGTCTCGTATTTGGCTGATAGATTACTACGCAGATCACGTTTGCTGTTGGCAAACCGCCATTCACCAAGATCCTCGACGTTTTCGGTCGAGCCGAGGGAGTGTGCCTCGCAGCGGCGCTCTACTCGCTGGGATACCTCCTGACGGCATGTGCGACCGATGTCAAAGTGTTTGTCTTTGCACGAGCCCTGGCCGCTCTTGGTGGTCAAGGCATTCAACTTGCCCAACAAATCATTGTCGCTGGTGAGCCCATCAGACTCCTCCGCGTGTAATCAGAATTGCGGCTAATCCTCCGCATCACGACGTAGACACCACGACATTGTCGAATCGAGGCTTGATCACCTCGACCGTTTCTCTCCCATGGCTCTTGACGACCTGGATCGGTCCTCCTCTCGGCGCGTTCTTTCAGCGACAGGGTCCGATTGGTTACCGCATGGCCTATGCGACGTTTGGCATCCTTCTACCTCTACTCGCGACTGTGCTCTTTTGTACCCTGTGGTTGGAGTGGTCCAAGATCAAGCGGAAAGCGATGCGGGAAGGCAGAACTCCGAGTACGCGAGATCTTGGGATCGGAGTCAGCACGCGGGCTGCATGGAAGGTCGCCAGGAGTGCCAGTGTCGTCGAGGAAGGGCTCCCGGCTCCCTTGCACGGCCGGAGCTCGCTCTCGGCGGTGCACGAGGACGACTCTGATGAGGCAGACACGATAGAGTATGGCAGGCGGGACCGGAGGTTGTCACATGCAGCCGATGCAGCCGCGAACGAGTTGAGCAAGCGGAAACGGTGGCGCATGTCGATCTGGGACAAAGCGGCAGAACTGTGGAAAGACCTCGACGTCGTTGGACTCGTCGCCCTCACGGTCGGGTGCGGCGCGTTCTTGCTTCCATTCACGTTGGCAATGAAGGCGAATCACAGTTGGGCCAGTCGTGAGTTTGCCCCTACTCCGTTCTTGACACTCGATCCTCGTGCCTAACTTGATTCCTTCCCGCATCGTAGCGTCCATCTGGGGTCTGATCCTCTCTGGCCTCGCACTCCTCGTCTTTTTCGCATACTACGAAACCCACATGTCGTCGATTCCCCTCCTGCCGCCAAGACTGCTCAAGAATCGAACCATCGTTGGAGGCTCGGCCCTCGGTTTCTTCCACTTTTGCAGTCAGTTCTGCTACGAGAGCTTCTTCACAAGCTTCCTACAGTGCGTTGTCTCCAGTCCAGGGATCTAGCGCTCGCGTTTGCATGGAGCTTATCGGATGACATTTTCCTTCAGGGTTGCCCGAGGTCACTCTCCTCAAGATGCTTCCTATATCAGGTACGCGTGCTTCTTGAAACTGGTTGTGCTGCTTTCCGCCGTAACTTATCTTGCCGGGTTTGCAGTCAATCCTACATTTTCGCTGCTTGCGTTGCGGCCATCGTTGCGGGCTCTTTCGCCAAGATGACGAACCGCTACAAGTGGATCGGAATCCTAGGCGTCCTTATACACGCTGTTGGCGTATGGCTCATGATGCACACTAGGAACCTCGACGGATCGACGTTTGAGCTGGTCCTGAGTCAGCTGATTGGAGGCGTAGGAGGCGGTTTTACAACGATCGCAGCTCAGATTGGATGTCAGAGTGTTGTCGGTCACCAAGGTGAGAGCCTGCTTGCCAAGTAGAAAGGCTTCGAGATGGATCGTTGTGCTGATTGTTTACATCTCTTCAGATGTCGGTATCGCGACGGCGATTTTCCTCACTATCACCCAGATTGGCGGTGCGGTCGGAGGTGCTCTCGCTGGTGCCGTCTGGTCGACCGTCTTGCCGAATCGCTTACGCGCTCACCTCGACCCTACCAATCACGAACTGATCCCCGAGATCCTGTCCTCGCTACCCTACGCGCTCTCTTTCCCTCCCGACTCGCCGGTTCGCCTCGCAATCGACCAATCGTACGTCGACGTGCAAAAGAATCTCAACTGGCTCGCGATGGCGATGCTGTTGCCTGCGCTCGTTGCGGTGTGCAGCATGAAGAATGTAAACCTCGAGAAGGAGGATCAAGGACAAGGGGAAGGAGTCGTTGTGCTTGGTCGCGCAAGCTTCTTGGGTATGTCAGGGCTCACTTGCTGCCGATTTGTTCACGATACTGACCGTCATCTGTTGCCGTGTAGCGTGCGAGGACGATGTTGGCGACAGCGAAACATCCTCCCTTCTCGGCGAACCTCCTGTGCCTACTCGCTGACCTTCAATCTCATCCTCCCCCTCGCATGCATCGATTCAAGTATCCCTTCCTCTCCACCGATACCCTCACTGTTGCAGTGACCACCTTTTTTTCGATTCCCCTCATACCTTGTTGTCTATTCCTCCTGCATAGTTTCCCTCGATTGCTTGTCTACCTTCTTCGCATCGCTCAGGATCTTCCCTGCGATTGCGAACGCACTGTTTCGACTCTTTCCCCTTCGCAATGAGCGCTTGTTTCTACTTGACCCCTCCTTATTGCCCGCGGTCTATCGCTCTACTGCAACTTTAGCATCATTACTGATTCTTAAGCTAATACTAAGTATCGAAACGTGACGCGAATGATTCGAAGCTCCATCGTAAATCTGTCGGAACGACGACATCGAAAGGCTGTCTTTCCCCATCTCCTTCGACACACGCCTAGCAGCACTCCAGTCCATCGCGATCAGTCTCGGTCACATAGGAAACTTCACGACTCGCTCAAACAGCGTAAAGTCAATCCGACCCCGCTCCTCCGATCTCCTCCACCTCGCTTCTTCTCCCTCTCTACACCATGCCTCGACCGATCGTCTTCTTCGATATCACCATCGGCAACACTCCTGCCGGACGGATCAAGATGGAATTGTTTGACGATGTTGTTCCAAGGTACGCAAATCAGCCTAAGTCTCATCATCAAACCTCGTAACGTGACTCGCTCACACTGTTTTGCAACCGATTCAGGACAGCCGAGAACTTCCGACAATTGACTACGGGCGAACACCGGGAAAATAGTCAACCGGTGGGATACAAGAATGCCGTGTTTCATCGAGTGATCCCTCACTTCATGATCCAAGGAGGTGACTTTCTCAATGCCGACGGTACCGGATCGCTCAGTATCTACGGTTCGAAATTTGAGGACGAGAATTTCACCCTCACGCACGATCAAGCTGGTCTGTTGAGTATGGTCCGTTACATTCCCTTCTCTCTGTTTAGCCTTCTTTCGCGAATTCGAGCTCGCCCGTTCTTGTGCTCTAAGCTCTGAACTGACGGTTATGCCTTCCAATCGGTGTAGGCCAACTCTGGACCTCATACAAATGGATGTCAATTCTTCATCACAACGGAACCAGCACCGTTCCTCGACGGTAAACATGTCGTGTTTGGCAAAGTGATCGGTCAGGACAGTATGCTCGTCGTGCGAAAAATCGAAAACGTGGCAACAGGTATGCTTTTATCGATTGTGACACTCGACAGGCGTAGATCCTTACTCAGCTTTGAAACTTCCCTTAGGACCGAACAACCGACCAAAATTGGCCTGCACTGTCACTGGTGAGTCGCGCTCTCTCTTACTTATCTCTTTTGTCTCGTTTACTGATGTTGCTGCACAATCACTCAGAATGTGGCGAGCTGTAGAACCTGATTTTAGAAGCAATTTGAACCCCGAGAGACAAAATCGAAATGGGGAACCCGCATTTTTTGTTACTACGAGAGGCGACTACTGAGCAAAGCGTACGAAATTTAGAGAAGATAAGGTTAAGAAAGTTTGAAGAAGAGTGTCTACACTGAAGGGGATCGTGATCTGTAGGTCTAATCGATAATCACTCTAGGGCTACATGTAGACTTTGGCAGAATAGGCCGCGATTTCGCCCTCTTTGCCCGCGTTGCCAGTCTCAAGCACAACCTTGAGCCCGTCGACTCCCTTCGGCAGGGTGTAGGGGTGGGTCTTGTCTCGAAAGTTGAGCACGATAACCGCCTTGCGTTTGTCATCGGCCGAGGTCTTGGTGTATACGAACACGTTGTCGTCATCTTCGTGTTCCTTCTCGTACGAGAACGCTCCGTGAACAAACACGTCCTTGTTGTCCTTGCGGAACTTGATGATGCGTCGGTAGTAATTGAGAACCGAATCGCGATCTTGCTCCTGGTCTGCGACGTTGATCTCCTTGAACGAATGCGCAAGCATCCAGCACTTGTCGGCGTTCGAGAACCCTCCATTCTTGGAAGAATCCCACGAAATCGGTGTACGAGCGTGGTCACGAGCGGAGAGCTTGATTCCTTCCATCGCTCGCTTGAGCAAATCCTCGTCTCCATCCCCGTTCTTGATCGCCTGGCGAACCTCCTTGAGCCAACCGATCGTGTCGCAGTCGAGGTAGTGCTCATCGACGTCGACATCTTTGGGGATGTTGATCATTCCAATCTCCTCTGAGCAAACGGTATAGGCGTGTCAGCTTTGATGTCAATAGCAATGCAGAACGCAACGTGGAAGGCAAATCGTACGGCCTTGGTAGATGATCGGAGATCCAGAAAGAGTCAAAAGATAGGTCGCGAGCATTTTGGCCGATTGCTTGCGGAACTCGGGGGCGTCGCTACCAAAGCGAGAAACGACTCGCGATATGTCGTGGTTCTCGAGGTGATTGACGGCCCAAGCCTTGTGTTTGGGGTCTGCAAGGACTTGACCGTTCGCAGTCAACTGCTTGAGCTTTGAGAGGACGAGATCGTTGGCCATGAATTTCCAGGTGTTGTTGCGTAGCATGGCAATGCTGTAGAGTTTTGGCATCATACGAGCAGTTCAGCGCCGAAATGCTGGGTCACAGCGACTAAGCTCCCACTCACTCGAACTGGATGACCGTATCAAGTTCCTTAGACGGGCGAGCAATGTAGCTCAAGACGTCTTCGACTTTCGGAGTGTTGGGCAATTCTCCGATCGTGACGGCGCTGCTCGCGAAACCGATCGACTCATCAGTATTTCAGAGACTTTGAGTAGCTGCACGAGACAAGCCCACTCTCCGAGAGCTTCGCGTCTCATCTCCTTCATGAATTCGTGAATTCGGGGACCGTTGCAGATGAACTGGAACCCAGGTTGTTCCTTGACCAGCTTGTCGACAATCGGAGCGTCGGGGAAGTCCATGTGCTTCGAGTACATGTCTGCAGCAATTTGTCAGAAGGAAACCTGTTGGAAGCAGCCAGCAAAAGTCGTTGCGATAGACTTACTGACGGTGTCGACACGGAACCCAGCGACGCCACGCTTCAACCAGAACCTGATGGCGTCCTCGTAGATAGCTTCGCGGCACTCTTTGACTTCCCAGTTAAGCTCGGGTTGCTCCGGAAGGAAGGTGTGGAAGTAGTACTTGGGAGAATCATCGGATCAGCCTACGTAGCAATGTAGGCAAGAACACTCGCAAATTCGATGCTTACTTGCTCAGTCTTTTCGTCCCACGTCCAGGTCGAACCTCCAAACGCCGTGCGCCAGTTGCAGGGAGGCTCGCGCTGGCCGTCGATCATGCGCGCATCTCGCCAGATGAACTTGAAGATTGCCGAACAATTCAGCTCTGCACTGTCTTGAATCTGGATGGTACAGAGAGGCTGCTCACCCAGTCCCGCTTCGGCGAGTCTCGGCTACTTCTCGCCTCTTTGAACCATTCGTGCTCGGTGCTGCAGTGGTTAACGACAAGGTCGCACAGAATTTTGATGTTGCTCTTCTGCGCCTCAGCGATGATTGCGTCGATATCTTCGACCTTACCGTAGGGCTCGTCGACTTTCGTGTAGTCGCTGATATCGTAGCCGAGGTCGGCCTGTCGTACGGAACGAGATATTTAGCTTCTGACTGGGAAGAGCGATCTTGAGCGGGAGCATGCTTCAAAGGCTAACCTGAGGAGATTTGTAGAAAGGACTGATCCAGATTGCATCGATTCCGAGCGATGCAAGGTATGGTATCTTGGATAGGATACCCTGCAGGTCACCCAAGCCGGTGTCTGTCGAGTCCTTGAAAGTCGCGGGGTAGATCCTGCGGGAGCAAGGTTTCGTCAACGGTTCGAGTACGGTCGCCTCGACAGCTCGTTTGTATTAACGCACTGATAGACTATCGGCAACAATAATGGGAAGAAGAATCAGCAAGAGAAGGTGTGGAGCCGCTGCAGAGAGCACCCGACAGCACTCACTCGTCGATTCTTGCCACCACTTGATGTCGTTATCGTTGTGGATACCGTTCGGGACCTCCATCGCGTGCTACTGCGGACACTTGGCTCGAGACGTAGAGGTGGAGCGAGTCAAAGTCGAGTGGGACTTCCGGAACCGTGAAGAGCCTCGCGGAAGGGTACACGCAAGCTTGGCGCCGTCGAGAGTCAGGAGCCGTACTATCCAAGTTCGCCAGGCAAATTGTCCGAAATTTGGGCCGTACAGTACTAGTGCAGCAGGAGCCACAGCAAGAGATGTGGGCCGATGTGGGGGCATTCGCCGAGCGCACTCCGTTCGAACTTGTTGCGAGTTCTGCACCGGGTCGTACAATCTGTGAGCCGCGTGTACGCTCACGGAGTGGGGGGCCGCCGATCAATCGAGCAACGCCCAGCGCGATACGATCCTCGTGGCCGGCTATCGATTCGTTGGTATTCTCAGGTCCGCCAAAAAGCGCGGACAATAACAAAGCGGCGGAATAGTCCGCGTGCGTCGACCGTCGTGGATCGCGTCTATCCTTGCAAGTCGCCTGACCCCGATCTGGGCAGGCTCGTACTGTTGCCGGCGTTAAAGTTTTGCGCGACGGACAATGGATATGCTCCATCGATCTCACCGCAAATTTGCAAAAACCTTAAAGAGCGTCCGACACCGTGCACGCGTCCTCCATCGATTTTCGTTCTCGGAGTTTTAAGACCGTAGATGGCATCGATTACAGTATCAAACGTCCAAGTATTCGAAATACGGGCTGGCGCAGCAGCTTTCGCTCAGGAGTGGCGGGTATTTCAAGTAGACGGGGGTCGAGCATCGATGCGACGCGGAGCGTATCAGCAACAGGGCCTCCGCAATTTGCTCAAATTTTTGGCGGAGTCCCATTGTTGTCCCCCCCAAGCAAAAGTCCTTCGCAATTTCGCCGAACCTTCGCAGATTGCGCTGTCTCGGTCTTCCTTCTCGCTGTCGATCTAAACGTATTTGTCCGGTTGCTCCCCACGCCGCGGCGCAGAGACTCGCGACACCAGCTCACTGTTTAACCACACATCCTCGTCCACTCTTGGCTTCTTTCTCTTGTCCCTCCATCCCCCCTTGAGTGAGCCGACCCGCTTCACCTTGCGTGATACAGTCGTCTGACTCTTTCCTGTTCCCGTATTTAGCTCAACTCGACCTCATCGAAAATGGCAGAGAAGGGCTTCTCTACTGCCTCCAGCATCCAAAAGGCAACCATTCACGTAGACGGCGGCAACCATGTCGAGCAAGTCGTCGGGACCGACGCCGAATTGCAAGACAAGCTCGCTGAGCGCATCGACCACATCGAGAATGTGCTCGAGGGATCCGCCCTCGCCACAAAGCGCGAACAGGACATGACCTTCTTCGAGGCGCTCAAGCTCTACCCCCGTGCTTCATTCTTCAGTATCCTCTTCTCGACCGCCATCGTCATGGAGGGTTTCGATTTGACCTTGTGCGTGTTCCCTCGTCTTTCGCGCTCGTGCCTTCCTCGACGTTAACCTTCTGGCTTCACTGGTCTCCAGGATCGGAAGTTTCTACGGTCTGCCTGCGTTCCAGAAGCGCTTTGGTGAAAGAATCGGAGAGGACAAATATGTCATCACTCCTGCTTGGCAGACGGGTATCTCGAACGCGGTCCAAGTCGGTCAAATTCTTGGTCTCATGAGTACGTTGCAACCTCCTCTGCCTTGTTCTTGGATATTCCTAGGTGATTGACATGCTTCTTGCATTGCTATAGTCAATGGCTACTGCTGCGACCGCTTCGGATACAAGAAAACCATCGGCGCTTCGCTCTTACTCATTATCGCCTTTATTTTCATCCCCTTCTTCGCCACCTCTCTCGGCATGCTGCTCGCAGGCGAGACGCTTTGCGGTGTTCCCTGGTAAGTCTCTGTTTATCTTGCTCGACCTGCTCTACATCTGCCTAAGCTGATAATTTTGATGCCGCATAAGGGGTGTCTTCCAAACCCTCACAACTGCTTACGCCGCTGAGATTGCTCCTGCTGCCCTCCGTCCCTTCTTGACGACTTGTGAGTATCGATTATCTAGGCATCTATCGTGTAGGCTTCTGCAGTGCTGAATCGCTGAGATGACCTCGCACTAGACGTCAACCTGTGCTGGGTTATGGGACAGTTTTTCTCCTCTGGCGTGCTCAAGGGTGTCTCCACAATGAACGTGAACAACCCTGTAAGCAGAGCTTGACCTTACGCTTCATTACGAGCTCGAGCTGATTTTCGTGTGCCTATTTGCTTTCTATCACCCCTTCCCCTCCCGCTACTTCCTACTACAGTGGGTGTACCGTATTTGCTTCGCCTTGCAGTGGATTTGGCCCGTGCCCATTTTCATTGGAACGCTCTTCGCTACCGAAAGTCCGTACTTCCTCGTCAGGAATGGCCGAATCGATGAAGCCAAGGCTGCCCTCGTCACACTTGGCTCCGAGAAGCCTGGCGCGATCCCCGCCGAAGAACGCGTCAAGCAGATTCAACACGGAAACGAGCTCGAGAAGGCCATGCACGCGGGCACCAGCTACCTCGACTGCTTCAGGGGAACCAACTTGAGACGCACGGAGATCGCTTGCGTTGCATGGATGCTCCAGACCGCTTGCGGTAGTGGTCTCATCGGACAGTCGACAGTCTTCTACCAACAAGCAGGACTTTCGGCAGCCAACTCCTTGTACGTTATCCTTCCTTTCGCCGTTCTCCGTCGCCGTTTCTTGTCTCCCCATCAGCCTGCTGATTCTCGCTGTGCAACAGCTCTTTCAACCTGGGCATGTACGCTCTCGGCGCTGTTGGCACGATCAGCTCCTGGTTCACGATGCAAAAATACGGACGTCGCCAGCTTTACCTTTGGGGTCTCGAAGCCATGATGGTCGTCCTGGTTGGTGTCGGAGTTACCGGATTCTTCCACTCAACAAACGCGGCGTGGGCTTCTGGCTCCCTCCTCATTGTCTACTCTTTCGTAAGCCCTCGATCGGGAATGACTGTTTTCAGGTCCGAGCGCAAACTGACTCGAATCTCATTTTAGCTCTATCAATTCACTGTCGGACCCGTTTGCTACTGCTTGGTCGCCGAGATCCCCTCGACCCGTCTCCGTGCCAAGGTAGGTGGTCTCTCTTTCCATCAGCGAAAGATTCAGAGGCTAATCGATCTGCGATTGTGTAGACTGTTGTACTCGCCCGAAACGCCTACAACATCATCGGTATCATCAGTAAGCACACTCGTCTATCGATTACCGCTTCAAAAGAGCCTTATTGACCTGCGCTTCTCATAATCGCGCAGACAACATTCTCGTCCCTCGCATGCTGAGTCCGATTTCCTGGAACTGGGGACCGAAGACTGGTGAGCCCACAGCATGACCGCGCCCGACTGAACCGTTCACTGACCTCACTCTGTGTTCTGAATTAGCCTTCTTCTTCGTCGGCGCCAACGTGCTCTGCGTTGCCTGGACCTACTTCCGTCTTCCCGAGACCAAGGGACGTACCTACGCCGAGCTCTCGGTTCTGTTCGACGACCGAGTTCCCGCTCGCAAGTTTGCCACCACTGCTGTACGTTTCCTTTCTATATCAAGACGCATGCGCGAGCGTTTCTGACGACTTGCATTGACTGTATACAGGTCGACCTTTACGGCAAAGGAGGCGAGCCCCTCGAGAAGGGTGATTCCTTCGAGAACTCTCCCCCTGCTCTTCACTAAAGAGTGCGACCGCGACTCGCCCTGGTCGCAACACGTCTCTAAACTGTTGCTTTCTGTGTCGTGTGTCTCTTGGATTTGGTCGGTTGTTGGCTTCTCTCTAGTCTGTTTCTTCCTACTGGATTATGTAGTGTGTACCTCTCAAAAACCATTGATTATGTTGGCATACTTGTTTCCGCGAACATGGAAAAGCTGTTGTCTGCAAAAATTCATTGTTCAGATGACAAGGCGATTCCTTTTCTTGTAGAAGTGAGAGGTGAATCTCCCCAAAGGCACCACAAGTCACGCATGCGTCGTGGCCTATCTGTCAACTCCTTGATGTCGTTAACGAGGACGACCTACATTACGATATACGTCTTGTCGGTTCGAGATCAACCTTTGAGCAGGACGGCATCAATAGCGTCTTCCGAAAATTGTGTGGTGAGTTTCATTCGGCCAAGGAGCGCTCTTGCGAGATTCGAGAGACAAAGTGGTATTGACATTGCTGAGAAGCATGTACAGTAATTCAGGAACCGTTCGTTCGATCGGTCCGATTCAGGTATCGAGAACAAGGCATCGTTTTTAGATATGTGTGTGTGTAAAAGACAACGAGTGATTGTTCAGAAGACAGATGTTTCTCATGGTTTCTCAAACCCGTTCACCTGTCTGAGCGTGCGCGAGCGATCGCGTTGCCTTTTCGCTATCAACCGTACTGCATTTACCTTTTGAGGGACATTTCACAGACGAGGAACGAGTCAGGAATTCCAGATTGATGTGGATGCAGAGGGAAAAGAGTCGAGTCTGTCAACTCACCATCTTGCCATCTGACTTGAACCTTGCCGTCGGGGTAGCCAAAGTACGCCGCTTCGGCCATGCCTGCAAAGATCCCGACCTCCAGCACTCCCGTGAGCCTGATCAGGTTCAAGCGCCATTCGACTTGGTGCATCAGCACGTGTACTCAAGAGCAAGCGAGTGGAAAGGACCGACATTTTGATGCGGTGCAACAGTTCCGAAGGGTCGCGCATGTACGATTCGGAGAACACGGCATCAATGACAAAGTTGCTGCGTGTGCGGAGAGACAAGGTCAGTGTGCGTCGAATTACCATGCGGGTAACGAAAGGAACCAGAGTAGACTTGCCCATTGTCAGTGACGACCGGTCCAGCCTTCATCTTGCCCATTCGCAGAGTCGGCTTTTCGCATCCCATCTTTTGCAGGTCTAAGGGAGGATAACATATCCGCGGGTGAGCGAAACCGGGCGAAGCGAGCAAATCAACTAAACAGCATCAGACCCACTTTGGAAGACCTTGGCCCATGCAAAAGGAGCAACCTCAATGGGAACACCCTGCTTCCAGTTGGTTCCGAGCACCTTGGAGTCTTTGCGCGAGTCGGCCACAATGATGAAGTGCGTCGCAGCTTCGGCGAGCACCTTTTCTCGTAGCTGACAAGCTCCACCACCCCTGAGCGAACGCGCCATTGTCAGTCTCTAGACGCAAAAGGCTCGAAAGAGGGAGCGAGTGCTCACTTGATCGCGTTGAGTTCATCCTGCCAGACAGATCGCGGCATAAGAGATTAGGGCTTGATCTCGAGTCTACATCATGGCAGCAGAACTCACGTCGACTTCATCCGCTCCGTCAATCGTCACGTCGAGACTCGGGAACTGGTCAACGTCGCCCAAGTTGAGACCGGCTTTCACGATGAGTTCCTTGGACTGGAATCCGGTCGGAATGAACCAGCGGTCAAAGTTGTTGGCGTTGTGAGGGGGCTGACACAGTCGCTCGACGACGTATGGCACGGTCGAACCGGATCTGTCCGAGCGAGTAGCGGAAAGAGTCAGGATGCGCATCCCAGCGGATCTCTCGTGTATAGTAGTTCTTGAGTGCGCACCCAATGCCGATCACCTTGTGGTGGTCTTTGACGTGCTCGTCGACAGCAGCGTAGGCTGCCAGTCGCTTCGCCTTTTCCTCGGCTGTCAGTTCACCATGAGGGACGATCCGAAGCCCAGTCGGAATCACACCGGGACCGATGCGCGAAGCCTGTACAACAACGGAAGAGAGAGTCAGGGGTCGGATTCACACGGCGAGCCCGAGTCGAGGCAAAGCGATCATTCCGGCCCGGGCAGCATGACTCGGTCGCGCGAGCGAGCGGGGGTAGGAGACTCACCGAGGCATGGGTGATGCTCGACAGCGGGTCCGGCTTCGCGTTGCTCGACTGAGACGGCCTCCTGCTGTTCGAACCCGAAGCGGGAGCGGAGGTCGAGGCCTTGACGCTCGACATTTGAAGTGCAGACGCCGACATGGAGCGTACGGCAGACTGGCAAGACTGAATACGGCGGAGCGAGAGAATGGCTGCGAGCCGGACGATGGCAGGGTGCGTACTGATTAGCAAGCTTGAGCGCAGCAACAGCAACAGTCTCCGAAGGAAACCTCATGATGCGCGAATCTCGATTTTGACTCGCTCTGCCCAGATAGCTTGTACGTCCCCGTATGCGCTTTCGAAAGCCTGACAGCAACCCGGCTGGTATCTACCATAGCGAAAGAATGTCTCGGAGATATGTTGCAAGCCCGCGGATATGTACCGCTGACCATTCTCCCTCGACCTTGTTCATCTCTTGCTTTGTACGGTGCCAGCAGTGCCAGCGTTGCGGAAGGAGTTTGTCGAAGGGTTCCCGCGAACAGATGATTTTATCGGGATAATGAATGCGCCTATGGCGATCGCCGCGCGCGCCGCGGCAATACGCATGTTTGGGTCGTGCTCTGTGCCTTCGATCCGATCCAGCCTGAACAACGACAGCGCGCAACTAGTCTTCGAGTCCGCTCCAGGTCGGCTGAACCACCTTGGCCCCCTCGAGATTCGAGTGTAGCGCTCCACTTGCAACACCACATTCAGTATCGACCCCGCTCACGTCCGCTCGCGCTCGTCGCGCCTCCCTCGAGCTGGCGATCGAGAACATGTCGGCTTCGGATGCCGGGCTGCCAGCGCCCCGCACGAGCAAGCAGGCCAAGATGCTCGGGCTGGCGAGCGAGTTCGACCAGCCGCCGCCCATTTCCCCCGCGTCGTCCATCGCGACCGGAAGCCGGCCGAGTCAGGACAGGTCGGATCGAGGTAGCGTCAACACGGTTCAACGCAAGCGAGACCCTATCGAGGCAGCACCGCCCTGGGGATGGCCTGGCTCCACCGACGTGATTCCCACCTCATTCTCGTATCTGTGAGATCGCCTTCAGAAACTGACATGGAAATTGTGCGCGCTCGTCATGGCGAAACGGAACCTGCGACAGGTCCGACCGGCGAACAAGCGGAAACCTTCAGCACCACCTTCGCACTCGCCCGCCAGCATCAACCCGTCTCTGCGAGGCGCACGTAGCGCGAGCGTTCTGCGAAGCTCGGAACATGACCGGCATGGTACCGGGAGTCTCAAAGAGAAGAAGAAAGGCTTGTTCGGTGGGCTGCTCAAACGCAGAGGAAGTCGCGGAGATGTCCGAGAAGGCGAGTCTCGTACTCTTGCGACATACCACAGATAATGCAGCTGACCTTACAGCGAGTCTCACAGCATACGAGCAAGACAATCGCAGTCTTAGCGAGTTTGGGGGTGGAGTCCCTCCGCCCACGCAATACCACGACCTGCCACTTCCTGCGAAACTCCAGGCCCGTGGCGACGCTGCCGATCCGCTACCCCATCGAACTAACACAACGATTTCGACGACGGCCAGGAACGTGAAAGCGAAAAAGTCGAAACGCCCGGTCACTCCGAACCGCAACAAGAACTACCCAGGAACAGCCGGTCTTACGATGGACCCAGAGATCTCACTCGATACGAACCTCGACTCGATGGAGGGAATCATTGCCTGCCCGCCCGACGAGCGGACTCGGTCCAACTCGAACCCGGATCCTGCGACGTTCGACTCGCGCCGACCAAGCATGCCGCCACTCGTCCGCTCCGGCTCCTCTGCCTTGGGCAGACAGTCAATCGATCCATTCGGTCACTACGATGGCTTTCATATGCAACCGCAACGGGCCGGATCGATTCCCTCGGTTGCCCCTTTCACCACAGCAGCGGCCCAGCCTGCTTCCGGTACCGCTGGAACGGAATCTATCTCTCCCGTTCGACCAGGACTCGGCTCGAGACAGTCTTCACTGTCCAACCTTGCAAGCTACAACGCTCACGATCGAAGGTCTTCGAGCATTGGCGGTCCTCCTCAATCTTACCTGCCTGCTCGAGCAGGCTCCGTGTTCCCTCTTGCGAACGGGTCGGGAGTCGGGATCGGGCTTGGTCCAGGTGCTTGGACGGCACCTGACAGTTGGGCAGTCAAGGCAGAGAGCGGAGCGAGTCTCGATCAAGATTCGACCGACGACGAGGATGATGAGGATGACGAGGACGATGACCAGGAAGCGCTCCACCACGATGGGGTTGACGGGCACGAGAGTGATTCCGGTGAGAGTCCCAATCTAGGGGCCGGACTCAGCAAGCGGAAAGGTTCGGTACCTCCCACGAGCATGAGCGGCTCCATCGGAGCTCTCGACAGGCTCGAGAATCGAATGGGCTCGATAGTTCCCGGAAGCGGGGCAGAGAAGATCTTTGGCCATGGGTTCGATCTCGAAGGAATGGCAGGGATGGGCTCGCAAGGCATGAGACCTGGAACTGCCAGACCTGGCACACGCGGAGGTCGACCCGGAACTGCTGACGGCGAAATGGGCAGACGTCCCCAAGCACAGAAAAGCGTGAGTCACAGTCGAGCACCCGTTCTTCCTTGAACGGTTCGGTCGCTAATGACCCAATGGCTGCCGCGATAAAGTTCATGATCCGGATCTTCCGCCTCGACGGCACCTTCTCTACGTTGCCCGTTACCCTATCTGCGACTGCGAGCGACCTGACTGCCATTCTCGCTCGGCGGTTCCAAGTCAACTCGTCAACTTCCTATTCCTTGTACCTGCGGGAGAAGGGTCTCGGTGAGCTGAACACCTCAGGACTCTGCTTCGGATGTATTGCTGATCGATCTTCCATTATCTAGAGAGGCGAGTGGGGCCAAACGAGAAACCTGTGCTCTTGCAGAAGCGGAAATTCGAGCAGGCCGGTTACAACGAACTCGATAAACTTGAAGAACTAGGTCGAGAGGACAATTCGTACCTCTCAAAGCTGGTGTACAAGGCGACCTACAACTCGATGACGACAGGCGTAAGCGTACCTCGCATGCCAATTCTTCCGGATGATCGCGATTGACACAATCCTTGCATACAGGAGGAAGACCTCTCGGGCGACAATCTTGAATTCGTCGACCTGTCAGGGCGGAACCTGGAGACAGTGCCGATCTTCCTCTACAAGCACGCGCACGAAATTCGATCTCTCAATCTATCGAAGAACCGACCGTTCGACCTCCCGACCGATTTCGTTCAGCTGTGCACTTCGCTTCGCGAGCTCGTCCTGTCGTCGATGGGGATCAAGCGACTTCCTCAGGCTATCCGCGAGTGCGATAGCCTCACACGGCTCGATATCAGCAGCAACAACATTGTCGATCTCGAACACATCGCACTAGATGAGCTAACAGAATTGTCGAGTCTCAAATGTCACAACAATCGATTGTCTTCAATCCCCGACTACTTCCGTCAGATTCGTCAGCTCAAGTACCTCAATCTGTCCAACAATCGATTCGAGGTCATTCCAACCACCGTGTGCGATATCCTCTCCCTATTCGAGCTTGATATCTCGTTCAATACGGCGACAAGCGTTCCACACGAGATTGGGAAACTCCGAAACCTCGAACGGCTGAACTTGCTGGCGAACCTGATTACGACTTTGCCTCTCTCGCTCGCATCGCTCACATCGCTCAAAGAGCTCGACTGTCGGAGAAACGTCATCACGGACTTGTCGCCAATCGCTGGCATCGCCTCCCTCGAAGTCCTGCGGTGCGAGCACAATCAAGCCTCGGTCCTCGATGCAGCATGGGACAATATGCGCATCTTGACGGCAAAGCACAACTCGTTGACGCGTTTCAGTCTCACCGACACGGGTAGAACCCTCACAACACTCAACTTGTCGTATGGCAAACTGTCGACGCTTTCAACTGATCTCTTCGAGAATCTCGGATCTCTCGAGACCTTGATCCTCGACAGCAATACGTTGCGCATCTTGCCCGAGACCCTCGGAACCCTGACCAACCTCGTCACATTCTCGATCAAGAACAACCTCCTCACTCACCTGCCAGAGAGCGTCGGCCAGCTGCAGCGGCTCGCGTCGCTGCAGGTGTCGGGCAACAACCTACACGATCTCCCGCCACAGATTTGGCTCTGCTCCCAGCTCGCCACCCTCAATGCCTCATCGAACTTGATCAAAGACTTTCCTGATCCCCCGCTGACCAGCTCGGCTAGCTCTGCGCCACTCAATTCGCCACAAGATTTAGACGGCGGAATCGGCGAAGCGCTCGATATGCGCAAGCTGTCGTCACCCACGAAAGCTGCGGCTACCACTGCCGGTCGGATCGCACCACCACTTGCTCTCGCGCTTCAGCATTTGTTCCTAGGTGACAACCAGCTCGGAGACGACATCTTTGCCCCCATCTCGATCATGACCGAGCTGCGCGTGCTCAACCTCTCGTTCAACGACATCTACGAGATCCCGAGCTCGAGTCTGTTCAAGTGCCAGCAGTTGCAAGAATTGTACCTCTCGGGCAACAAGCTCACGAGCTTGCCGCCAGACGACCTCGAGCGGCTCATGAACTTGCGCATCATCTACCTCAACGGGAACAAGCTGCAGACCCTGCCAGCAGAGCTCGGCAAGATCAAGCGACTCTTTGCGCTCGACGTCGGATCGAACGTGCTCAAATACAACATTGCCAATTGGCCTTATGACTGGAATTGGTGAGTGTTTTTCAAGCTGCAGCACTTTCAACGACAAGGTGCTCACGATTGAGTCTTTGCAGGAACTGGAATGTCGAGCTGCGTTACCTCAACTTGTCTGGCAACAAGCGTCTCGAGATCAAGCCCGGACAACAGAACGAGGCCAACTTCCCTCGAGGCCCAGGAAAGAAGCGCAACCTCGCCGATTTTACAGCGTTGACGAAGCTCCATGTTCTCGGTCTTATGGACGTCACCCTCATGATCCCTTCCGTGCCGGACGAGAACGAAGATCGTCGAGTGCGCACCTCACAGTCCGAGATCAACGATATGGGCTATGGTATCGCAGACACCCTCGGTTCGCGATTCGATACGCTATCGCTCGTCGACATTGTCATCCCGCGCTTCCGATCGAAGGAAGACGAGGCGATCTTTGGGCTGTTCGACGCGGTCAACAAGGGACAAAATACGGGCGCCAAGCTCGTCAAATACCTTCAAGACTCGTTCAGCGCGGTTTTCACGCTCGAGCTTTCCCGCCTCAAGAGCGGAGAAGTCACCAGCGATGCTCTGCGTCGAGCGTTCCTCAACATCAATCGGGATTACGGCAACCTGCTGCTCCCTGACGTCGAGAGTCGCCGCAAAGGCTCCGAGATCAGTCTCACCGATCGCACTTCCGCTTCGGTCCGAAGTGGCGCAGCTGGTATCATCGTCTACATTCGCAAGAAGCGGATGTACATCGCAAATGCCGGCAATGCCCTCGCCGTCATCGCAGGTCGTGGAGGCACCGCTCGACTTGTTGCAAAGCGGCACGAGCCGTTCGACAGCGGTGAAATCTCTCGAATCCGTCAAGCCGAAGGATGGATCTCGCACCGAGGTTACGTCAACGATGAGGTGGACATTTCTCGCTCGTTCGGCTTCTACAACGTGTTTCCGGCAATCAATGCGGCCCCGAACGTCGACGATATCGAGCTAACCGAAACGGACGAGTTCGTCATTATCGCGAACCGTGGCTTGTGGGAACACATGTCGTACCAAGCGGCAGTCGACGTGGCCCGCACCGAGCGTGACGACCCAATGGCCGCCGCGGCGAAACTTCGCGACCTCGCGATCTCGTACGGATCGTCTCAAAACATCATGGTCATGGTTCTCGCGGTCGGACATCTCTTCAAGGACAAGAAGAAGGCTGGATACTTCTCGAAGCACCGCGGTGCGACTGGTCCGGGAGAGGAAGAAGGTTTCTACGGAACGCACAAAGCAGGAGTCGCGCGTCGTGGAGAGCGAGCCGAAGGTGCCGGGGAGCGGTACCTAAACTTGCTTGACCGCGAAGTCGCTCCTCCAGTCGGCATGGTGGCACTCGTATTCACCGATATCCGCAACTCGACCGCGCTGTGGGAGTCGAATCCGGGTATGCAGACGGCAATCCGCATGCATAACCAACTCCTTCGTCGTCAACTTCGTGCGATCGGTGGATACGAGGTCAAGACTGAAGGAGACGCATTCATGGTTTCGTTCCCGACCGTTACGTCCGCCCTTCTGTGGTGCTTGACTACACAGCTCGAACTGCTGAGGGAGGATTGGCCGCAAGAGATTCTCGACTCGGATGAGGGACGAGAGATTCTCGACTCGCGCGGCGAGGTGCTGTACCGCGGGTTGTCTGTTCGCATGGGAATACATTGGGGTGCGCCAGTATGCGAAGCTGATCCTATCACGCGACGCATGGACTACTTCGGACCGATCGTCAACCGCGCCGCTCGAATCTCGGCCGTCGCCGAAGGAGGCCACATCAGTGCTTCGCAAGACGTGGTCGACATCATCCAGAACGTTGTCATGGATCACAAACCAGGGCCCTCATCGCTCGACTCGGACAACGGGGAAGAAGTGAGGCCTGACCCTTGCTCATCTTGCACATAACAGCTCGGATCTAACCTTTGTATGAATCGCAGGACGAAGAGGAAGATTACCTCGATCCTCGCGACAAGCAAGATATTGCTGCGCTACGACGTCTCGGGTTCGGTATCAGCGAGCTGGGAGAACGCAAACTCAAAGGTGCGCACCGCGTGTCCGCCAGAGTTACTCGACGCGAGCTGACGAGCCCCTTTTGCGACAGGTCTCGAGAGTGCCGAACTGATCTCGCTCATCTGGCCAAAATCCCTCAAGGAACGAGTGGAGAAGCCTGGCGAGAAATCCGAGAAAAAGACTGAAGTGATCGAGGACGATACTCCGCCGCTCCTCGACGTTCAGCTCATCAAGAGCTTCGGCAAGCTCGTACAGAGGGTATGCATCGAACGCTCTTGCTCACACGTCATTGCGATTTTGCTGACTCGCTGTGACCGACATAAACAGCTGGAATCCGTCGGTAGTCTGCTCGTGCACGGCTTCGAGTCAGACGACCTGACTCATCCGGCAGTCTTTGGATCATCGCATCCACAATCTGATTCAAACAGTCGACCAAGTACCCCGGCAACCCAGGCCCTCGCAGTCGCCGCCAAAAGGAGAACCCTTGTTCTCCCGACTACCCTCACGTTCCCGGTCCGCGCAGACGCGACGGACGACGAGTTGGCAGCGCTCCTAGAGGTTCGTTCTTCTGTCTATGGGCCGCCCAACGACAATCGCCTGACCATGCTTCGTGAGCAGTCGTACATCGTGCGAACCGAGAACGTCCTCTCAACGCTTGCCCTGCATCAGCTGGGGCCGTTCACCGAGGTGCTCTCCGCGCTGGGCCAAGCTCTGCGTCTCGACGGTCGGAGTGTGCTGCTCGCACTGACCCGCTTCGCGGGCGTCATGCAAGCGGGAGCGCTGTCTTTGGACCCGTCATCAGCTATGGCCGCCACGTCTCTCCCGTCTCGCACAGCCACGCCAACTTTCGACACTCCAGCTGTCGCTACACCATCTGTCCATGCCAACGGCAGACCGCTGTCGTCCAACGGATCTCGAGCGCTATCGCCGTTACGCAACAGCTAAAAACTGTACTCCAAGCCTAATACCCCTGTCCCTCCCTTTCTCTGTGTGCCCTGCGCTGCCCTATCCCCTTGTTGTCACTCACCCGCCTCGTATATCTCGCCCGCCGCGGGCACGCTGTTCAGCTGTTGGTTTCTCTTGTGTTTTCAGCTCTTTTTTTTTCGTATTCCTGAAGTCTCTGTCGTTCATCATTTGGAACCCCAAGAGTATCGCACAATGCGACGCCCTCTATATCCCCTCCGCCTCATATCCACCGTCTGCGCGCTGCATTGCGATGGACACTTGGCCCACACAAAAGAGGTTGGGAGAGTATTTCGTGATAATCGAGCATCTCGCCAAAGTTCCTCTGGGCTCGGACGTCGAGGTCACCTGTGAGACTGTATCCCCGATCTGTCGGGATTGATACATAATGAATAGTATGCGTGAAAGTTCTGCAGACTGTAAAAGAAGTCAATTTCGACCTTCTCTGAGACCGTGCTCGGGTGGCGACAGAGCGTGTCCCCCGAGGAGAGGACTGGACATTATAGCAGCTCTATAGGCTGAGCCATTGCAGAGCTGGAGAAACTTTGCCCTAAGCGCTCGAACCCTGAACAGCTTGCGCATTTCGCACAGACGCGAGATCGTTCCTTGAGAGACCTAACGCCAAGCAGTGTTGAAAGCAGACGGATCACAAGATGCGCAGAGGAATTGTTGACCCCCGAGCCGGCGCGCGTGCGCGGGTTCGGTTGGCCGCTGCCGACGCGGCGTCAAGGCCTTTCAAGGTTCCGCGATCGCCGCGTCCGTGGTCTCTTTTTCTCGTGTCCACTCCTCGGCTTCTCTGTACTCGATCGACTGCGATGGTTTCAGCACAGCACGTCGTTCTGGTCGTGGCAATCCTCGGAGCGGCATGGTACCTGTTTGGCCGGTCCTCGAATACGTCTTCGGCCGATCGACTCGCGGCAGATCCCACCTCGCTCAACGGCAAGAACGCGGCGACCTTGAACGGCGACGCGACGGCAGATACGGGCAGGGATTTTGTCGCGGCAATGCAACAGGCTGTGAGCGTTGCCCCCTTTGTTTACGATCGCCGCAACTCTCGCTGGCATTTCGACACGACCATCGATAACCTCGGCAACCGCATCAACCCATGCATATTCCCTCGGTCGAGGTTTACACCATTGGGAGATATGCAACACAAGCTCAGGCGAACCAGGACGGTCTTTTCAAGCGTCGCCATAATGTTGGAAGATGCCGCTCGCGACTTGACCTCGCACAACTCCGGTATCCATCTCGCTCGCGATCGCTGACTATCTTGCAATCCCCTTCGAATTGGCTTCATACAGAAGAAGAAGATTGTCATTTTCTACGGCTCGCAAACTGGAACCGCAGAGGACTACGGACTCAGGATCGCGAAAGAGGCGAAAGCGCGATATGGCTTGTCGTCCCTAGTTTGCGATCCCGAAGAGTGAGCCAAAACCCCGAGTCTCCATCAGCATATATTCTAAACTGATCAACCCATCGTGTCGTTGCAGTTATGACTTTGACAACCTCGACCAAGTACCCGAAGACGCTCTGGTCGTGTTCTGCATGGCCACGTATGGCGAGGGAGAACCGACCGACAATGCTGTACCCCTCATGGAATTCCTCAAGGACGAATCCGTCGAGTTTTCGAACGGATCGACCCTCGACAACCTCCGTTACGTCGTCTTTGGCCGTGAGTTTCACTTATTTCCCCGAGTCTCAGTCTTTTTTGCATGCTCACGCCTACAATGAATTGCCGACGACTAGTCGGAAACTCAACGTACGAGCACTTCAACGCAATCAGTCGCGAGATCGATCAGCGCCTCGCCGCTCTCGGTGCGAAACGCATCGGTGAACGCGGCGAAGGAGACGACGACAAGTCGATGGAGGAAGACTACCTCGCGTGGAAGGACGGCATGTTTGATGCACTGCATGCCGAGCTGGGCTGGGAGGAAGGCGCCGGTGGCGACGTTGCCGATTTCGAGGTTGTCGAGCTCGATCAGGTCGACGACGGCAAGCTCTACCTCGGAGAGCTCTCGGCACGTGCACTCACCGGTACACGCGGAGTGTACGATGCGAAAAACCCGTTCCCGGCGCCGATTCTCGAAGCGAGGGAATTGTTCGAAGACGGAGATCGTAACTGTATCCACACCGAGTTCGACCTGACCGACTCGGGTATCCGCTACCAGACGGGTGACCACCTCGGCCTGTGGCCTCTCAACCCCGACTCGGAAGTCGAACGCTTCCTCGCCGTTCTTGGTTTGACCGACAAGCGCGACCAACCGATCGACGTCAAGTCGCTCGACCCAGCTCTCGCCAAAGTTCCCTTCCCAATTCCGACGACGTACGACACGGTTCTGCGTCACTACCTCGACATCTCTGCTCCTGCCTCGCGTCAGACCGTCGGCCAGTTTGCCAAGTACGGTCCGACCGATTCGGCTCGCGAAATGCTCGAGAAGCTCGGCTCCGACAAGCAGTACTATCACGAAATCGTCGGCTCGAAATGTCTCAAGCTCTCGGAAGTACTCATCCTCGCAGCTGGCGACCCCTTATCGAGCCCGAAGAACCCCGACACTGTCGCGCAGTACACCAAGTGGGCGATTCCGTTCGACAGAATTATCTCGTCGATCCACCGTCTTCAACCGCGATACTACTCGATCTCGTCGTCCCCGAAACTGCACCCAACTGCAATCCACATCACGGCGGTCGTGCTCAAATACGAACCGGTGATTGGGTCGAACAAGGTGTTTGGAGTTGGTACCAACTATCTCTTGAACTTGAAGACCGCGCGCAACGAGGGGGTCAAGGGAGTTCGAGAGGAGGATGCACCTGTGTACAGGCTTGGAGGTCCGAGAGGCAAATACCAACGGGAAGGAGGAGGGTTTGCTGCACCAGTGCACGTTCGTCGGAGCAACTTCCGCCTGCCGACCAGTCCCAAAGTCCCAATTGTCATGATTGGTCCTGGAACCGTACGTTTTTCTATTTCTATTCTTGGTTTGTATGCGCATTCTCCTCTTCTGACAGCTTAATGACGAATATTACAGGGAGTCGCACCGTTCCGAGCCTTCATCCAAGATCGAGTTGCACTCGCTCGCAAAGCAAAGGCAAAGGACGGACCCGACGCACTCAAAGACTGGGGTACGATTGATCTGTTCTATGGATGTCGACGATCGACGTGGGATTTCCTGTACAAATCTGAATGGGACGAGTATGCGAAGGAACTGGACGGCAAGTTCAAGATGCACGTCGCCTTGTCTCGCGAAGAGAACGTACCCAAGACGTACGTGCAGCAATTGCTCAAAGAGGAAGGAGACAGGATTGGAGATGCCTTGGTCAACAAGAAGGGTTACGCCTACATCTGGTTCGTGTTCTCTTTATTTCCCATCTATGCATTCCAGCCACGGTTCGTACTGACCCAAAGTCTCTCGAAACCGTCCGTAGTGGAGATGCAGGAAGTATGGCCAAGGCAGTCGAGCGGGAATTGGTTCAGATTCTTGGACGAGCAAAAGGAGGATCGCCCGCCGACGGAGAGAAGGAACTCAAACTTCTCAAAGATCGAAACCGTCTCTTGCTCGATGTGAGTGCCTCTCATTATTCTCTCATGTTTCTGCTTCGAGATCCACAAGACCTCTAACGCTTGTGTTTGCCGTTCATAGGTGTGGTCTTGAACGTAACTCTTCACATTCGTCCGCTTCGTTAATGAACGTTCTATCTATCATGACCGGCTCTCTCTCTTTCGTTCATGGTCTGTGTGCACATGCAATCTTCATTTAGACTTCCAGGCCTGTGCGTTATTGAGTTTGTTTCAAGCGAAGCGCTCGCAAAGCACGTTCTTTTCGGTTTCCCTCGGTCTCGGCTTCCGCCTTGCAGCTGTTGCAGCAAGCGAGAGCGGTCTGTGAGCCGTCGGTCCGTGGAGAACTATTTGACTAGGGCAGAAAATGAGGGGAGGTCGTCAAGTTCGATTCGGGGTCTCAGGAATCGAGATTTTCAGGAATACGATGAAGAATTCGAGAGCCAAGTGACAAGCAAAGGAACCCGAATCTGCAACAAAGAAACATCCGAATACCGTAAATGTTCCGCTAGGGTGTGGAATTGCGATTACAAGAGAGGGTTGGGGACGACGAGAGAGAGAGAAAAAGAAAGGCAAGTTGTATCTTCTTTTTTAGCTTTGTCGAGAAGCAAGTCGTTCGGAATTCCTGGCTGACCCCCCTTTGTGTTCCTCCTTTCGTTCCCTCGCCCGTCTTTTCTCCTCCCGGTTCCAAAGAGCGATCCCTCGCGAGTCGTCTTTCAGAACGCTTTGCATCAAAGCAGATCATAGAGCACAATGTTTTCAGAACCTTGGCGAGTAGTAATTTGACTGTTGCAAACCACCTTGAGACAACCTGTGATTAGGTGACTGCTGTTGCGACTGAGGTTGTTGCTGTTGTTGACGAAGTTGTTGTTGTTGTTGTTGCTGCTGCTGGTATAATTCAAAGGCTGGGTCTTGCAATCCGCTGAGAGGAAGACCTGCACCTGGTGGAGGAGCTGGAGCTTGCGAGAGGGGCAAGATCGCACCTCCGCTGGGCGCAGTGGCAGAGTTCGCAGGGTACGGCGCGTATCGGGACGAAGGATTGCTAGCCGAGTAGGCAAGTGGCGGTGCCGCGATGGAACCGATCGAGGATCCTCCAAAGATGTCGGCAGAGTGAGAAGGACGAGCGACTCCATCGTCGACCACGACCGAGAATTGCGGTTGCGAGGGCTGCAATGGCGAAGTGTAGTACGACCCATACGCTGCTGGTTTAGCTCGCAGAGGTGAGTTCCAGCTGTTGAGTTCAGCCTGGAGTAGGGGGATCGCGAGTCTAGGTCAGTAACGGCAGAGACCGCTGATGATTGCAAATGGCAAGCGGGTCGTACCTGTTCTTGCAGCAAGTTCAGGTGGGGATTCTTGGTCGAGATGGATATCCGTCGTTGAACCCCGTTCCCGTCTTTGAGAGACCGTTCCCACGCTTGCCACTGGTCTTCTCGTTGCAACCTAACCGGCAGGACAGCACGTCAGCCTAGAAAATCATTATAGCGCAAAGGGAAATCGACTGACTTTGGAGTGATGGATTGTCCTGTGCCAGACTGAGCACTCAAGTCGCGACCCAGCGTTCGCAAAGCTGGAGGCAAATCCTGACCGATCGTCCCCGACCTACCTCGGGTCGTGTAGTGATGCACCGCGGGTGGATTCGCGACGGTCGCAGCTGCAGATGCAGCGTTCCCTGGTACGTAGCCTCCCGCAGCTGCACCGTACAGCGAAGGAGGGGATTGCTGGTTCATCGAAGGTTGGTGACGAGCAGCGGCATGAGCTTGAGCTTGAGCATGAGCATGCGCTTGAGCTTGAGCTTGTGCCTGAGCCTGAGCTTGTGCCTGCGCTTGCGCTTGCGCCTGCGCTTGGGCATATGCTTGAGCTTGAAGGTCTACGCCGTAAGGATTTGTCGGTACCATCGACGCTCGTTGGGCAGCTTGATGACTTTGTAGAGGATACCCTTGTTGCTGGTTGACTTGCTGGTTATACGATTTCGCGTCGTAAGTCTGACGGGGTCGACCTGCGTTTGGAGTTGGGGGCATTCCGCCGTAAGAGCGTTTCGAGTCGACCGGGGAAGTCGACGAAGAAGCTGACGAAGAAGGCTTGAAACCGTGTCGTGGTGGCGGTACGAACGGAGTCGTGAGGGGTTCTCCAAGTACGAACGGGTGCATACGAGCCTGTGCCGGAGTCCAACGTTGTTCAGGATCGAGGTTGAGCAGACCTTGCACGAAATCGATGAAAGCGATACGATTGCGCATCTCTGCGATCACAACGAGCACATGGCAATATATCGTCAGTACTTGAGACGAGAAGCAGCTTGGTTCACAGGGAAGAATGCTGACCTTTGTCGACTTCAGCTTCCTTGAGTCCCTTTCTCACGATTGGGTACTGTTTGATGATCTCGGGCAACGTCGAAGCCGAGAAGTACTTCTTGCTCGGTTGTTCGTTTGCTTTGAACTCTTGCGAGTATCGTTCGAGCGATTTGAGTCGATACCGTCTCCGGCCGTACTCGTCGGCAAAAGTTTCGAAGAAATGCGACGTCTGTTTGCCCTTTTCAAGCATATCATCTGGGGGCATCCTGTTGAGCCATCGACGTCAGCGTTTCGGTTCGTGCGAGAGAGGAGTCCTCGGGACGAACCCTAGCATCTCGACGATTCTCGTAATCTGATTGAACTCGCTCGTGCCCGGGAACAGTGGCAATCCGAGGAACAATTCGACACAGATACATCCGAGCGACCACATGTCGATCATGGCCGAGTACGGCAACGAGAGGATGACCTCGGGCGAGCGATAGAACCGAGATTGAATGTACGTGTAAACCGTCTGCTTCTCGTGACACGCCGAGCCAAAGTCGATTACTTTGATTGTCGGCGATTGCAACCTGAAATTCTCGGCATAATGATTAATCAGCTGCGTTTCCCGTTAAGTCGTACGCAGGAACAGGAGAACTTACGATTTGAGAAGAATGTTCTCGGGTTTGAGGTCACAGTGGATGATCTTGGCTTCCGCCAACACCGTGAGGGCGTCCAGAAGTTGGGCGGTAAAGACTCGCACGAGACTCGTCGACAACCCTCGGAACGAGTTTTGCTTGATCAGTTCGTAGAGGTTGTTAGACAAGAGTTCAAACACGAGGCACAAGTGTGAGTGATGAATGAACGTGTCTTTCAGCCGCAGCATGTGATGTTCATCGTCCTTGTCCCACTGGTTATTAATAAGTTCGAGGATCGTGACTTCCATCATAGATTGTTGAAAGTACGCCGGTTTGTTCTTGACGACTTTGACCGCGACAATCTCGTGCGTCTTCATGTTCTGACACTTGACGACTTGACCGAACGTGCCTTGTCCGAGGACGTCGAGGATCAGGTATCGGTTGTCCTTGTCGTCATTGCCGCCGGCACCTCCAAGCACGTCATTGACGTACAGGATGTAATCCGAGTCTTCGTTGTCGAAGCCGTCGTTCTGTGACGGTTTGCTCGGTTTCGTCAACACGCGTCGAGGGTTCGACGACGTTTCGTAGTGGAACGACGGGTTGACGAGGTTGTACGTTTGAGGCAAGTGCGTCGTGATCGCTTTGAGAGGCTGTAAGCACACCAAAAAAAAATACCAACAATCGTCAGGTACGCTATCCGAGACTGGGTTCACGAGCCAAGAAGCTATCGAAGAATCTTACACTGATGAACCCTCCGGCAGGATCCGCTCGCCTGCCTTTCGGTTGCACGTTTGATTTCCGTTCAATCTCGTTGACATCCCTGACCGGTTTCAGCCCTTTCTTCCTCCGTGGGTTCCCTGATCCGGTCTGTGAGAATCCAGCGCTCGATCCGACCAGGTTCGGAGAATGCAGCGAATTGAGGGACAAGGACCGCAGGTCTCCTCCCGCGCCACCAAAGAACGGTTGCTGCTGTAGCAAGAATGGCGACGCGTTCGAGTTGGCAGATGATGACGAGGTCGACGCTGGAGTCGAGAACGAGGGTGACGACGACGAGGGATGCTGCTGCTGCTGTTGAGACTGAGAGCTTCTCATGGTATGATTCAGGTAATTTTGAGACTGGTAGTACTGCTGCGGCGAGACGCTCTGTGGGGGAGGAATCTGAGGTGAAACTGACAAGGACGAAGTGCCGGACGCGGTCGTTAGATGTGGCGAGTACTGCTGCTGCTGCTGCTGTTGATGATTGTACGTTTGCGCGATGTGTTGAGGGTAGAACGAAGATGCTGTCGCGGACGAAGAGGGGGAGTAATGGGACGACATGGGAGGAGGAGGCGGACCTCCTGAGCCGCCAGTGTTCGAGGTCGACAGAGTGTAGCGCGAAGAGGCGGAAGGCGACGGGATGGGTGGAGGTTGCATCCGACCGGTAGGCGATGCGCCCGCACCATCGGCGTTCGGGAAGTTTCCTGCTTGTTGTTGCTGCTGCTGTTGCGATACGATGCCCGACATGGGCGAGTACACGCCCGACAGAGGTCTGCCGCTCGACGAGTACGAGGTTGGCAAAAGAGAACTCGAATGACCGGATGGGAGCCGGGAAGGGGTGCCCGCGTTCGATCCTGACATGCCGATTGCGCCGAGTCCCGTTCCACTCGCAGGCAAGCCATCGTGGGATATACCTCGTCGCATAGCTCCACTCGCATACGCGGGCGAAGTGCGGTACTGCGGACTGCCTTGACTCGTCGTGTAACTCATCGTGACGTCTCCTGGTGCGGCCGGTCAACGGGTCAGCAAGTGTTCAGCGCAACGACAAGCTTCAAGGAGTACTGTCAGCTCACCGTGTCCCGAGTCACTTGAAGACGGCTGGTGAGGAGCTGGCGCGGGTGCAGACGCAGACGAAGAAGCCGACGACGATGAGGGGGCAACAATCATGCTTTGACGATGCCGCGGCGGATGAGGCTGCTGCAGGTGACCGAGAGAAGGGACTCTGCCGACGGAGCGCGTCTGGCGGTGCCCTTGGGACGCGGCGGGAGGTGGTACGAGTCCGAGTCCGAGTGGGGAGGGCGGAGCGTACGGTGGGCCCGACGGCGACTGTGGGCCACTCGCAGCGTGGTGCAGTTGGTACGGCGTGCGGTAGTCTTGGGTGTACTTGCCGCCTTCGAGCAGGGCCGAGTGCCGGTAGCTCGAGCGAGCCGAACTGTTCGGAGTCGAATAGGGCGTGGCCGCTGACGTCGCGGCTCCCGCGCCTGCGAACGAACCGGGCAAGGGCAAGGTCGGCGAAGGGAACCCGGACTGAGGCTGCAGCGGGCTGTTCCCCTGGTGACTGACGGGCACGACAAAGGACGACGGCAGCGACGACGACGACGACGATGGGCGTGACTCGCTCGCGTAGGCGGCAGCAGGCGAGTGCGACTGCACGGGGTACGGGAGATGGGGGTGCTGCTGGCTCGGAGCCCGGTGATGGTCAAACGACATGCAGAGGAGCCGTCGTTTTAGCTCGCACTAACGATGTAATCCGAGAGGTGCGTGTAATCTGTCCAGCTTTCTTCCGCTCTCTCGCCTCGTCATTGACCTTTTTCACACAAACAGCACGTGTACACGAAACGATTAGAATATGCAACAATATCCAGTGGTGCCGTTAGTCGCAATCCGCGGAGTTTAGTATCGAGGCAATCTAATCCGACCCCCTCGGCTGCACCACTCTGCCATCTCTCGTGTAACTGGGATTTGACAGGCCAATCTGAATTCGACAATTTCGCTTCAGTGTCCCCGATGCTCCGATTGAGAACAGTTTGTCAGACGTACCTCGAATCCTGGTCGACACCGATCGCAAAGTCCAATTGCTCGTCTTCCTCGTCCTTCATCTCGGGCAAGTCTCGCGGCAGGTCATCATCGGTTCCTTCGAGGGGCGCAATGTGTACATGACATGTCGCGCACTAAGAGAGGGCAGGCGCGAGAAAGTCAAATCAGTACATCGGGATCAGGGTGTGAGGGAGAGCACCGCTCACTTCACAATTGCCCCCACAGGTTGCAAGGATACTCGGTGCGTCCCCACGCCTCGCGACTCGCATGAGACTCTCGCCTTCGTACGCTTTCAGCTTCAAGTCTTCGCCCTCGAACGTGCGGAACGTGATTTCAACCTGTTCGCCCATCTGTTCCGGAGCGACCACCTTGTCCTGATAGTTCGACCCTGTCGTTTTCGTTTTCATGATGGCTTCGCGGTACAGGGCTTTGGTTTCCTCCTGTGAGATCCCTAACCGTCCCCTCCAGAATTTGTACAATGGGTCACGACCTTGAGGTTCGAGTGCGTGATCGATCAAAGTTGCAACATCGTTCACTGGATCCAGCATGCCGTACCAATCGCACGTCTGTTGCGCTTGTCGGTACACCAAGACGTTGACGGCAAACTTGTGCCCTCCCACGTGCGCGATCCTAGCGACTCGAATTCGGTCTTGGTCTTTTGCTGCAGTTGCCGATTGACCGATTCGAGCCGAGAGCGCTTGGTAGAACTGCTCTCCGAGGTCACCACAGCGACAGTCACGAGTACCATGAGTGCAGACATAGATGTCGACCCGGTTGTCGGCAGCAGACGAAGCGGAAGCGGGTGGAGGTAGCGATGCAAGATCGGATTCGAACTCGCGCAGAGACGATAGAGAGAATCGAGGGTAATGGATAAAGTCGGGGTACAGCGTCGCCGAGTACAACCTACAACCCAGATCGAACGAAAGTCAGGGTCTCTAGAGGCAGGACGGACTTGAGGGGGGAATCGACTTGCTCTTGCTCTCCCTTCTTAGATGGCAGTTGATCGAATTTGGATCTCGATGGATCCCATGGCTGTCGCACGGCATGCTCCGATTTGAGGTCTTCGCTGAAGGTGAAGCCGAGCGATCGAAGCGGTGCAGGCGTCCCATCCGAAGCGGTCGTCCACCTCCTCGCGAGTTCTCGAAACAGCGGAGAAGTCGATTCGAGGTGACTTGGCCAGGTCGAAGCCGGATGGGCCGAATGGATCACGAGGTGTCGAGAGTACTCGGGAGCGGAACCTATCACCGCGGGCACATTCGCCTGGCTCGACGACCGGCGCATCCACACATTGGGAGCAAATGCTGATCTCCGGATCCGGAGTCGAAGCGTCTGTGTCGTCAGCATAGACTGCTATTTCGAGGCCCGAGCGAGTCGAGCAGGAGGGTTGATCAAAAACCATGAGCGCATCATCCAACTTTCCTTCTACCCCTGTCCCTCAACTCGACTGTCCCGAATGGAGCTCTGTACGGCACAGACGAGCTACAAGAAGCGCCCTGGCGCCCTTCACCTCAGCGCGACCGAGCTGTATTGGGCTCCAGCCACGAGTCCTACCGCTCACGAACTGTCCGTCCCGGCGACGGCCATGACCGGTACGTCCCGTCTCCCAAATCTGCTCGTATCACGAAACTGGAGCTCGAGCAGTCGTCTGACCTGGAATTCTGAGAATAGCGCTGTTTGCGAGCAAGGAAGGCGGTGCTCGCGTGATGCTCAAGATCGCGTTTACGCCCACACGTGCAGGCGGAGACGATTCGTACAACTTTACGTTCACCGCGGCGGCGAGCGCGTTGAGTGACCGCGAAAAGTTCAAGCACGAGATCAGTACCATGATCGCACGCAACCGAGAACGCGAAGCGACTGCTCAGACCGGTGGAGACGCACCTACTTCAGGGTCATCGACTCCGATCCCGATCCCGAACCCGAACTCAGCGAAAGCCTCGGTCGACCCCACTGGAGCAGATGCGTCAAAATCATCTTCAGCCGGAACGAATTCGGCCACGGCTGCTCCAGCAAACAACACGTTCCGTTTGCGCAAACAAGTGTTGCAAGCGTCGCCCCACCTGCTCGCTCTACACCGTGAACTCGTCCTGTCGGGTCAACTGACCGAACTCGAATTCTGGCAAGGCCGCGAAGACCTCCTCGCGCAGGTCGCAGCCGAAGAGAACCTCCTCAAAGGCAAGAGTGGCGAGATGGTCGACCCGAAAACTGTCACGGGACAGAACGGACAGGTCACGGTCAAGATCACGCCCATGTTGATCCGTGAGATCTTTGAAGAGTTCCCTGTCGTGCTCAAAGCGTACAACGACAATGTGCCCGATCCCGTATGTCTCCTGTTCTTGTCTTTTTAGTACCTTACAGTCACTCATCAATTTTGATTGCGTTTGCGAGAATTCCCTCAGTTGGACGAGGCGGCATTCTGGACGAGATATTTCCAGTCAAAACTGTTCAACCGCAATCGCACCACGAACCGTGCCGCTGTCGACGCAATCAAAGACGACCCTATCTTTGACAAGTACCTCGGCCAAGAAGACGATGGTCAGCCCACCTTTGCATTTGTTCCTATCCGAGCTGCGACGCTGATGGTCGAATTCCTCGTCGACAGACATTGTGCCGCAGAATCAAACCGATCACGAGATTTATCGACTCTTGGACCTTGCTGCAACTGAACAGGATCAACACGAGGTACGGCTCGAGATTGCAGAGATTCTCTCTGGTTTCGATTAGGAGCCTGACTTTGCGACTTGTCTTCCGTCTAGATCACGAATCTGCCACAGGACTATACGATGAAAGCTGGAGGTCAGCGAGCGAGCTTGCCTCTCATGCGCAGGTTCAACGAACACAGTGAACGGCTGCTCAGCCAAGCCTTGTAAGAAGTTTAATCTCTCAATTTCCTCGAATTTAGACTGATCCGTGCGGGCTTCTTTTGCGGAAATCAGAGGTTCTACAGCATCTGATCGAACTTATGTCAATCCTGGAAACGCCGGTGTCAGTCTATTCTTCCGACTCTTGCCGCAGTGTCTACGTTCTTACCCTTCTTTCCGTCTTTGTTCTGGCCGAATACGGTACACAGGACCGCAATTACTATTCCGAGATTGAACTGTCGGATCTCTCAACCCGACAAGCCCCCGATCGCATCTCGCTGATCCTTCAGAACCGTTCGGGACCGAACCCTGCATCGGTCGCGACCTTGACGGCTGGAACTGCTACGTCTGAGGAAACCTTGTCGGTCGAAAATGCTCAAGTCGGAGAAGACGATAGCTTGATCGTGCTCGCGCAGAAACGTGAGCGCGAGAAGAAAATGAAGGACGAAATCGTACACGATTGGCAAGGCAGATTGAACAACGTGAGTCTGCTTTGTTTTGTTTCCTCTTAAGCTTATACTGTGTTAACCACTCTGTACGGTTTACCCGGATCTAGTTCCGGGTCGATGCGAAGGCAGCTCGAGCTGGAATGAGGGACATGATGGACAACATTGAACTGCAAACTGAACGCAACCGAAAAACCACTGGATCGAACGGTACGCTCAGTAGTCTGTTCTGTCCTACACGAACGGCGTTCTTGACGGACTATGTGCTCTATGACAGGACTTCCGAGAGCACAATTGTTGACGGTCGAGTCGATCTCAACAACTACTCTCGAATTTTTGCGACATTTCTGGACCTCGATCTTGCCTCCCAGACCGAACGATATCTCCCCTTTTGCAACAGCACCAGTCGTCGAGCGGAACGCGAGAGCAACCAAGTTCAAGGCGTACTTGGAGAAAAGTCGGGAACGGATCGAGCGGGCTATCGAAGATGCGGCAAGAGAGGGACCGGACGTTGGCAAGAGGGTACAGGCGGTCAGTGATGTCTCCAATTCTAGCCCTTCTTCGGCTCGGGAAGATCGAGTAGCTGATGAAGAGAGTTTATGTTGCCTACAATCGCTGAACAAACCATATCAGGCTCTCGAACCCATCTCGGATTCAATCGAAGCTGCGATCAAAATGTACATCACCAAGCTCGGATAGATCACTTTCCTCGTGCCGTTATGCCTTGTAGTCAAATCCCTTGTTGTTGTCGAAACTTGTAATCTGAGCTCGACGGTCTCGCAGTGAGAATCGCCACGATCGTATGCTCGGTATCGAGCTGAGGATGCTTCATGTCTATCACAACCACTTTGTTACATTGGGATCTTGCTATCGAATGACAAAATCACCAACATGATATTGACTGACAACATTTTCTATTTTCCCCACTTTGGAAGACGGAAGCGCAAACAATGAATGCCGAACGTTTGCATTGCGCACACCTTCTCGCGCTTAGTCCCCCAACGCGTCTCCGGTCTCTTTCGACAATTCCAATCTACCCGATTCTGCTCTCGCGCACTCTTCGCCGGGCAATCGCACGCGACGTCTTCGGAGCCAGCGAGATCGCTTCTTTCGTTTGATCAACCGTCGTTCTCAACAACTTTGCTTCGAGGATGGAGGGGTTCACGCGTTCAGACCAAATCAAAGCACTTCTATCTCCGTTCTGTTGTTGTACGACACGATCCCGAATCGCCTTGTCTCCATCTTCGGAATCCCTCGTCGATCAATCAGGACAACAACAACAACAATCCTCGCTCGATCCGGAACATCTGGCTAGCTCCACAACACGTACGGATGTTCCAGATGAGGACCGTGAATGGAACAGGATGAACCGAGAGCGAGATGATTCGTGGAGTTTGCACGAAGGGATCGGACCCTCTGCAACGGCCGAGAGGACGCGACGAATGAGGCCTCGAGGCGGTGATGTCAGTGGTGGAGGTGCAGATGAAGGATCTGGGTTGACGAGATGGACTTTGTTCAAGAGTTGGTGGAGAGGTGCTCGAGGGAACCGATCCGATGGAGCAATACGCCTGGACAACGACGAAGACGACAGTCTCGACCAATACGTTCGCGAAGGCGAACGAATCCATGACGCGCAGAATGTGGTTGATCTCGAGCACGATCGCGATGCGGTCGTGATCAATGCCGATGATTTGGACATCGCTTCGTCTGCACAAACGCATTCTTCCGCTCGATCCAACAGTGCGACATCGCGTGATGAGACTCTGCAAGACCAAGACGAACTGTCGGAGCGAGAGGCGCGTCGCGCACGACGCAGAGCAAGGAGGAGGGCTCGCGAACTGGGCATCTCGACCGATGAATTTGATCAAGGTGTCACAGCCGAACCTCGAGATCTCGACGACGCATCCGTGACAACATACTTGCAAGTCGAGACGGCTGCAAAATCTCGCAGGTCGGGAAAGAGCAGTAAAGCGAGTTCGAAAACGTCTTCTTCCGGATCGAGGTCAAAGCGACGGGGAAATGACCAGAATGGCACTGTACCGCGCTCGACCGGCGGCGCAGAGACTTTTGACGGAGATCGACACTCGCAAGGATCGTCCTCTCGCTCGAGTCGACTTCATCGATACGACCAGATTTCTCGAGATCCTCACCTGGTGCCCCTCCCAGTCTCGCCTCGTCCCGAATCGCATCCCGACTCGACAAGTACCAAAAGGTCTCGTCATCGATCACAGCCTTCGACGTCAACCGTTTCGTCCTCTTCGACTTCGCGTCGTTCGAAAAACCATGCTCAGCCGTCCCCGCTACACGACTTTGCCGAAGAACCCAACTATCTCTCGTTCGAGGAGCCTGTCGAGTATTATCAAGACGAGAATGGTCAACTACGCCCATACTCTCATCATCTCTCGACGGATACTATCGCTCCCCAAGCTTCGTATGATCACATTGGACTCTTGCCTCCTCTGTCACCCTCTCAGACTTCGCCATGAATTTTGAATCCGCTAGTGATATTATTTTCCGCGTCATCACTGTCTTGATTGCAAGGATGTGTCAAGCAGACACAAAAACAGAAATATCGTGTTTCACAGAGGCAAAAGTAGAGACAGAAACCAGGCAAACGACAAGAACGCACAGAAGAAAGGGCCAGCCTTGAGAGAGAGAGAGAGAGAGAGAGAAGAAGACTCGCAGGTTTGATCAAATTGGGTGAGAAGCCGAATGCGGGAGAAGGTTTTGGGAAGGACAATGGCCGTCCAAGCACGAAAAGGAGCCGCAATGACTGCAAGGGTTGCCCAACGCATGGTGCTCGTTACACGTGCGCGCTTCTTCGATTGTGTGCGGCTGTGCCACGTCAAACGATATTTTGGTTTCAGTCGAGTCCACAACGTTCATGCAGGGTAGCTCACACTCACCAACCTCACTAGAATGGGTACCCGGTCTGGACCAGCTTCGGCTAGCCTCGACAAGTATTTGAAGACGATCTCTCGACTGCCAGGGTTGTCTTGGCTGATCTTGGCGACTAGACCGCCCAGATTCCACTCGACCGCCTCGATCGAATCAGAATAGAACTTCCTGTTCTCGATCGAGTAAGAATAGTGGGCTTTGTAATTGTTCAGGATCTCGGATAAAAGCGGTTGAAAGATCCCAGGAGTCGCAGAAAGGCGAGAATTCCATCGAGAAGAAGCTTGAGGAGCATTGGCCGCTGGGTGTTGTCGCGATTGATGAGGACCTGAATAGCTTCCGTGAGAGAATGGTTGGGTAACCATCGCCGTCGAGCTTTCGAGCGGTGCATTGGGCTGGCTCTCTCCTGGAGAAGGCGGGAAGAGTCCAAATGACGATTTATCTCGCGATTCGCTGTCCGAGAGAGCGTAATTGTCCCCGGAGGCTGTGCGTCTGTGGAAGTAATCGCCATTTGAATTCGTGCGACGGTCGGAGCGCGAAGGGCCTGGCGCGGGAGGAGCTCTAGTCGCGACATGGTGAGAATCTCTGCGGTGTTTCGGGAAGTATCGGTTCGATACCGCACGGGAGGATGATGGTGAGGGAGAACCGCCAGGATGGGCAATTCTGCTCGGCGACATTGGGTAGAAACCCGCTACATGACCTGCAGGTCCATGAGAAGACGAAATCGAGGATCTCCGGTGGTGCGGCGGAATGCTCGGGGGCGGCATAGGCCCTGCACCCCTTTTGCGCGACTCTATCGGCTGTGCTTTGCCAGTTTGGAGCTCGACCCAAGATCTGAAAGCATCCTGGTTCGGCTGGCAAGGAAAAGACCAGGTTTAGCATCGCTGTGAGACCCGTACTTTTCCCAAAAGGAGTCAAAACATACCAGGTAATGTCCTATGAGCAAAACCGGCGCCATGAACCCCGGAGAGTCTCGCGTTCTACATCTGCGAACGATTTCGAGACAAGCGTTCAAGATTGCGGCACTTCGTTTCCAACGCTGTTTCCCCGGCAGATTGGGAATGACGTGATTGACCATCCTTTCGATACTATCAACCCAATTTGCGTATCTCTCCGCAGCGTCGAGGGCACCATTTCGAGCGGTTCTGAGGGTTCCGACCAATTGCAAGCTCCCAATCTGTGTGGCATCGAGACTTTGGCCCAAATTTTCCTTCGCCAGCTCGAACAAGATGGACCTCTGTTACACAGATGCCCAGTAATCAGCGTCATTTGGAATCGAGAAACTAGCAGGAGTGCTGGGGTCTTACTGCTTGCTTCGTGAGCCAGGAGTTTGATGAGAGCGAACGGATTGCTTTTTGATCGGGGTAGAAGCCGGGCTTGAAATTGGTACCCATGGTCAAAAATCTCTCAACAGAGGGCTGCAACCGGAAGAAACTGAGCTTGTGATCTGACGGGATAAACGAATGATTCACGCACAAAGAGGGGTTCGCAGATGCTAGGACGGCAAGCTTCACCCGTGCCTGTAGATTTCCGTCCAAGGGCGTCCTTGAGAGTGTCGACAGCCGCGATTTGTGTCTCCCTGAGGAATCTGTTCCACATATCCTCAGAGATTCGCCTCTTCCAGTCGTGGCTCCATTCACTGGGCTCCCATGTTTCGTCATAAGGATGCTCATGGTCCTCACGATACTGGTCCCAATTTCCGACAATCTTGTTCAGGTCAGCCGTGAAGGTCTCGTAAGAGTATTCATCCTTCAGTACGGGGGGCATTCCAGTCGCGGTCGCTCGTGTTTGACTGAAACGAGTATGGGGGAGAGAAGAGGGTTTTGACGGGAGCGACAAGTTTCCACGAACGGACCAAAGGATCTGTGCGTCAATGCAAAAAAGTGAAAAAAGAAGGAAAGGAATGTGCGGAGGCGCAAGCAACACCCACGTGGGCGGAAATTGTCGCATTGGGGGCCGGGCGTGCATAAGCCCGCCCAAACAGGAGACGGGCGCCTGAAACTTCGGAGAAGCATTGATTGAACTTGCGCGTACTTGGCGGACACTTGATCAGTGATATTGCTGCTCTCGAATCGGTCGAGAAAGTCGGAGTGGCCGAGAGGTGCGAAATGAGAACATGCGTGTCATTGTACAACCGACCTTTCGACTCGTCTACCACGCGACGCACTGCAACCTGTCAAAAAACGATTCCTATCTGTCGCCTTTTGCCCCCCTCTTTCGGTGTGCGAATCGCTCCCTCATCGACCAAACAACCCTTCGAGAACGACATGACTGACGTTGAATCCCAAGAGACTGACGATATAGAACGCAAACAGGAGTGCGACCGGAAACAAGAGGAGTTCGGATCGGATCAAGAACGGCAGCGCGTTGTATCCGAGATCTGCCGTGTGTGCATCAGACATGTCAGAACAACCATATCGCATATGGGAGAAGAGAGAGCGCGATGACAAACAGGTCACGTAGGCATATTGTGTAAACTGTCCCAACAATCACAGGTTAGGGCGACGAGCAAGACTATCGATGATTGGATGAGAGCAGACTCACGGCTGCCAGGTACAGCGTATTGCCAACCCACAGGCAGACCCAATTGCTTCTCGTCACGACGGGAGCGAGCACGAGTTGCGCGACGTAGAGGGTCAGGAACAAGGGGAAGAAAGAGTTGGCATGCACATCAAACGCATAAGGCCTATGACTCGCTTGCATCAGTATTTTTGAAGGTAGTCCGTGGAAGCAGCGAAGTAGCGTACCACTCGACTTTTTGGTCAGTCGCGTGCGTATGGCTCGCGTGTGTCAGGTATTTGTTGGAAAGCGCCCTGTGAAATAAAACGGTTTGGTTTCAACGCTGAGTGTCCTGATGGAAGGTAGTGAGCGAGACTAACCACAAGGCAGTGCTGATCACGAGCCCGACTCCGAAAAACTGGATCACGATAAAGCTAAAAATGGTCTGGAACGTCTTGGCGACGCCATGGTGCGCGTACAAGATCGACCACAAGACGGCCGCGACTAAGCACCATTGAGAGTGAGTATCTTTTGAAGAAGAAAGGTTGCGCGGTGAAATGGAGATTGAGCTAACCAAGGAGGCAAAGTGAAATGAGCAGGAGGACGGCAGGATCGTCCCGCGCCCAGGTGTTTTTCGTTTCTGTGCGGACAAACTCAAACCTCAGCATGCGACGAATAGGGTGGCTCCAGGCAGAGAATGAGCGCAGAACTGACGCTTGTGGTAATACACGTTGCGATACCTGAGGTACTAGCATCAGCGAATCTGACCCAGTCCAGAGTGAGCGAAAACGATCGAAACTCACACTCTCCGCGGCGCAATACACAGGTAGCACAGCTGCCAGATGGCGAGCTCAAAGTCCTGCGAGTTTGGCGAGTAGCGAGATGAGCGAGCGCCACGAGAAGCGAAAGACGAAGAGGACTCGCCATTTGCGGGAGCCTGCTCAGTCTCCGGAGCCAGGTCTTCATGCCGCCGTTTCCTAACCGCGGAAAGGCATGCCCCGAGCTGTGGCAGCCGAGTGTCAGCTTAGGATTCGGCCCCGGAAAGCGGGGTGTAGCTGAACGAACCCAACACCGTTGACCGAACTGCCGTTGCGTCCTCGGGAAGATGGCAGCATCTGTGATGGATTCTCCTAGAGCAGTACCACGCAAGGTGTGCTGATTGCTGCTGAATAGGCTCGAACGAAGGTGCGAAGGTGCTCGAAAGTGTGTCGACTGGACCTGCGCGCTACTTGTTAGGACCGCGAATGCTGACTTCAGTCGATCCGTGGCAATTGTCTAGATGTTCGGAGTGAGAGGCAAGCGAAGGTCAAGTGATGAAACGCGACCATCAACTTGTCGCAAGTCGAGTCGCACCTCGCTCTCGCTCTCTCTCACTCGCCGCCGCTGATCGCTCGACGCAGCTCACGCGTCGCCAAGTGCCGAGTCGCTGCGATGCATCAGGAAGACGAGCTCGACTTTGAAGAAGACGAACTCGTGCCACAAGCGTCTGCCAACATCGCGACCACCGCCGACGCTGCTCACTCGCGTACAGCGACTGAACCGGCTGCCATTGTCCTCGAGACGACTACCGCTGCGCAGCCACCTCGACCGAAAGCGCACGATCCCGCGCTCGATGCGCAAGGCAGGAAACTGCCACCAGGATGGGTCTCGCGCTTGAGCAACACGACGGGCGAGCTGTACTACCGCAACACGGTCAACAACACGAGTAGCTGGGAGATTCCAACCAGAGACGCAGCCGAGCCCGAAGGCGAGTCGCCGCCGTCTCGTCCTGTCGAGGCAGTCGCGCCTGTTGCAGCCGTTGCGTCCGTTGCACCTGCAGCGGCCCAGAGCCAACAACCCGAGGCGGTCGCTGCACAAGCTGCCTCGCAAAAGATCGATAAACCCGTGCCCACGGGGCCTCGTGACCGCTCGAGACTCGCACAACCTCGTCAGTCGACCTCGAGGATGCCCACTCGCTTCGACTGCCACGACTGATGGCTGAGCTCGGTGAACTTTTAGACTCGAATGGAACACCGACCGGGCCTCGCGCAGTTGGTCAATCTGCTTCGGCACCATCACGTCCTGCGCCGGTCAATGGTCCGGCTCGGTACCCGCCTCGCGCGACAAATGGCGCTTCGGGTTCGTCTCCTGCAGTGACATCGCAAGCGTCCAGAGCAAGCAACGGTGAGCTTATTGTCTCGAGCGAATCGCTCCGACCTCCTCGAGGTCGTTGTCTCCTTTCATTGCCGCACCTCTCCGCCAATGTCCCGTTGCGTACCTGAGCTTTCGAGCACCGATGACTCGTCCATCCGCACATCGTCGACCCGGCTTTCGTCCCGTCCCGGCATCTCCCTTCGCTTAACTTTGATTCCATCGCTTACTTCTTCTCCTACTCGTCCCCCTGCCATCTACCCCCTTTCGCCTGCATATCTCAAAAACAATCGAATTATGCACTGAATCCTATCGCTCCGCCCGTCGATACTTCGCTCTTCGCATCTCGCTCGTCTCACAGAAGCTCCGAAGCCGTTACATCCCGGCTCGTCGACTTCGAACGACCTTCCCAAAGGCCCCCGCGCGGCTCTTGAGGCGCAGAACCGTGAGTCCCTGGATCAAGCATGAAGTTGTCGAAAGCTGGACAGGATAGAACGGTCACGACGTATAGGCTGTCCAAGCGGTAGCCGGAGATGACGCGAACATCGGAAGAATTGCACGAGGAATTTGAAGGGACGAGTAGTATGGGACATGGGAGGAATCGCCGAGACAGTTCGAAAGCAGGAACCGAACAACCGACTCACGCTATTCCTTCGTTCTTCTGGCGCTCTCTCCCCTATCCTTTCCATCCATTTGGACTTTGCGTTCGACCCGATTGCGCAATCTTTCGAATATTTAGGTCGTCAATCCATTCCGACACAGCCTGCTGCATCGTCAAACCCGACCGGACCTCGTTCATCTCGAGCGCCTCCTCCTGCTCAGGTCGAGCCTCGAGCGATTCGTGCTCCAGTAGGGGGCACAAACGCAGTCCCTCTCGGGCCGAGGAACCCGAGGAATGCATCCACCCCCTCAACTCCTGTCAGTACAGGGACATCCGAGATTATCAATCCGAAAGCTGCGACTCGGGAGGATACCCAGAAGCAAGCCGTCGAGACCAACGGTGATAGGCCACGAGAGAGCGCTCGTGCGGTAGCGGCGCGACATGCAGACAAGTAAGTCGAAGCTTCTTTCTTCCGTTTCCCGGTTTGATAAAATTACTGAACGAGGGTTCACGAGTCGACCCAGAGATCTGCCGCCCCACGCTCGCACCAATTCTGGACCATCCGCAAATGGTCCGCGCCGGATTCCGGGACACTCGACCGCAGTTCGCCCGGAGCGATTTGTACAGTCGTCTGGATCCAGACAGGAGGAGCAGGATCGTCGCTCGTCTGACATTGTGAACGGAAATGCGTCACGTACGACTCGACAAGATGCCCCGAGGGTGTCACCACCACCGTCGGCAAATTCAGCCGCAACATCAAGGCGGCCGAGATCGCCTTCACCAGTAGGACGCACAGGGAAGAAAGTCGAAGATCTCGACAAGAGTCTCGATGACTACAACAGAGTACGTGACGGCAATACCGCAGCCGCATCGAATGGCAGAGACAGACCCGCCGTCCGAAAGGAAGAGCGCGCGAAGTCACCCATCGACAGGCGACGCGAGCGCTCGAATTCGAGGGAACGCGCTCGGTACGCCGATACGAGGGAAACAGACCGACGACGCATGCTCGAGCAGGAAGAAGAGAAACTCGCGAACCAACGCAGGCTCGCCACCGAGAAGAACCGAGAACGTGATCGATTCGCGCCGGTCGATTCGACTCCGAAACCGCCGCCGACAACCTCGTACCGCCCTGCCGCTTCGTCCTCGAACGCGGTCGAGATCAGACATGTGCGCTCGTTGCGCGATCGTTCGAGGTCACCTCCGTTGGCGCCAAGTCCGGCGCAGAAACAGCGTATGCGGGACGAGGCTCGAATGCAACGAGACCGCGAACAGTCTACCGATGTACGAAGAGGTGGAGGAGCTGGTGGTTGGGACGACCGAAGGGATCGCGACGACATTCGCGCGAGGGAACGCGATTACGAGCGAGAACGTGAACTTGATCGGCTGCGGGAACTCGACCTCGTACGCGAGCGAGAGAGGGAACGCGAGAGGCTCAGGGAGCTCGAACTTGCGCTCGAGAGGGAAAGGCAGAGGACTAGGGAGCGGGAGCGCGAGCTTGAGATGGTCAAGGAGCGAGAACTCGAGATGTTACGTGAACGCGAGTCGCGGGCAAGGGCTATGGATTACAGGATGGATGACCGGGATCGGGACCGGGATGGCTTCAGGAACCGCGATCGAGACTATCGACGTGACTCGCCGCCGCCTCTGCTCAGATTTGCTCCTCCGCCTCTCGGGTACCCGCCTGGTTCGGCACCTCGCCTTCGACCTCGCTCTCGGTCACGTTCGCCGCCGCCGCCGCCCCACCTTTTGCGCCCTCGTCGTCGTTCAGCATCGTTCGAGCCACCAAGACGGTTCGATGATCGCGACCGGCTCCCACCTCCGCTTTACCTGCGGGTCGATCAGGCGCCTCCCGCTTCCGGACCTCCCGTGCCCCTTATGCGCATCGTCCGAGATCCGAGAGATGGTCCCCCCGGAGGACGCGATTATTCTCCGCCTCCACCAGGACCGCCACCGGGCAACGCGCGACTTGCAGGAGCTCGCAAAGGGGCCAGACGTGGTCGAGGCCGTGAGCAGAACCGTGAACGTTCCCCAATTCGTGCGCGTTCTCCGGGCAGGGGCGATCGATCGCCGGCAAGGACTACAGCCAAGGAGGCGAGCGCTTCTGCACCTCGTCCTGTAAGTAGTTGCCGTATTTTTCGCCTTTCCAAGCAACTCCGAGACTGACGATTACTTCCTCCCCGACGAATAGGGCAACACCGAGGGCTCTCCACCTACAGCACCACCTAGTCTTTTATCCCGGATCAACGGCTTGCCTGAACGACCGTCGTTGTCGATCAACGGTGCAGCCAAGCGAGTTCGCGACCCGGACCAGATTATCAAAGAAGCGGAATCGAAGAAGCGCAAGGGAACATAGGAGAATGTGCCAGGAGAAGGGGAGAAAAACAAAAACAGACCGCACCATCGATCTTGAAACGTTGAAAAAAACGCTTGTCCATCATCAGTACATTCGCTACTGTCTCTCTCTCTTGAGAGGTGTCTGAATGAGAGTAGATGTTGTACAACATTGCGCTTGATGGGAAAGATAACATAGTTCTACTACTGCTCGGGAGCAAACATGGTCTGAAGGCTCCCCTTGCCGTCTGCCTGAGTCTGAGGTCGTCTCGGTTCCCGACCTTGTTCCATCGTCGGAGCGACATCCCCTTGTTCAAACTGTTTCGGGAACTTGAGTCCGACCATGTTGGCGGATTTCTCGGCTCGTTCGGCTTGGGTCATGTCGTGAGTCGGGTTGTACCGTTCGACCAATTCCTGAGATCGCAAATGGCTCCATGTCAGCTCTGAACCTCTCGAGACCAATCAGAATGACAGCAAGGAACTAGTGTTACCTTGTGTAACCGGTGGGCTTTCATGAAGACGACCAAGTTGTCGAGATCTTTCGCAAATTGAGCCGCTTGAGGCGTACTGGGTTTGATCGCTCGACCCGATTCAACGAGCATGCGCAAGTGAGCTGGAATGGTAGGGGATCGGTCGGCACGAGGGTGAATCGACTGAACAGTAGAGCATAACAGGTGATGAGAAGGGATTGCAGGTTTCAGACAGGCAGGCGATGTAGCGAACCGAGACTCACGTTCTTGACAAACTGCCTGAGCACCGATCTGTACATCTGGGGTAGCGAAGTCATCTTTGAAGGCCGAAGTGGTGGAAGCGAGAGATCGAGTTGATTCAGAATTCGGAATCTTTGGTGGAGGTCGCTCTGCTCGCTTCACTCCTGTTCCTGACACTTGTATCGCCCAAGATGTTGCGACAAGCACTACAAGCTGCCTCGACTTCGCGAATCGCCGCTCCTAGGTCGTATCGACTCATCTCGACCACTGCGATCCCTCGCAACGCCTCACCCGAATGGGAATCTCTCATCGGTGGACGGGCCGGGGTTGAACGCAAGCGACAACTGTTTGAGCAAAAGTACCAACATGTGCTCGAAGCGAAAGCGAAACAACTTGGCATCTCGGTCGAACAGCTGAAAGAACAGGCGCAAGCCGCTGCCAAGGCGCAACAGGCCGAGAAGCGTGCACAGGCAGATGCTCAGAAAGGTCCGGTCGAAGCTGGCAGCATTGATACAAGAACAGGGAGCGCGACTTCGAACGAGAACGTTGTGAAACCTTTGCCGTCTTCGACGAAACCTCGTCAGGCTCCGGCGTACAAGAAGGGCGAAAGCCCTGTTAAAGTGCGTCTTGCCTGAATCCTCGCTTCTTGAGTATGACTGGCTGATTGCATCGAAACGAATAGCCTCTGCACGATATCATGGACCTGAGCAAAGTGCCTGATTTGACTTCGTCGGCACTCTCGCAATTGTGGACAACGTACCACCAAGCAAAGGGATTCCTGTCGGCTGCGATTCCGACCGAGACGTACCTCAAGATGATCTCGAACGCGCGCAAGTACCCCATCTTCATCCTGCCCCTGCAGCGAGACGTCGTGGGAGAAGCACCCGATGGCACTCAAACCGACCAAGCGGTCGAGATGCATGTCCTCGTACGGTTCTACCCTTCAGCGCTCACGAAGGTTAAGGTGAATCAATGGCTCACCTGTTCGTGAACCTGCATGCAGAACTGGGCCTTGCTGCCTCCTCCCGCGACCGTGACTGAACCCGTACCTCCACCATCGACCGTCCTGTTCACGCCATTGGCCGAGTACAAGTCGCGCCAAGAGTACGCGCAACCGTACTTGATCTTGACCCACTACACGGACTTGTCGGCATCGCACGATGTCGTCCTGATGCGGGGAGAGATCACTCCCAACGTGACGCTCAACGAGACCGAAGCGCAGATCCTCGCGATTCGTATGCAACTGTTCTATCACGACAAGGGTACGGGAGCACAGGTCGAACAGGAACGGAAAGAGTTGCTCCGAGTCTTTCACCAAGAACCCGACAAGTTCGAATGGGAGAAATTGATCAAGGCGGGAGAAATCACCGATACCAAATAGAGTTCATCCACCTTGTTGTGTGTAGATAGATAGAGAAGAATTCATAGCAGTACGAAGCGATCGAGAGATTATTAGAGAGCGAGGGGCCAAGGGACCGTCATGGCCGCCTTGCCAAAAATGGGCCCGCGCAGAGGGTCTGGACTTTTTCGACTCCAGAGCCCATCCTCAGTAGGCAAAATAAGTTCAGCTCCCGGGGGCTGAATCTTGTCATGGCGTCCAAAATGTTAGAGCGTGACGGTCCCTTGGAGGGGCCGCCAAATTGTTCCCCACGAGACTGCGCACTTCGTCCTTCAACTCTACCACCTCGAATCGTTTCCCATGCCGACCATTACTGAAGACGACTTTAGCGATCCCGAGGATGTCTTGCTCGACGACGCGTCCCTACCGCCAGTCCCAGTCGCGTCTTCATCAACATCATCAACCAAGACCACCTCCCGCACAAACGAACCGCTCGAAGCACCATCGGTCGGCCCTGATGGAGTTCCCGTGATCCCGAAAGCCGTCAAGATTGGCCAGTTTGGACAGCTGTTCAAGGTTGGAGCGGACGAGTTTCAAGGGTGAGCGATATGGAGTCTATCGACCATTGGCCCTCTTGTTGGGCAAGGCAAAGACTGAACGAGAGCTATCGGACCAGGTGGGACACGATCTATCCGATCTACCTCGACACGAAACATAAGCAGCAGGATGGCGCGAGACGAGTTTCGAAATCGGTTGGACTCGAATGGCCTCTTGCGGAACAGATTGCGAAAGCGTGCAGGATGATCGGCTATGAAACCGTCTTTGAAGTGAGTCAAGGATCTGGTCACTGATAGGTGAAGCGCCATCCAACTTGAGGTATTGAAACGTTCGTACTGCTCGATTAGCCGTCCAAAACGCATCCGAAAGATTGGGCGAACCCGGGAAGGGTCCGGGTCCAGATCAAGCAAGACGATGGAAGACCAACAGTCGCTTCCATTCCCACCAGTAAGGAGTTTCTCTGCAGCCTAGGGAATCCGTTCGGGCGGACAGCTCATGTCCTTTTTCCTTTCCGCTTAGAACGCGTGCTCTTGCAACGCATCTGCGATTCACTAAGACCGCACCAGCCGAAACCCGTTCCCCCTTCGACCCTTCCTCCGATCGAGTTGCGACTGCCACCGAACTCGCCCGCAGTCTCGCTCGGTACGCTCGACCAAGCGATGAAAGGTGGTGGACCGCTAGGCATGCTTGGGAACATGTTTGGAGGTCCGGACGCGGGAGGAACGAATGCAGGAGAGATCGAGGCGGGCGACGATCAAGCTGCGGCTACAACTCCGAAGAAGAAGGAAGGTCCGAAAGTGATCAAACCGAGGAAAGTGCACTTGAAGAGGCGGTGATGCGGGAACTGCGCTGGTCATCATTCAGATCACCGGCTCGACGGAGCATGCACTTTGGAGGTAGTGGATGGAACTGCACTTCATGGGACACGACCAGTTGCTATCAGCGACACGTGTATCAGATTCACGACCTTGTTTGTCGGGAGAGACGCTCGGACCGATACCATAGCCCTCGCCGTAACCTCCGGACCTTTTGAGCGTCTTCGTTCTGACACCGAGCAGGCTGATTCTCACGGCCCGAGAACGATCGACCAAAGGACTCCGTGCGGCATGCTATTGCCAAGCTGAGCGAGGAGATCCCGACTGTTTCACGCAGTTTAGCGTTGTTCTTCGAAAGCATCTCGTTGCGGGTACTGCGCATTGACCGAACCACGAGGCGCCTCTTGCTCGCGCACGCACCTCTTCCGCTCCGCCCGAAATAGTTTCCGTTCGTGTTAGCTTTCGACTCTTCGACTTCATCGTCTTCGCTCTCGAGCACGCCAAACCCTCTCTTGCACCTCTCCGTCGCCCTCTCGATAGACCAATGGATCGCTACATGTAAATGTCAACCTCGTCGGAAGCCCCGCCTGCTTTTATCATCCCGCTTGGATCGCTCGGCTTGTCAATGCACCCGTCCCAGGTGTTCCCGATGTCGCTGCAGCGGGTTCCATGCAGGTCTGAGGTTCGTTGAGTCGGCGGTTGCGGCATGATGAGAGCTAACGAGATACTCAACCAATTGACAAGATGTTGGCAGCGGTTCTTCGAAGTTAGGATAGGGAAGCTGAGAGCGGCAGAGGAAGGCTCGGTGCGTGAGAGAGGAAGGTTCGACACTCGGCACGCTCGCACGCCCTGTACGCAAGAGGGCAACACCAACGAAAGACGTACCGAAGTTTGGTCGTCCAATTCCACTACCAGGAGGAAATTGCAAAACCAACTTTGTGGACCTTTCACTAGCTCGGCCTCACTGGAGCACTCGCCGAGCCGATACTTTCCAGGGCAAAACTGGTTCATTTCTTATGACTTTTGTCGAAATGATCAGCTGCAAGGTATTTGTTTCCTGATGCAAATTGACCTTTGACATGCCAGGTTTCTCAAAGATCCCTCGAACGGACAACGTTCGGCCTCACCTGATTCGACCCTGCATCGGGACGATCAATTTCTCTTCAATCGTTGTCCGAGAAAGGCACCAGCAATCGCTGGAATGCAAGGGCATCGTACCTACTAGCAGAAGCCGGACTTGGCACAGGTTCAGAGGGTCGTCACAATTCGTATTGTATTGGCAGGAAAATCGGGTTGATAAGCTCGTAGCGGGAGGGAAGGAAAGGAAGGACTAGGCTAGACGAGCAAGAACAAGTAGAGAAAGAAAAATTGGAAACAACAATGAACACTAAAAACTGCACAACTTTCCAGGCGGCACAATATGGAATCGGTCCAGCCGAACTTCACACATTGTGCACCTTGTCCAATCAGGAGCATGGATATCGAATCTAGTCGAGGTCGGCGTAGGATCGCTTCGAAGGAGCGGTTGTAGGGACTGCCGTAGCAGAAGCGTCCGAGTATGTAAAGGTCATCTGCGTTAATGACAAAGAAACCAAGTTAGCGAAAGAGCTTTTCGTGAGCAAGAAAGCGGTGGGAACGTACAGCTTCAGCAGTGGCAACGGCTTGACTTTGAGTGTGAGCCATGCTCGAACTCTCGGTCGCGTGCCATCCTTCCGAGGCGTTAGGACCTTGTCCCTCCATCCCTCCATGGTGCTTCTTCATGTCCCCTTCGGATTCATCCTCCATCGGTCCACCGCGACGAGCGAGCGAAGAAGTCGAAGTCGGAGTCGCAGGTCGATCACTTTCGGAATCGACGTCCGAATCTTCATAGTCCGACTCGTCCGAGTAGTCTGAACCAGAGTCTTCAGCCGCATCGGAAGGCTTGGCAGTCGCGGCGGGAACGGGAGCAGCAGATCGTTTCGCCATGGCAGCGGCGCTGGTCGCAGAGGGAACGGCGTCCGAGATCATTGTCGAGTTGACCATGCCTCCAGATCCATAGATGGCCGAAGCGACGGCATCAGGCGAAGCGATCGAGAAGGTCGGAGTAGCGCCTCCTTCAGTTTCGTGCATCGTTTCGTTCGATTCGTGGTGAGCCTTGAACCCGTATGTGCGGAACGAGCTCGCCAAGTTGTTGCCAGAGGTTTGAGCAGCGGTCGCGGCTTCGATTTGAGCGAGGAGACGTCCAGACGTGCCCGAAGGGAGAAGTCCGTACTGTTCGGCTTGCGCGACCGTAAGTCCTTGAAGGATTGAGGTCGCCTGCTGGACGCTCGCTGCGGAAGGGTTTGACGCAACGGACGAAGCTTGGTTCTGAACAGTCGAAGCGGCCGAGGTAGCCGATCCAGTGGCGGATCCGCCGGTGAGCGCACTGAGGGGGAGGTTTCCGAGCCCAAGTCCTTGAAGCTGTCCAAGGACTCCAGCAAGCTGAGAGCTCGAGGCACCAGCTCCTTGCAATTGGCCGAGGAGACCGTTGACCGTCGAGCTGCCGGCGTCGAGGGTGCCGCCGAGGGGAAGGGCCGAGGTCAAGCTACCGAGTCCACCGAGACCACCCAAGAGGCCGCCGGTTCCACCAGTCGCGGCAGTCGCTGCGCCGGTTGCTCCTCCAAGAGTACCAGTGAGCGAGTCGAGAAGGTCTCGCTTCGCTTTGGGTTTGTTGAGAAGATCGGTCAGACCGACAGTGGTGTCGACAGTCCTGACGAGTCCTCCAACGGGAGCACCGACAACCGGAAGGCCGTCGACAAGGCCTTGAACGGTGGGAAGGAGAGGTCCAACGCCGAGGGGAGCGAGAGCACCGGTGAGACCGAGTTTGGCGACGACCGAATCACGCTTGGCGAGGTCGGCAGCGGATTCGGGAGTGAGAGGGAGACCGCGACGGATCGCTTCGGAACCAGTTCGCTTGGCGTCTGTGCGCGATCGAGTACGGGTCAGGACATTGGATCACATAGTCATGCGATGTAGGGGAACGGTATTCACCTCGCTTGCGAAGGTTGTCAGCGATCAAGGACTCGGCAGATCCAGTCTGCTGGTCGAGACCCAAAGCTGCGGTGGCTTCGTCGACGAGATCCTTCTCGTCGTTCGCATCGAGTGCGTCGGTCGAAGCCGTAATCTCGGCCGTCGCACGCTTGAAGCGGGTAGGGGCGGCGAGAGTAGAGGAAGAGGCGAAGAGAGCGGCGCCAACAATGAGGGAAGAGGTGACCTTGACCATGTTGAATGAAGGAGAAAGTTGGGGTTTGAGGTTGGTTGTTGTAGTGGTGATTGAAAGTGAAAGAGCTACGAGTCGACCGGCGACGTAAAAGTTTGCGAGAAAAAAGGCTGAAAGGTGATGGAGAAGAGAGGCTGAGAGGAGCGGATGAAGAGAGAACCAGAAGGATGTGGACAGAGCAAGCACCTTTTTGTAGATTCTACTTTGACTCGCCATTTCGATCATTCGAGAATCGACCGGCGGACCGAGGTCTGCAGGAAGTCGACTGGCGAGCACGAGCGCGGAGCGAAAGCGTTGCGATTCTAACCGAGGCGAGTCGACTCGATCGTCCGGGGAAAGAAGACGCTTTCCTCTATGCAGTCGAGTTGCCCGACCGTCCACGAAACGGGAACATTCGGCAAAAAAGGCGGGCGGGAAGGTCCACTACCATCATCTGCTTCCGAAATAAGAGGGTCAGTCGAATTCCTGTTATACATAACCATCCTAGCCGCGAACCAGCCTCTTTACAAAGGAAAAGATCTCGCTTGTGGTGCTGTCGAAAGGCCGAGGAAGAGAGCGAGAACGACACGGTGTATTGTCATTGTTGCGATTCATGCGCACGGGCCCCACCTACTTTGCTCCCAGCTTCTTCTTCTTCTTCGATGTCTTCTTCTTGACAACCTTGACCCCTGCACTGACCGCAAGTCGATCGGTCGCCGCCTCTGGTTCTGGAACCGGTTGTACTACTTCCGCTGGTTGCTCCACCTCGGGTTCTTTCCCTTTCTGTTGTTGCTGCTGCTGCTGCTGTTGTTGTTGTGAAGCGCGCGCTTCTCGTTCTCCAAGTACACTCAACCAGTTCTCTCCAACCTCTTCTCTCAGTTTCTCAATCTTTCTCCTCAATGCTTCTCCTCCACCCCCCGCACCGGTTCCTTCTCCACCCGACGACAAGTTCGATTCTCCAGTTACGAGTCCTGGAGCTTCGTAAGTTGTAGCAGATATGCGTTCCCTGCGATCAATCTTGGAACGAGTGGGCGAAGTTGAGGGTCCGAGTGAAGAGAACGCGTCACGAGCTGGAGAAACTCGAACGTGTGAAGGTGAGGAAGCGAATTTCTGATGTCGTTTCACAGGTGTCGAGGGCAGTGTCGAGTTTGAATCCAGGATCGTCTTGCCGCCTTCGAGACCGGAAGAAGCAGTTGTCGCCGCATCAGAATCTGATTGTTGCGTGGATGTCAACAGGTTCGACGATTGAGGTAGAGTGTTGGGCAAAGGTGCGTCGAGATCTACAATCCTTCGTGGTTTCCTTCGTTTCGCAGGTTTCGATTGAGGCGAGGCAGGAATCGCATGCCCCGAGACGGGCGAAGACGACAAGGAAGGTGCTGGGGATACGTCAATGTTGGTCGAGTGTCTCTGGCGGGACGAAGACCTCGGCCCCGAAGCTGCAGTCGAGAGGGGGGCCGTAACGACTCGTCTCCGAGGTTCGACAACCACCTTTTTCGGTCCGACTTCCGAATCGAACCCATTTGAAGAAGCTTCCCTTGCTCGCGACCCGTTCCTTGCATCCACTTCGGCACTGACTCGACGTCGGAGCGTTCGATCTGGTACAAACGCACCTCCTGCCCTCTTGGCAACTTCTGCATCTACCGCTTTCTTCTCCGTCCTCCCGTCGATCGCCCTTCCATCAATCTTGATCTCTATCCGACCCTGATCTGTTTCGACCAATGATCTCTCTTCTTGAAAGTACGCGAGACATTTGATCCTCCACCCTTCTTCCCCTCCAAGTTCCCTGTCCCTCGAGAATGGGTTCTCCTTGATCCACAGTTCTCTCAAGTTGGGCAACCTCGCCAACCTCGACACTTCCAAAGTTTCCCAAATTCGATTCCCTCTCAAATCGAGACGTTCCAACGCAAGTAAGCGATCGAGTCCCGACAAGCTCTCGAGTCGGTTGTGAGACAAGTTCAACACTTCGATCGCTCCCAAGATCGTAGGGAGTGAATGAAGGTTGTCAATCATGTTGTCTCGGAGGTTGAGCGATCGCAGGGAAGGCAACGAAGAGAGCGCGGGTGGAACCGAGATGAGCAAGTTGGACGACAGGTCGAGTGAAGCGAGCATCGAGAGGTGAGCGAACGGTGGAGCGGGTACGAACGTGAGCGAGTTGTCATGTAGGGACAAGTGACGCAGGGACGACCACGCGAGTTTGGACAGAGGTGGATAAGGGTCCGAGTCTGCTGAACCGTCTTGGTCAATCGAGTCGGCTGTTCGTCGTTTGCGATCGTGTCCAACAGTCTCGAAGGCGAAAGTTTCCTGAGCTCGTTGTCGCTTGTTGCGTTGTTCGTCTTCAACAACGCAGTCGCAGATCAATTCTCCGACATCTTCGATGCCTCCCCTCACGACTTCGAGTTTCTTGAGTTGTATCGAGAGGACATGCCAGCCGACGAACGCACGAGGGTCGAGATCTTGGAGGTAGAGCGAGGTGAGCGAGTGGAAGAGGGACAGTGGTACACACGTCGAAGGGGGAGGACAATCCTCGAACCCTTCTACGGCTTGGGCAGGAGGTTGAGATGATGAAGACGAGCGAGCGTTCGATGAAGATGCAGGCGAGAACACGAACGGCGAGAGTTTGAGCGCAGGGAGTTTCGTGCAGGACGAATAGATGTGTCGAACTTGGGTCGGTTCATCGAGGTCTGACTCTCGCGGTCCTCCTCCACCGTGACCGAGCCCCCACCAACCCGAACCGAACGAAAAGCTCGATTTGCTACTCCTGACAGATCTCGAATCGTCTTGCTTGGTCGAGCTCGATCCGAACCCGAGCATGCCTGCAAACACGCTCGGGGTTGCGGCAGTGCCGTCGTGTACGATCGAGACGGTTCCGGCAGATTCGGCAGTCGTGTGATCGACGGTCATCGGGGTCGAGTACCCGCCTTCGACTTTGACGTCGAGGGCGTCTCCGGTCGAGAGGCCCAACTCGTCAAACTTGAGCAGGATGTAGTACAGGTGATGCGGATCGAAGTGGAGGACGAGCGGGTCTCTTCGTACGGACGGGGACGGAGACGATGCTGGAAATGCGGCAGGGTCAGGCAAGATGCCTAGCGTGAGGATCGTTCCCCAACTCGGGCCCGAAGAGGATGTAATTCCATTCGAGCTCGTGCGGGTTGGGACAGACGAACGCGGCGCGTAGTACGCGGCGAGAGCAGCTTCATGCGTCGAGATGAACTTGGACAGAGCCGAGAGGTACGCCGGACCCGAGATCGAAGCGTGAGGGGAACGAAGTGGTTCCGTGCGGGACGACGATGCAGCGGCGGCAGTGATCGACGCCGAACTGAGCGACATGACTCGACTGGAATGTTCTGCAGTTTTGGCGAGTGAGTGGCCATGGCTGTCCACACGCTGAAGAGCGGAACGTACCCTGTTCGTGAACCGGTACGCGTTCTTCGAGGAGACCCGAGATAGCTCCCTCCCAAGCCGGCACGATGGTTCTGATCCTCGTGTAGAATTGCCGACTGCCAGTCTCGTAAGATTAGAGGGAGCTGCGGCGGCGAGACGCGTGTGCAACGGGACGCGAGTGGGGGCCGGCAAGTCGGCGTGATGTCTCGAGCGCGCTTCGGAAACAAGCTGGACCCTCTTGATAGTTGGCGTTGGACCACTATTGCAGAGCGATCGCAAGGTGGGGAGACTGACGAGAGTGAAGCAACACGTTATAATCGCAGGGGATGCAATATTACCGGGTATTCGTGTGTTTTACGTGGACAGATAGAACTTGACAGGGAGCTATTCAAGGCTATCTGAAGCTACTTTGATCAAACAGAGGCTCGCTCGTGACGAGATGCTAGTGACGGAAGGAGAAGGGACGGGCTCTCCTCCACCTGTCATCTCTCATCCACTGCTCGCCCCTCGCCACTTGCCCCGTAGTGTCTGCAGGTCAGACCCTCCACGCAGTACCCGTACCTTCGATACCCACCGCTCGCTGCAGCCAGCGTCGCTCCGTGTCCGAACAGACGCCTTCGCGTGCGCGTGATCACTCGACACCTCCGCCGCAACTCGCGATGGACTTGAAACGCCAACACACGCAAGCGGCCGTGACCGCGATCCGCAACCGCAACGCGCGACTGCCCTCGATCGACTTCTCGGTGCACACGAACGACGAGGGTCAGACGTTCAACACGCAGGAGCGCGTCGTCAAGGACGTGCAGGCTCCCGCGTTCCAGAAACCCACCGACGACCAGTTCTACTCGGACGAGCACCACACGAAACCCGACATCGCGTTCCTCAAGAACCACTTCTACCGCGAGGGCCGCCTCACCGATGACCAAGCGAGTCTCGCCTTCTCCCCCTCCCTCCCTTTCCCCTCTCCTCTCGTCGCTGACCTCGCTCGCTCCTTGGACAGGCGCTCTTCATCCTCGCAGAGGCAACCAAGATCCTGCGCAACGAACCAAACCTGCTCGAGGTCGATGCGCCCATCACTGGTCCGTCCTTTTGTTTGCTCGCTTCCCTCGTGTGCGAATTTCTCTGACTCGCTCATCCTTGTTCGACAGTGTGTGGTGACATTCACGGTCAATACGCGAGTCGCCCCTTCTCGAGCCGCGCGAGAGACCCTCGACTGACTTGCTCCCCCACTTGACGCAAACAGTTTGACTTGATGAAGCTGTTCGAGGTCGGAGGCAACCCTGCCGATACCCGCTACTTGTTCCTCGGAGACTATGTCGACCGAGGGTACTTCTCGATCGAGGTGAGCCCCGCCGCCCTTATGCGGCGTGTACCGTGCTGACCTGCTACTCGCCTCGCAGTGTGTTCTCTACCTGTGGGCATTAAAGATCTGGTACCCCAACACTCTGTTCCTGCTGCGAGGAAACCACGAGTGTCGTCACTTGACCGACTACTTTACCTTCAAACTCGAATGTCGGTCTTTTGTCTCTCCCTTTCCCTCTCATTCGCGAGCTGCCGCTGACTCTGCCCCTCACCCTACAGGCAAACACAAGTATTCGGAAGAGGTTTACAATGCATGCATGGAATCGTTCTGCACCCTTCCCCTCGCTGCCGTCATGAACAAGCAATTCCTGTGCATCCACGGAGGTCTCAGTCCCGAGCTCAACACTCTCGACGATCTCAGGACCGTAAGCTCGTTTTGCGATTCACCGCCACCGCAACCTCGAAAATTGACCCGAACCTCGGGCCTGATATCCAGATCAACCGGTTCCGAGAACCGCCGACGCATGGCTTGATGTGCGATCTCTTGTGGGCAGATCCACTCGAAGAGTTTGGCAACGAGAAGAACAACGATGGGTTCGTGCACAACCACGTGCGAGGGTGTTCCTACTTCTTCACGTCAGTCGAAACGTTTTCTAGACGAACCGGGTAAAGCATTCGATACTGATCGTTTCTGACGCGCGAGACCAGATACACTGCCGCTTGTCAATTTTTGGAAAGGAACGGTCTGTTGAGTATCATTCGCGCGCATGAAGCGCAAGATGCTGGGTACGTCATCATCTCTTACGCTCAATTCCTGTCTTCCGAGCTCACGTGCGGCGGCGTTGTGGAAACAACTAGGTACCGCATGTACCGCAAAACAAAGACGACTGGGTTCCCTTCAGTCATGACAATCTTCTCGGCTCCCAACTACCTCGACGTGTACAACAACAAGGCCGCCGTACTCAAGTACGAGAACAACGTCATGAACATTCGACAGTTCAACTGCAGTCCTCACCCGTACTGGTTGCCCAACTTTATGGACGTTTTCACGTGGAGTTTGCCCTTTGTTGGAGAAAAGAGTCAGTCACTCTCTCTCTGCCCCTCGTTGTCGCTTTGATCAAACTCATGCTTATAACGCTCTGATACAGTTACCGACATGTTGATTGCCATGCTGGGAATTTGTAGCAAGGAAGAACTCGACGAGGAAGATGAGGAGGAAGAGGAAGTCACTGCTGAAGGGGAAGGTGCCGAACCCGAGCTCACAGGCAAGCATGACTTTCGGCTCCGGACCCGTGTCAAGTTGTTCACTAACCTTGCAAGGGGTGCTGTCTTCGTATCATAGAGGAGGAAGAGGCAGAGCGACGAGCGGCGATCAAGAACAAGATTCTTGCGGTCGGCAAAATGTCGAAACTCTTCTCGGTGCTTCGGTCAGTTCGCCCCTTGGTTCTTTCAATACTTGCACCACCTCTTTCTCACCTTTTGTTTCAATCGCAACAGAGAGGAGTCGGAAGGATCCTCGGAACTGAAGAACGTGACCGGTACTTCAACCGCTCCTTCGGACGCCCTCGCAAACGGAGCCGATGGCATCAAGGATTCGATCACGAACTTCCGAGATGCTCGCAAATCCGATATCGACAACGAACACTTGCCTCCCGATCTCATCGATCCCGAAGATTTCGCCGCTGCCGCCGCCGCTCACCATGCCGCGCTTTCGTCTGGAGAGGAAGAAGGCAGTGACGTGTTTGGAGATGTCATCACTCCCGTCACGGGTTCGACTGCTCCCACTTCCCCCGATATGGTCGCTTCTCCAGAAGTCAGTGCCAAAGATGGATCAGCGGTCCCAGGTACTCCTACTTCGGAGAAGGACATTTCTCCTCTCGGATCCCCAGTGGTCGAGAATGCTGGACAGGCGCAGTTCAGGAGACATCATCGACGACAGAGTTCGCTCGGAACGACGAGGACTTCTCCGTCGACCAGGAGAAGGTCACTCGAGAACACGATCTCGATGATTCGGGAAGCCATGAGCAAGAATGACGAATCGATGGGTACGTCTCACGCCTGCGGAAAGATTTCCTTTTTTTTTGTCGATAGAAGCTGACGAGGTCCGATAATTCGTGGTATTGCAGAGGAACTCGCCGAGAAAGTCGCAGGCAACGAATCTCCTCGATCGCCTTCTTCCCCTCGCAACTCGATCTCTGCAGGTTCTGGCCCTCGTTCCCCTCCCGCAAGTCCTACTCCCGCACGCCCGATCGTTTGAACGTCTTGAAGTCTACACCAAAAATCAGACGGACCTCTTTCTCTATCTCTCTCGCTCACATTCCTTTCGCTAGCTTCTCTTTTTGCCCTCGAGCCGTTTTTTCTCCCGAAGTCCCTGTATCCTATCTTGCCGTCTCTCTTCCCTTTTTTTCTCTTCTCAGTTTTCTTTTTTTGCACTTGACGACCTTCTCTCCTACACCGCCCCCTCTCTTCTCCCTCCCGTTCTTTCTTGACGACGAGTATTTCTCCTAGCTTCCTTTTCACTTTTGCAAGAGTTTCGAAACTGTACAAAGCCCCGTTTTTTGTCTTGTTTTGTTTTGCATCTCTTCGTAATCTCGAACGCGCCCCCGTTTCTCCTCCCTCCTTCCTTCCTTGACCAACCAAAAAACGATTCTTTTCGATTCCTCCCTTGACCAAGTTGCGAAAAACGGGTTTGCTCTTGGCTTTTGAATTCTTCGAGAGGAATACAGTAGGTAAATGCTTTTTTACTCCTTTTTGTCTTCAAATGCCCTTGTGTACAACAAATCTTTCTCCTTCTCCTTTCTGGAAACCTCCCTCGCAACGTGAAAGAACCCCCAAAGGAAAACAGGAGAGAGAGAAAAGGGGGGAAAAACTACTTTTTAGATGGGAATTTTTTGGGATCAGGGATTTGGGGGAATAGGTAATAGGACAGAGGTGTTTTTACAAGGCGAGATGGCGCTCGAGAGCATGATCTTTGAGTTCGACTTTGGTCGAGAACAATTCTCCACATAGCGGTTCCCCTTCAGTCGTGTTCCTCCATTCACATTTGAACCCTTCTTGAATTGTCAAACTGCTCGTATTCGAATTTGAAGAATCATCCATGACGAGTCGAATGATTGAATCGTTCGACGGTTGAACAGGTCGAGGTGGTGAAGGTGGTCCCCTCAATCGATCTGCTGCTTCCAAAAGTTCCGAAACGGTTTCTTCTTCAGAACCCGATTCAGATTCGACAACAGGTTCTCCCGCTTCAAGTTTTCGTTTGCGTTCAAGTTTGTCCTGTCGTCTCGCAACAACTTCGTCCCATTTACCCGCTTTCGATCTGACGTCGACTTCGTTCATTTTGCGTCGTTCGATTTGAACGAGTTTGACTTGTTTGTTGGCTCGTTCGACTTCAAGTTTCCATCGTTTGACTTGGGATTCGTAGAAGAGCGCTTTCTGTTTCAACCCGGTATCGAGTAACCCTTGCAACCTCGTCGCTTCAGCTTCGGCGACTTGAGCTTCGAGTGCTCGTGCCGAAGCTGCAGTCGATGCGATACTGTACTGTTCTTGAATGTACGCCATGTCTTGTTGAGTTGAATCTCGAGAGTTTTTCAATTGCTTGTTCGTTTGCGTCAACGTTTGCACTTGGGTTTTCAGATTCGCGGTTTCTTCGACCAGAGGTCGCAACGTTTCGAGTTCGGTCGTGGCTGTCAAAAGTTGGGCACGCAACGACTCCACTTGTTGCTCGAGTTGATCACGAGTCTAGACGATCGGAAAAGAGACAAGGACATGTCAGCTTGTCAAACAACCTTGTATCGCTGCATAGCGGTTCCAGCAGGAGGATATGTGAACTGACCAGTGAAGCAACAGGTACGGGATCGGAAGCAGAGGGGGAGGTCTGCAAAGTTGGCACCGCATCGACCGCCGGTGTCTGACCCCGTTTGCGATCAGGAGCATGGTTACAGGAGCCTGAAAAGGCCTCACAGTCGAACACTAGCATCAGTACCGGTCTCCTAATTTCCTGACAGCTTGGAAAGATACGTACGGGCAAACTCGACCGGAATCGTTGTCGTTGGAGACCGTTTCAGTTTGAACGTGCCTTCGCGAGTGTACAGGATGATGAAGTCAACCCGTTCGCCGACATCGAGCATCTGTCGTCTCAATTCAAACGCCCAGAAATCTGCACGTGCAAGAGGTCCATCTGCGCAAAGGGAAACGAGTCAGAATGAAAAATGAGAGCGCGCAAAAGAACATGGGTTCGAGACTCGCCTCCATAGTTCTGAGGGTTCTGCAAGAACCGTTCAATCTCGGCTTTCGTGCCGTCGTTGGTCTCGATCTGAGGAGATGCTCGAACGAGCGCGATGAGGTCGCTCACCCCATCGAGAGTCGGTGCCGGGGAACTCGTGCGCGGGGCAGGTTGAGTTGGCAACGGTGCAGGCGATTGTCTTGCACTCTCGCTTGTAGGCGCTGCGGTCATGAAGGATTGTGTGTTCTGCACCCGAGCAATCGAGGGGGAAGTGAGGTGACCGGCAGAGGGAGCTTGTGCGGTTGCGGCTTGAGGGACTTGGGCGGGCGGTGGCGAAGCTGTATCGACCGAGACTGTTGGCGGTGGTTGGACTGTTTGCGGGTGTTCGGATGGGTAGGATCTATTTGACAGAGCATGCTGCATCGGCGGCAGTTGCGTGGTCGAACGGGCGTACTGCTGCGCTCCCGGCTGAGACGTTTGCATTGGGGGCAATTGCTGGTATTGCTGATGATACGACGTCGAGGATGGGTAGTTCTGCGCTAACGAGGGAGAGTAGTGGTGCTGTTCTGGAGGGCCGTGGGGCGAGGGATATCCATACGGATAAGCGTAAGGCTGGCTCGAGTACATGTGAGATGGGTAATGTTGAGGCTGAGGGGGATACGCCTGCTGAGGATAATGGTACTGCTGTTGTTGACGTTGTTCCTGCTGCTGTTGCTGTTGCTGTTGCTGGTCCACTCGGGCTCGCTTCGCTGTCTCTTCTCGATCGTCTTCGTATTCCCGTTTGGAGGGTTGGGCATGCGACGATGGCAAATGGGATGAGTAGGGATACCCGCTTCCCCCTCCCGGTCCTCCCGAGTAAGCACCTGCACCGCCGTAGCTAGCAGAGCTAGAAGCCGAAGGTCCAGAACCCATGTATCCTGGAACCGAGTTCTGGTGCGATGGTTGTTGTTGATGTTGATACTGCTGAGATTGAGATTGGTGCGAAGGGTATCCCGAGTAAGCATATCCTCTGTCATCTCCATTGGTAGATCCTCCTCCTCCTTCTCCTGCATCGACAGCTTCTTTTCTTGCTTCCGGTTGCCCCGCTTGTGTCTTGGTATCGGGTAGGTTTCGTGGAGGACTTGCGGCAACGGGCGGCTGAGACCACAGGAGATCGCTCGTGAAGTAATCCTCGTTGAAGTTACCGGGAGTGAGGGACTCGAGATCATCAAAGTCCGAGATCTCGTCGTCGAACAAGGCTTCGTTCGCGACAGCCGATTGGATGCAAAGGATCGTCCCTGAGCCCGACTCGATCTGAGAGCTGACCATGACTGGCCGTGAAATCGGCCGTTTGACCAGCCGAGTTCGAGAGCCCGTTCGAGCGGGAGATGGTCGAGAAGAATTGCTGGTCATGGACAAGTCCTGCGAGACGTAGGAAGCTGCAGCCGATGCGACAAGCTCCGCCTCGAAGGATGACATTGGCGAAGGGTTCTCCTTCTCCTGAGAGGGCCCAAGGACGAGTTCGAGACGCGTCTTGGATGGCCGAGGTACGACTGGCGCCGGCCGCAGACGGCCGTGGGAGCGTCGCTGACGAATGCGAGGCCGGAAAGGTGATGAATCAGAATCTTCGATGGGGTCAAATTGTGACGAAACCGCGATAGTCGAGGCCGAGAAGAAGGCAGACACGTCTGGGACTGGACACGGACCGATCGGTCTTCGATGATCGTCTCTGGGCTTTTCCGGGGCTTGTGAACAGTCGTTGAAGATGCGAATATCGTCATTTTGAGCCTGAGCATCTTGCTCGTCGAGGCACGATTCGAGTTCGGGGTCCGACGAATCCGTCGAGGGCGAATCGATTGGTGCGAGCGGGTGGATCGCGATGATCTCGCTTGCGGGAGTCGTCTCGGATCGTTGAGGGCGACTTTCAGCACTTGTTGGCGCATCAGCGATTGATGGTTGCGAATCAGGCACAACTGAAGCGAACGATTCAGCGGCTGGTCTCGCTGGCGGTTTGGAACGCGGTTGTCTTTGTTTCGCCCGTTTCTCTGTCCGCGATGCCGTGTAGGCAGCGACCAAATGTTCGCTCGCGTTTTCTTTCGGTTCCTGTATGGAAGGAAGGAAAAGAACATCCAGTCAGCAGAGAAGGAGGAGCTGTGTCGCGAGAGGAGGGTCGGAATGTCTGACGCACCCAGGTCGGCTCCCATGGTCTGCCTTGCGAGTCTTTCCCGGCCCACCTGATGAAGTATTGCGATTCACTTTCCTCGACGATCTCGATCGCATCCCAGTAACCTTGCGAATCCGCTCCTTCTTTACGGCTCGAACCCGTCGACGTCAAGTCAATCGATGCTTCCGGTTCCACGTGTTCGCTGCATGATGGCTCCGAAAGACTGCTTGTGGGCACGACTCGGGGATGCCTGGTAGCTTGATCGGCCCGGCTGGTAGATTGAATAAACAACGAAACCAAGTCTTGACCATCAGCTTTCAGTTCTGTCCCGGACGAGGTTCCTGCTCTTGCGCGATGCCACTGGAAGCCTAGGCCTGTCCCACAGCGGGATAGAGCGACCAGAGAGGTAGAGAGAATTGATGGGAACTCACTCGGAAGCACGACGCGGCATTTCTACCGAGGCTCACGGACAACACGCAATAGGGTTGATGCACTGGCAGTTGGACCTGGAAAGTAGTCAGGGCCCGATGAGCAACTCTTCGGGTAGTGAAGGAGAGAGCGAGCCAGAGATGGCTGTACATACCGGATTATCGACCGTATGCTGGAGAGTTTCCTCAGGTGGTGGATGATCGTTATCGTATGAGATCGTAAAATCTGGTACGATATCGGATGCCGGCAATATGGTAGAGCAGGCGTGTTGCAACATAACGCGAACCTGTTTGCCGGCTGAGACCTGCCGGACGTATATTCTCTGTTGAGACTCCTCGCCATGCTACTGCTCCTGAAGTGATAAAACCAATAGCAACCTTGCCAGCGATCACTTCGTCCGAGAGTGGTATAGATATTTAGTCCGCGGGGATATCTCCGCAGTATGATTCAGTTCTGATGGGCCGAATGGAGAAACTTGGATTGCGAATAGAGCTACTACGGGACAAGAAGCAAAAACGTAAGAGACGAAGTGCAGAATCACCAAGCACGTTTGCAGGAAAAAAGGAGCAGGAAGAAAAGAGGACGCTAAACGAGTGGAAGAGAACAAAAGTAACACGATGCGAGGAATAGATGCGTTGCAGCTCGAGACATTGCGAGGAATGCGAGAAAGAGTCGGGTGGAGACGGGAAGAGCACGAGAGCGGAAGAAGACGAGCGGTTGAAGTCGTATCTGCGGACCGTGGACAACATTCGCTAGTAGTCTGTTGGTCGTTTAGTGCTTAGCAGCAGCAAACGAGACGGTGGCATCGTCAAAGTTGAAGACCGAGTACCAAGTCTTGAGGAAGGGGACTGTTCAAAGGTCACCAGAACGCACGGAAGTGAGTGGACTGCCGAGGGGAATAGCTCAAGAAGGTAAAGACTCACCTCCGATCAAAGCCGCCTTCTGTCCATAGTAAGTGACATCGGCACCGATGAAGTTCGAGTAGCATCCGCGCTCATCCTCGCTTCCAAAGGAGAAAATGTCCGCAGGGTCAATTTCGAACACTCGGTCCGAACCGTCAAACTTGAATCCGAGCTTCGGGAGAGTTGCGTCGCAGTCGTAGCCGTAAATTTGGCCAACAACGCGCTCGCCGTTGACCTCTGCCTCGACGATGTACTTCGGATCGGCAAACGAACCCTTGACGCGAGCAAAGTCTGTCACGAGGAAAAGCGTATCAGCTGCAGTTCTGGCACACAAATCGGTATTATTGCCTCACATGCGTCCGTGATCGCTTTGGGAATGATAGCCTGCCAAAGTAACAAGCATCGGGATCAGCCGGGCTGCTCGCGGGCTTATGAAGGAGGGGTGGAGAGACTTGCCTGGGTCGAGCCCGAATCGATCGCAGCGTAAACAGTGTCGGAAAAGATAGTTTCACCATCAATGGTCGCTTCGTTGAGTTCCAGAGTCCACTGTGAGTGGAAGTCGGGAGCGCCAGGAGTCAGCTTTGCAACAATCAGAAAGGGGTTGCGAGGCTCACGTGGGTCTGAGACTTGGTGGGCAGCGTCGTGAGCTCGCCAGAGAAACGTCTCGAGTCGGCAGCGCCGAGAGTGAGCTGAGAACCGGAGGCCCCGCCTCGTGTGTGGTAGAGACCAAAGAGGTTTTTGTCGAGCTTCTTCTCTTTGATCAGGTAGTCAAAGAAGCTCGTTCCGGAGCCGATCTGGAGGAACAGCTCAGAGCCTGGTCAAATATGATCACAGACGCTTGAAAGATACCGACTAACCTTCGAGATTGAGCTGAAAGAGAGCCCAAGCAGTCCAGCCGGCTGTCCGAGCCATGACGGGTCGACCAAGCCAAAGGGCTGGTAGAGTTTGATCCATTGCCCGATACGAACTTTGTCTTGTACGACCTCCGCTTCGACATTGCCGTCCCCGACTATCTCGAAACGAAACGAAGGAATGAGCGACCGAGGCAAGCGAATGCAACTTCCAGGGCAAAAGAACGCACACTTAAACAAAGTCTTGCTGCCATCTCCTTTGCGTAGAGTTCGTGAGCGGCTAGCCTCGTAGGCTAAAAGATATCAAGCACATCGAAATCAGCGACTTGGAACCGAATTGGCTCGTTCCGATAAAGTCTGGTACTCACTGCCCGCGGGAAACGCTTCCGTCTTGATCGGAACCAAGAGATCGGCCGAGCCGGTGTCGAGCAAGACATGAACTTGCTGGGCAGGAGTCCCGACCTCGATGGGCGCTGCGTACTGCATGATTGGTGATAAAACTGATGTAAGCGCGTCGTTTCGGGACAAACCAAGGCTTGTTCACGTACCGCGATATCGTTCTGATTGATGAGAGGGATGGTCTGAGTGGACCTCTTGGATTTGCGAGAGCGACGGTTGAGATCGCAATCGCGCTCGCGGCGAGGTTCGAGCTTGGTCGTTTCGAGCTGGCCGACACTGCGCTTGATGGCTTGCTCGAAGCCGTGCTGGAGGAGCTCGCGCGAAACCTTGCCATCATTACCGATGACAGACGGAGCTTGACCGGCAAGCTGAATAGGCGACGCAGCGACGGAGGGGAGGCTCGAGGCCACAGCGCTGACGAGCGCGAGAGGAAGGAGGGTCGAAGTGAGCATGATGAGCGTCTGAGGATTGAGTCTGGAAACTTGAGCTGAGTGTAGCGGAGATGCGGAGTCGAGCTTGGGTATGGGAGTGAGAGTGAGAGTGAGAATGAGGAAAAGAAAGAACGACGAGCCGGCGTCGAGTTCAAATAGTCGTAACCAGGGCGGAGGAAGAAGAAAGGTAAACCTTAACGGCGAGCTGTCGCCGAGCGCACGATGCGGAAGGACAAGGGCGGTGGTGGAGAACAAGCAGTGAGCACAACTTGAAACGCCTCGGACTCAGGGGAAAGGTTGTTGTCGCGTGCGGGCAAAGGAAACTCTGTCGACGTTTCCGGTCGGTAGTAAAGATTTTTAAGGTTTCCTGGCTCGTGCAGCATCGGGACGGGATCTACGAGCAAACGGGGAAAGATTTGCGCATCAGCCTCGCGCCTCGAGACGGGAGAACAAGGGTACCTCTCGGGATATCGGTACCGACGAACCTCCAAGGTTCAGCTTTGTGGTCACGGCTACTTGCCTGGAATCGAAGCGCGGTAGGGCAGCAAGCGACACCGCCCGCCAAGTTGCGCGGAGAGCATTCACACACCGCCAGCAACGGTGTATGCACCGAAGCCTCGTAGCCGGTCTAGGGGGTCGATTGCATTAGAGAGATCGCGCTGCCAGACACGGACTTTCATGGTGGGAAGATAAGGCGAGGTCAGAGAGCATCGGTTCATCACTCAACTCTCTTGCCGTCACCGCCTCCGTACGGCCATACATGACGACAAGCACTTCAAGCAAGCCGCCAGTCTTTCAAGCGTCGCTAGTAAGCTGCTGTGCTTCCAGTAGACGACCCGACATAGACTGACTCGTGATGTCAGTTCCTCGACCGGATCCACGTGAAAGCGACAGTTAAAGGTGCGTACTTGCATTCGCGGGTGTAATCATGAACCTGGTGCTGATCGTTCTCGCTCGAACCAGCTGTGCTGGGCACTATCCTTTTTCAACGTGTGCTGGGCCAGCTCTCGCCGTCATCGTTCGACTTTCTCGGCATCTCGTTCGTGAGTTCTCTACAGACTACCGACATTATGCTTGAGTATCACTCAGTGAACGTTCGCGCTGCAGCCAGTACCTGGAGATGCCGAGATCGAAGCCCTGATCGACTCGAAAGCTGAAGCATTCACCCGGCTCGTCCTCGATGGAACCGCCAATGGCGAGGGTCGCTCGGCCAAGGTCAGCTGGCATTCTTGACTTCCGTGCTACACGCGCTGAGTATGCGGCATTGCAGCTCTTTGTCGCTTTTTACCCTGTGCCGATTCCCCCACTTGCGATCCGAACCACTTCCTCCCGCACCGCCTCTCCCGCCCCGTCGTCCCATTCGGCAGCATCGCCCGCGCGAGTGCGGGACGCCTCGAATACACGTAGGAGCTCACTGGCCACACCGGTCTCGACCGCTTTCAACTGGTTAGCGCGCACCGCTCTCGGCGGCGATCCGGCTGGCACCGAGGCGGAACCGACTCGCGAGCAAGACGAAGAGCTCAAGTGGGCCAAGGAGATGGATAGAAACGGGAAAGGCATGTGGGAAGGATACTCGATCGAGATCGAGGTTCTCCGGGACGGCAGGAGAGGTGGTCTCGACGGCGAAGAGAGCGAGTCTGCATCTCTTTCAATCTCGCAGGAGACTGTGCCGCTGGCTGACGTTTGAAACTTCTCAGAACTCCGCTCGCAACTCAACGATTTCCTGCTGCGGAACTTGAGCTTTGTTATGCACAAGACCTCGCATGTCCCGCCAATCACCTCGTCAGAGCTCATGCCGTTTGGAACTCTCGTAAGCTCGGAGAGTCATCTGGCATGTAGACTTGGTAAGCTGGTAACTAACGCCCTGTCTTTCGCGGAAAGATCCTGCTCGATCCCGCCACGGCTCCATTCTCTGTCCCCAAGCCGGTTGTGAGCGAAGTGAAGGGATTCCCAATGCTGCACAAGGCGCTTGTGGCGGGCACGACGACGAGAAGTGCCGAACGCACGGCGAAGGCCTGGTAAAATGCTGTCTCGCTTCTTCTGTACTTCTCACGAGCCGTAAATGTTGCCATACCATACAGTAGATGAGTTTCTCAAAAGGGTGAGTAATCTTCTCCGGCAGTCACAGAACCGGAGACGCGTGCCAGCGTGGGAGCTCTCGCGCACTTCTTTTCTGATCTAATCTTCCCCGGGCGTTGCGTCCCTTCCGGCTGATCTGTTCCAGCAATAGCGCGTTCTTCAGGCGCGGCCAAGCGGCGGAACGGATCTTCCGGCGAGATCGCGCTTCGGCATGCCCATGCATGTGGGGGACTGGCGGAACTGATTTTCCCTTCCCGAGTTCTTCAAAAGTTCTGTCAGCTCTCCCTCTTGGAACTCTTGAAATACCAGTCTCCGTCGTCAGTTCGAGCGTCTCGTCAACCGTAGCCGCCGTCTCTCGCTTTCACCGCCGTTTCGTCAACCGAAGCCATCAACACCTCGTTCCATCTCAACATGGCAACCGCTCAATCCGCCTATTCGATCAACCGCTCGAAAGCAACCAAGGGAGCCGATCCCTACGAATACCGTGAGTTCCTCGCAATCCTCTGTTCTCCAGAAAGCGATTCCCTAGCGCATGACCCCGCCCCGCGTAAGAGCTTTGACGTAGCTGACCCCAGATCGTCTGTCACACTCACGCGCTAAATAGAGGTGGGATTCGGCAACTCGTTCGCGTCCGAAGCAATCCCCGAAGTCCTGCCGCTTGGACAGAACTCGCCCCAAAAGGTCAAGTTTGGGCTGTACGCCGAGCAAGTGACCGCGACCGCGTTCGTCGCGCCTCGCGCTGTCAACCAAAAGCTATGGTTCTACCGAATGCGTCCGTCGGTCGCTCACCAAGGCTTTGTGCGCATTCCCGACAACGAAGACGTCAGTCGCTGCCATTCGTTCCTTCTCAATCGTGAGATCCTGACGAGTAACCCTGAAAAATAGCTCTGCTCCGAGTTTTCGCCTCTCAACCCCAAGGTCTCGGTTTCGCCGACTCAAATCGCATGGAAACCGTTCGCACTACCGCGTTCGACTGACAAGGTCGACTTTGTTGAAGGCATGAAAACGATCGCCGGAAGTGGTTCTCCGATGGAGAAGACGGGGCTCGCGATCCACATGTACCTGTGCAACACGTCGATGGACAAAAAGGCGTTCATCAACAACGACGGAGACATGCTCATCGTACCGCAACTCGGTCGCCTCGATATCCAGACCGAGCTCGGACACCTCATGGTCGCACCGGGAGAGATCTGTGTCATTCAGCGAGGACTCAGGTTCAAGGTCAAGCTGCCCGATGGTGAGTCCCCCACGACTGTCGTCTCTCAGTGATTCGAATTACTGAGACAGAGGATTTGCCGCTATGACATATAGGTCCCTCCCGTGGCTACATCCAGGAAGTTTTCGGCGCTCACTACAAATTGCCCGAACTTGGCCCTCTCGGAGCGAACGGTCTCGCGAATGCTCGTGATTTCGAACATCCCGTCGCTTCGTTCGAGGTTGACCAGAGTGGATGGCTCATCGTCTACAAGCTCATGGGAACCCTCTGGGCTTGCTCGCAAGAGCACTCGCCGTTCGATGTCGTTGGTGAGTAATGTCGCGTCCCATGAGTTTTTGACCCTGAGGAAGAACCTAACTCATGAATTTCGATCCTTCAGCCTGGCACGGAAACTATGTGCCATTCAAGTACGACCTCTCCCGATTCTGCGCCGTCGGTTCAATCTCGTTCGACCACATTGATCCGAGTTGCTGTAAGCCATCTTTCTCCTACTCAAGAAAGGTGCGAAACCCACCCTGACGCCATTCCTGTCGTTTCAGTCACGGTGCTCACGGTCGACTCGCACGAACACGGCACTCCGCTTGCCGACTTCCTCATCTTCTCGCCTCGATGGGACGTTGCGAGCAACACGTTCCGACCGCCGTACATGCACCGTAACGCTGCGTCTGAATTCATGGGATTGATCAAGGGAGGCTACGGAGGACGCAGTGACGACTTTTTGCCCGGTGGTGCCAGTTACGAATGCGGTTTCACTCCCGTGAGTAGCCTGTTATCGCATTGCCAGCGTACTAGGAGAGCGAAAGTCTAACCTCACTCTCGACTCGTGCGAAAATCAGCACGGCGTCGACTACGAGGTGTGGAAGGGAGCGACCGAGATCGAGCAAAACGGAGCTCAATGGATCAGTGACGGTACTTACGCGTTCATGTTTGAATCGTCTCGAGCGTTCACCTTGACCGATTACGCCGTGCACCGATCTGGAACTATCCACTACCACGAACCCAAAATGTGCGTTCTCCTAATTCACTTACGTTTTTCGTCTACTGGTACTGACGTCTGGCGGCTTCTATGGACAGGTGGGATCCTCTCGTTTCCGAATTCGTCGATCGGTTGGATGAAGTCAATGAACACCTCGCCCGATTCGGGCTGCCGGCCATCTCGAAGGGCAACGCGACCGCGGGCAACCAAGGTCTCGCGAGGAGAACGGTTGAAGGCGAGAGCAAGATGGAAGGTGCTGAACCTCACTCGAATGGTCACTAAGACTAGAGCTGTCTTTCTTGCAACGTTAGCAATTCAAAGGGGATCATGTAGCGATTCTTAGTTCATTCTCGTCTGTTTGTATTTGGTTGTGTCTGTGCTCCACCCTGAAAGATACCCCGTTACCCCTGGTCTACACAAGAAGTAAAACAAACATGCCCGTTCTCGTGAGCGATCTTGATTGACAGACGCGCTGTATCGTCCAGGCAAGGACTCGGAAGACAGAAAATCGGAAGAATCGTCATCTTTCTGAGAGACTGGTAACGACTGCGCAACCAAGGGATGCTTCAAGTGTCGACAATCGAACGCCGACCATGAGTACCGCGCCTGCGTCAACTGGGCACCGGCGGATCACGTCATTAAGATCCCACCGGAATGGAGCGCATCACCGAAACCATCCACCACGGAGACTGTCGACGGGTTCGACGTCCTGGTGTCAAACCGCCACTACGATCGCTCTCTTCACTTCGACACCCTCACCGCAAGTCGCCATCGCCTCGTCGACACTACTCACCGGATCGCCGCTCGATCCGTGACCGGTCGCCAGACGAGCGTCGACACAGTCACCGCGCCTCGCCCTCGATACATGTTCCTCGTCAAGCTTTCAGAAAAGCAGTTGAATACGAGTCGACGATCTATTCTGGTCGTGCCAGGATCCGAACGCCAAAGGTCTGTACGACCTAAGCGCGGACGAGGCGATCAATACGGTTGATGCGCAACGAAGAAGATTTGAGCACGGTCGCCTCGTCGCCATTACACGTCGGATCGCCGCTACGTCCGTGACCGGTCGCCCGATGCGCGTGCTCAAACCTTTCTCGTTGCGCATCAACCGCATAGATTGCCTCGTCAGCGCTCGGGTCGTACAGACCTTTGGCGTTCAGATCCTGGCACGACCAGAATAGTTTATTCGAGTTGTACTCAACCGGTTTCTTGAAAACTTGTCGAGGAACATGTCTTGAGAGCGGTGCGCGGTGAGGGTGTCGAAGCGCGTCGGGCGACCGTTCACGGATGGAGCGGCTCCGGTGAGTAACGGCGACGAGGTGACGGCGAGGCGCGGTGAGGAGGTCGACGCGCATCGGGCGACCGGTCACGGACGGAGGGGCGGTCCGACAGGTGATTGGGGTAGGACCACGATTGGTAGTAGTGGACGAATACTGGTACGACATACCGTGGAGAGAAGCCAGTCACCTAGAACAGAAAGACGTGAACGTCGGTAAAGCCTAAAGCGAGATGGGTAAAAGAGGATGGGGAAAGAGAACAAGAGAGAGAGAGAAGATCCTCAAGGGAACAGACTTAGGAGGAGGCTCGTGTCAAGGGAATGAGAGCCGGAGTCCGAGAAAGAAGGATAAGGAAAAGAGAACGGCCCCCGCGACAGTCGGTGTCCCGCTCACAGTTGTCTCGTGAGAGATAAACATAGAGAGCAACCTAAGAGCTAGGATGCGGATGTTCGTTCAACCGGATCTCATCTTCATCCGGTACCTTCTCTTCTATCCCTCTGTTTTGTAGGGAAGACCTTGGCCTTACACAATGTTGACAACAAAAACTGCAAAGAACAAACAACGAGACAGATTAAACATTCGACAAGGAAATCCTTGACGTGGGAGGAGGTGCTAAGAAGCAAAGAGCTAGAGTTTGCCGGCAGTGTTGCGGTTGATCATTCGAATCCCTTCAAGCTTGAGCTTGCAATCCTTGAGAACTTTGGTCTGGGGTTTCCAAGTCTGTCACAAGTGCCAAACAACGTCTCTTTTCGTCAGGGCCATTCTCGAAATCATATTGGAACAAATGGAAACGTACCTCGAAAGCTTCTCCGAGTGCTTTCAACTCGTTTCCAAACAAGTGTCGAACGTGCGGGTCTTCGATGATTCCACGCAGTGCCCAGGTCAGCAGGTAAGGGTTCCTGCGATCTCTCGGTTGGAACGACATGGACAAAGGAGGTGCATGCGCATGGACATCAAGGTTCGTCGGTGCCTCGGTAAGCGAAGTCGTCTCGAATTGGTGTCGAACCGCAAGACTTTGGTAGGAAGACAGTCAAGAAATACCGGACCGATCACGTCAATACCGTCCCGCGAGGCAAAGACTCAGGTCGAGGTGGTAAAGATCAAGACTCACTTGAACACGTCCGCTTCGTCGTAGATTTTAGAATGACCAACTCCTGTGAGAGCGCCCGAAAGTGCTTCCGACAGGTGATAGACGAGGTCATGATCTGACAATCCAGCATTACGAAGACGAGCCGAAAAGACGACGAGGTTGGCGAGAAAGTCGGACGTTTGGAACGCGTCCGAGTCGATATAGACCGCACGGACAATGGCCGGGTGCGTCACGCCCGAGAACAAAGCCGAATAGAGCGGGACGACCTATTGATACCCGGTTCCCACAAGTAAGACTCAGTATTCATCAGGAGTATCACCAAGGTAAAGAAGCTGACCTGATCGTTGATCGAACCGACTACCGTCACCTTGATCCCGGCGTTCAAAATGACCCGCAGACTGTGGAAAGTGCTAGATCAGCTTTGTGAGGAGAACGTCCGAGAAAGGAAAGGTGCATTGTCTCGCCTTTCTAGGAACTTGATCGAGACAACGGATTCAGCATCTTGGAACTCGAAAAGTTCTCGAGCTGCTGCGCTCTCGAGATAGTTGAAGTACGGTGCCAGGGCGACAGACTGGTACAGGTAGACGAAAGGACCTTGGGCGATCCCACACATGGCGAGCCTGTCGAGTTGAAAGCGTCTTAGCAAATTGAATATGTCGACGGTTCAAACATCATTTCGATGAGCGAAAGAGAAACTGACAAGTGAGTCTGCGTGCCGACGATCAGGTCTTGATCGAGCATCCTCGCCAACAGCTGCGTACTGACGACCGTCCCTTGCGAGTGGGTCGCGAGGAACACGACGTCGGCTTTCTTGAGCGCTTGCAACCATTCTTCACGATTGGTTAATTGCGAGTACAGTTTGTTGACACGATCTTCGACTTGCCCTTCGCCTTCGAGTGCGATCGCCTGAATGTTGAAAGACGATACTCCGCTCGATTCAAGGTACGTTTGAACAGCATCGTGCATCATGGTCGCAAATTTGACGCTTTTGGGTGGCCGAGGCCCGTCTCAGTACTGCGGGCTAGTTGGGACAAACGTATGGAGGAACGTAGCTTACCTGGTTCCCGTTGGCTCCCCAAGCACGCTCTTGAGTCTCGAGTTTGGGAACCATCCGTGGACTCCGATGCAAACGACTCGCTTGACGCTCGAAAGCCTCGAAGGCTCGTTCATCACTTCAAGCGCTTTTGGCAGCTTCTCTGCTGGATCGTCCTTCTTTTCGCTCGGCAGTCCTGGCAATGCCGCTATCGTAGGAGGCGGCGAGGTCGTTGGAGGATGACTGAACAGATACGCCGAGACGAGTGAGACGGCTCGGTTCAGGTTCGACTTTTTCGGCGGGAACGATCGCGGGATTCGCAGGAACGTGTCGTCGAACGTCGGAAGGACGAGGTTGTCCACGGGAGGATCGGATTCGAGTAATGATTGGGATCGAGGTCGCTGGATGCCAGAGCGGATCGAACCCGTCAGAGGTTTGACGTGACCTTCACGCTCGGGTTGTAGCTGAGGCGATGGTGGAGAGGATTGTTGGTCCGGTTGATGGGAAGAGGCGCGTGAACGAGTCGATGCAGACGAGGATGCGACCGGATTTGCACGAGAAAAGATGGCCCACGAAGAGGTCTTATTGCGCAGGTGTTTCGCTGGTTCCGTAAACGAAGAAGCGGACGAGTCGAGGTAGCTCGAAGTCGAAGTGACTGACGTCGAGATGTGACTATCTTGCGGAGCGGGATGTCCGTCCTCGATCATCTTGTGTACGGGCGCCGCGGTGATCAGGAGGTTTGACTTGTCGACGACCATCTTGAACGCTCTCGCTTCACGCTTCCTCCGCTCGGCCAACTCTTCTGGCGATTCACCCCAGATCGTCTGGATCCAGCTTCTTGTCACATTCTTCGATGACGACGTCGACATGATCGTCTCCTGTCCTGTCGCGCTCGTCTCTGCTTGCGCGTCGATCGGGCTTGTGATATCTTGCGCGGCAGGTTCTGCATTAGAGTCCGGCGATTTGGCCTCAACAGGCTCTCCTGCCTGCTTCTCCGCTGACTGCGGTTCATCGGGAGCAGAATTTCCCCACAACCACCAGGAGCTCCGAGATGGTCTCAGAGTCTTTGGAGTGAGGGTGCTCGAATCGTAGCTTTCCAACGGAGGTGCATTTCGCAAGGTGTCATCTGCGATACTCACCGACTTGCCATCAGCAGACTGTTGTATGTAGCTGACCGATTGAGACCTACTCTTGGACTCGGACGACTGGTCTTCTGCTCCGCTCAGCATGGGCTCGATCGCTTCGCTTTCCATCTTGGGTTCAGCAGTCTCGACCTGCATCTCGGCCTGATCATCTGCAACCGTATCTTCTGACACCTTGGTTGGTTCAGGTTCGTTCGAGCCACGGTACACGCCTCTTGTGATGAACTCTATCCACCCTCGGTTTGGTGGAGGGTCGACGAGAGTGGCTTCTGGCGGTTCTGGTAGCTCGAGAGCTGATTTCTCGGCCTTGGGGGTCGAGGCGTCATCTTCGAGAAGCGGTTGCTGATTCTCGCTCCGGGCAGTCGTGAACGATTCGATCGATGCAGCGGGATCGACAGTCTCGGAAGAACGCATCGAATCGCTTGTTGATGGAGTGCCCGTTTCGAGCGTCGAGGTTGAGTTCTGCCCTTGGATATTCGAAACGGTCGAAGCGAGAGCTGAAGTTGGCGCGGGTGTACGACCTATCCATCGTTTCGTACTCAAGAACCCTTGCGAAGGGGAAACTGACAAGCTCGAAGAAGTCGAAGTCGAAGCGACTGGTTTCGAAGGTTGCAACGGTGCGAATCGAGATGTCGACAATTTCGTAGGCGACAAGGAAGACGAGGACGAGATTGAAGATGCGGTCGAGAGGTTGCTGTTGGTTCGACTTCTCGTACTGCTGTCGGTTCTCGCGCGTTTCGACAATGTTTCGATCTCTGGCGCTTTGCCCTTGCCTTTGTCACGAGTTGAAAGCTGTTTCGGCTCGTCTACTATCGGCTCGGGTTCAATCTCGTCTGAACGGGGTTCTGGGCTCGAGACGTCGTTCCCGATTCCCCTCGTTGTCCTGACCGAACTCGCGGTACTGCCCGCTCGCGGTCTCGACTCTTCCCTCGTTCTCGATGTAGCTCGATGATCATTGTCTTCACGAGTTCCTCCTGCCATCTCCAACATTTTCCTACTCAAGAGTGCATGTGCACTGCGGTGTTGTGACTTTTTCGACGAACTCGATCCAGTTGACGAAGAGATCGAGAGGTTGCGACTCCGAGGCGATCCTGATGATGACGAGGTCGAACCAGATGATGCAGGTGGATCGAGGAAGAGTTGGTCGAGCGTACTCGTCGAGGCAGAAGTGATGGGTGGTGCAGGTTTCGAAGCGGGCGCTCTCCACGACATGTGTGTGGGTAGCTTCTATTCGTTGTTTTGAAAGCCGTGAACAAGGCCCTCGAAGAAGAAGGGATCAAGCTAGTGAGGCAACCTAGCTGTCAGTTCAACCGTCACTCTGTACTGGCAGAGTCCCATGTCTTGTGCAGTCAATTCCCAGTCCCAGTTTGTCCTTCATAGATTCCGACTTGAGCAAGAGAGGGGTGCTGGTTCCCACCCTCCTCGCGTTGAAGCTTGCCGAAGATGCCGGGCTTTCTCCCATCTCTGCTCACCCTGAGCCTACACAAGTAAACGGGCGTACTGACGTAGATGCTGTCTGATACGAGCCGGTCACTGGCGTTCGTATTTGCGTGTAGTGTTGACGTGACCTCTGGTTGAGATGAAGATGAATCGATGATGATGACGAAAGTTGAAAGACGGATCAATATTGTCGAGCGTCTGACTGCTCTATCACGCTATGGGGCAGGCTGAAGTACACAGTTCGCAGCCGGAATGGACGACGAAACAGTCGACGCGCGTCGATTCGACAAGTACTAATATTGTAGCCGCCACCCCGATCGACCAGTCTCAGCGCAACAACAACAAGTAGTCTTTCCATAATACCCATTCTATCGAGAATCTGGTTCTACAATATGAAACGTTTGACGATCCAAGCAGTCGCGATGCTTCCAACCGCGACAACGCTCGTGACGACGACGGCCATTTCGACCATCAATTCTCTCCACTCTTTCTTGACTTGTGGACCCACAGTCGATCCCGTATCGATCCCCTGAAAAAGAGCCAAGAGACAAAAGAGGTGAGCAAGTCGGAAGAGAAGAGCGGTTCAAAAAGAAAAGAAGGGCTTACAGCATCTTCACCTTCCTCGATCCCAAGTTTGTCGCCATGTTTCGTTTCGTCTCGCCACGCAAACACGGTACGTCTCTGCCCCAATTGCCACACGACCAACAGTTTGACGATCCACCTGAACAAATCTCTCCTCCGTTCTTCCCACCTCTTGCCTCTCATACCTCCATACGTCGAATATACGTGTCCAAACGTCAACAAACTCCATCCCAACAACCTCTCGATCTCGACTGTCGAATAGTCTTTCCAAGTTCCTCGGGGCAACGCGAGTTGGTTCGAGAGTTCAGGTCCGATACACAATCGACACAGTTCGAGATGATGTCCAATCGGTTTCCCTCTCGGAGGTCTCGCCGCGACCGCACTCAAGATCTTGTACTGTGGAGTCGAGAACGGATCGGAAGGAGGTGGACCCGAAGGGAAGATCGAGTACGCGAGGGAAGCGAACGAACTTTCAACCGTTTCGAACGTGCGACCGTAGTACCGAGTCAACAGTGCCGGTTCGATCCCGAGGTAGTACCCGACGTGTCGCCACGCGGTTTGGTACGCTGTTCGTTCACGTCGAGACATCGAGTACCCGTTCCGAGTCATGGACCATACGGGTCCGACTGCGAACGCTCCCAACACGGCGAGAAGATCTCTAACCTCTTTTTTAACCAAGATCAGCCTCTCCTGTTGACCTCTACAGTGTGAGAAGTGATTGGGTGACTGACGCTTGATTGATCGGAACTCCATCTGTAGCGACATTGTATCGGTTGAATCGGCCTTTGCCCTTGAGGATCCGTTGTCGAACTTGAGCGTGCAACAACCTAACTCGCATAGCACTCTTCCATCCCCGACCTGTACCGACCGTCATGTCTTCCATTGCCTATCTTGCTGATTTTCTCAGCTCTTGAGCTTTAGATGGGGAGGGAACATAAAAAGAGGACGTACATCGAGTACGAAGAGAGTCGTTTCGAGTAATCGTTTGTACGTGGCCTCTCTCGCATTGCTCGTCAAGTAGTTGGTTTCGTGCATGACTGCCGCGAGCTTTGGAGACGAAAAGCCTCCTGAAGAAAAAGGTTATCGAACGCGTTACGAAAAGAGAGAAGCGACGAGTGCTCTTCTCACCTGCTAGAGAAAAGTGCATGAGAGCGACAAAGATTTGTCCCGAGTACTTCCAGAAAATACGTTGGCCCTCTGCGAGGGTTGGTTCAGATCGAGTCGATTCAAACGCTCCAAGAGGGGTGAACCCAGAACCCTTGCCACCGTCACCGTTTCCAAGAGGAACTCCGGACACTGATTCCGGTGGTAATCGATTCATCTCGTCCCAGAATTGCATCACCGGATCGATATCTGATCCCGGATCGTCGACATGGAGATCGACATACTGTTTCACTACTTCGTACGCATCTCGACCTGTTGCAGGTCCGAGGAACCCGAGAACGTCGACGACTTGATCGGCCAGAGGATCGGATCGGTGGCGGAGAGGTTCAATCTCGGAAGGTTTGAGGCAATCTTGGTTGTACTGGGACACGAAATCCCATTTGCGAAGGAGTTGGTTCGGTTCGAGGTGTTCGAGCAGTGAAATGTCGGAGGGCAAGTGTTCGATCGAGTCGAGACGAGGGAGCGGGGAGGGCAACTCGCCGACATACAAGATTGGATTCGGTCGCAAGAGCGGCATGAGGGGGGTCCAAGGGCAGAGACGAAAGCAGAGCAGAAGCAACAGTCGAGGGAAGTGAACAGAGGTGGGGGTTGAACGTGAATATGGGAAATTCACCTCGCGATCGGGGGAATCGGTCGACGCAGGATTGTGCCTCGAGTAGGCCATGTTCGAGGGGGAAAGCAGAGCACACGCGCGTTTAACCTGGAGCGTGAATGAGTGTAGATCAAGTCCTCGAGTAGCTTAGCGAGAGTGCAGACGGAGAGCATCAGAGCAAGGTCACGCGCGAGGTGGGTCCGAATCGTTTCGCTCCACTCGAGCAAGTTGCGGCTAGGCGGATCATGGTATACTGTACAGTCGGTGGTGTCAGGTGAACAGCGAGAGTGAAAGCGGGTAGATGCGAGGTCGAAGAGAATGATCAAGTTGAGCGTGCGTTTGTCAACGTTGGCCCTTCCCACGTACCGATCACGATGCAGCAGCAAGCCGTAGTCGTCAACGGTGCGTCTCGACTGTACAGATGGGTCTCCTGCCAGCCTACTCACGCGTCGAGTGCGATCCAATAGTCGGACCCGAGCGCCAGAACGGCCGCAAGGCTCAGATCACCAACATCACCACCGCCAAGGTAACGCCCTCCCTTCCGAGTCTCCTCTATTGATCCTGTACCGGTTCCAGCTAACGCGTCTCTGTCGCGCGTGTCAGACGGTCGCTGATGTGATCCGAACCTGTTTGGGTAAGCGTTCACTTCAGTCTCGTCTCCTGTTACCCGCACTCGAGCTGATCCCCTCTGCAGGTCCGAGAGCCATGCTCAAGATGATCCTTGATCGTGAGTCGTTGAATCAGTCGATTGCCGAGCTGCACCGTGTGCTAACTTGCTTCATTCTCCATCTAGCCATGGGAGGCATCTTGTACGTCGACACAACTCGTTCGCAACGACTCTTGACATAGGCTGACTGTCAATCTCGCCGATCGCTGCAGGCTCACGAACGATGGCAATGCCATTCTGAGGGAAATCGAAGTCGCTCACCCTGCCGCCAAGAGCATGATTGAACTGTCCCGAACTCAGGACGAGGAAGTAGGAGACGGTACCACGAGTGTCATCATCCTCGGTAAGCTCTCTCGCTCTCTCGCGTGTTTCTCGTTCGATCGTCACCGCGCTAAACCCGTTTCCATCGCGTAGCGGGAGAGATTCTCGCCCAGGCGTTGCCTCACCTCGAACGCAACATTCACCCCGTCGTCATCATCTCGGCGTTCAAACGTGCTCTCGAAGAAGCACTCTTGATCATCGAACGCATCTCGGTCCCCGTCGACCCTTCGAACGAGAAGGAAATGCTCGCATTGATCAAGACTTCGATCGGAACCAAGTTCGTCTCGCGGTGGAGTGACATGATGTGCAAACTCGCCTTGCAGGCGATTCGGACCGTCGCGAAAGAAGAGAATGGCAAATCGACCGTCGACATCAAACGGTATGCCAAAGTCGAGAAAGTCCCAGGAGGAGAGATTGAAGACTCGCGCGTCCTCGATGGAGTCATGCTCAACAAGGATGTCACCCACCCCAAGATGCGTCGCAGGATTGAAAACCCTCGAGTGATCCTCCTCGATTGCCCGCTCGAGTACAAGAAGGGAGAGTCGCAAACCAACATTGAGATTCAGAAGGAAGCCGATTGGAACCGGATCCTCGAGATCGAGGAGGAACAGATCAAACACATGTGCGACCGCATCATCGAGTTCAAACCCGACATGGTCTTTACCGAGAAGGGAATCTCGGGTTTGTCTCTTCTCTCCTTTCACTCCGTGGGCGTACTTGGGTTCCTGACCCGTTTCCTCTACAACCAGATCTCGCGCAACACTACCTCGTCAAGGCCAACATTACTGCGATTCGTCGAGTGCGCAAATCGGACAACAACCGGATCGCGCGTGCGACAGGAGCCACGATCGTAAACCGAGTCGACGACTTGCGCGAGGTCGACGTTGGTACGAAATGTGGATTGTTCCACGTCGAGAAACTCGGAGACGAGTACTTTACGTTCTTGACGAAATGTCAAGATCCGAAAGCGTGTACCATCTTGTTGCGAGGTCCTTCGAAAGACATCTTGCACGAGATTGATCGCAATTTGGCCGATGCCATGGCCGTCGCTCGCAACGTCGTGTTTGATCCTCGACTCGCACCGGGAGGAGGTGCGACCGAAATGGCCATCTCGGTCGGACTCGCTCACAAAGCGAGGAGTATCGAAGGAGTTGAAGGGTGGCCCTTCCGAGCCGTCAGTGAAGCGATGGAAGTCATTCCGAGAACACTGGTACAAAACTGTGGAGGCAACGCGATCCGAGTCTTGACGAGTCTGAGGGTACACTCTCTCTCTATCTCTTATCTCGACACAATTCGGATGAAACTGACTCTCTATGTGGGGGTACATAGGCGAAACATGCTGCAGGTGAACATCAGTTCGGTGTCGACGGAGAAAACGGCAAAGTGGTCGACATGAAAGAGTACGGTCTGTACGAGAGTGCAGCAGTCAAAGTTCAAACGATCAAAACTGCGATCGAGGTCAGTTTCCGATCTTGGGCAAAATGTTCCACAACCCCTCGCAGCTTGGCTGATCTCTTGTTTCATTCGTGTAGTCTGCGTGCCTGTTGCTCCGAGTGGACGAGTGAGGAACCCTTCTCGCCCCCGAATCCCCGATGACAAACAGCGGTCTGACTGACGAATTTCTCCTGTACACAGTATCGTCTCTGCGAAACGACCACAAGGCGAGAACGGACCGGGTGTGCAAAGTACCGCACCTGGAGACGATGGAGAGGGAGGCATGATGCCCGAGATGTAAAAAGAACTGGCTCGACAAGCCCCCTTTCTTTGCCGTCCAAGACTACGAAAAAGCGAGTCGTTGTACTCGCACTCTGTGTAAAAAAAACCCATGTTATTCGCAACTCGAACTAGCACACATTTTGGATCTGGGCGCGCAGAATTTCTTGTCTTGATCCAGCCTAGCTCGGTAGGAGCCACGTATAACTGATTGACGGGAGAATTAGATGATGCTTACCTGACCATCCGACTGCGTCTCGACGGATCTCGGACATGCATCATTCTGTTCGGCTTTTCAACGCTCTCTCCAGCTTCGATCACGAGAATCTCGCACGAGCTTGACCATGACAAGAGCAAGTGCGACCTCGATCCCGTACGAGGTCCTGCTCAACATCTTCACGCATCTGATCGATCCGGAAGCGATTGAAACCGGTGATCAACCTTCGCTCAAGCACGCAACTCTCGTGTGTCGGACTTGGGTCAATCCTGCGCAATCGATCCTGTGGCAGTCTGGTGCGACATTGCAAGGGGATCGTGATGTCGAAAAGTTCGTCAGCACCGCCTCACGAAGAAGAGTCGGGCCGAAAGAAATCAGTCTCCATGGGTTGCGAGATGCGAAATCGTTACCAAAGTTGTGGGATAGTATCAAAGGAGTCGAATCACTTTATATTGTGGCACAGGGAGTGCCCATTTCCGCAGCCACTTTCGATCATCCAGCTCTTGCAGGCAAGGTCTTTATTCTCCCCCTCAGCTCATAGACTCTATAACCATTGTCTGACAAAAGCTATCTCCTCTCGAGAAGATCTCAAAAGTCTGACACTTTCGGCAAGCCTGACGCCATCCGACTCGTCATTGGTTCTCCCGTTCAAGTTGTCCCGGCTCAATCTTTCCGACATGGGACTCCAGACTCGACATCAGACCTCTTTCCTTGCTGCGATATCGCGATCCTCTATGAATACGATGAGATCCTTGGCGATCCTGTCCGTAGCGTCCGCCGCCCATGTCGCTGTCGCATCCGCCATGCTTCCTTTCGCGAACAATCTCCGACATTGTGGACTCGCGGTCGATCGTGACCACGACCTTTCCCCTTACATCAAAGTTATCGAAGCATGTCAATCCTTGCGGTCTTTCGAATGTTCGAGTTTGCCTCTACATATCCTACACGCTTTACCTGAAACGTTAAGAGGTCTCGCCACGATGGAAGAACGGGATTGGATCCCATACGAACAACTCAAAGTTGCTCTGACCACTCGGCTGAAACGGGTCGAACGATTGTATTTTTCGGTCGAGAGGAAATGGTTCGAATTGACGGAGATGGGCCAAGCAGTGATAGATGAAATGGACAGGAGGAACGGCAAGATACATTTCATTGACGATTATTGAAATGTAAACATGTTAGCAACCATGTGCATTTGATCGAACAAGTGCTTGTGAGAGCGAGGCAAGGATTGCGGCGGGTACATGTGGAGTGCACGCGCCTGTGAGCGGGACACCGACTGTCGTGAGGGCCGTTCTCTTTTCCTTATCCTTCTTTTTCGGACTCCGGCTCTCATTCCCTTGACACGAGCCCCCTCCTTAGTCTGATCCCTTGAGGATCTTCTCTCTCTCTTGTTCTCTTTCCTCATCCACTTTTACCCATCTCGCTTTAGGCCTTTACCGATGTTCACGTCCCCTGTTCTCCTACTCTTTGTGAGTCCGACTGCGGGTTGGAAGGACTTCGAAGCGGATCCCATTTTGCCCGACCCCAACCTTTCCGGAACGGCGACGTCAGCGTTCGGATCGAAAGATTCACCACGCCCCTCGGATCCACTTCGGAGTCCTACCAACCCGCAGTCGGACTCATAAAGAGTAGGAGAACAGGGGACGTGAACATCGGTAAAGGCCTAAAGCGAGATGGGTAAAAGTGGATGAGGAAAGAGGACAAGAGAGAGAGAAGATCCTCAAGGGATCAGACTAAGGAGGAGGCTCGTGTCAAGGGAATGAGAGCCGGAGTCCGAAAAAGAAGGATAAGGAAAAGAGAACGGCCTCCGCAACAGTCGGTGTCCCGCTCACAGCGCCTCAGAATTTGCGCGGCACGCTCACATCTGAGATCTCGTCGCTCCGCGGCCCAATGATTAACTTTCACGTTGGAACCATCGATGCTGACAGGTGGGGGACCCGATGTACTTGGAACAATGCAACGTCCGCACGGCCCTTCTTCGATTGATTCGGTTGGTGCTTTGTTCTCCGCTCCCTTTCGTTTAACTCCCTTTCTCATCACCCGACTTGGGTGCCCGCACACCCACATGGCTTCTTACTCGTAACAGAAAGACCTCCGGCACCCACAGCATTCTTCTCTTTCGTTGGATCACCGCCGTTTCGGTACACGTCAAAGCACGCTCCCATACTTTTCGCGGCGACAGCCTCCTTATCCACGACACCATGAGCGGACTCGAAGTATACGCCGTCACGAACAACGAAGTTCGTATGTGGCACAACGTGTGCAGGTACCTCGTCGCGGACCAAAGCCAGCTTTACGGCGTCTTGAACCCATAGGCCACACGAAATACAAATCTCCGAATACCATTTGAGTCGTCACGCATTGCTTCAACCCATCGCTCATCGTGATCATGGCAGCATATCACACCCAGTTGTACGGCAGAGGTCATGTTCGTCTTGATTAACGAGGTATTGCACCCTGCCATGATGACGGTGGGCGATGGGTTGGAGCAACGCGTGACGACTCAAATGGTATTCGAAGAATCTGTGTCGGTATGGCCTTTGAGAACAGCTCGCCGTAACGAAGGTCTTGGTGCGGGCAACCCGCCAGAGTTGACTCGTGCGGAAATCTGGGTTGAACCCGTCTCTGGGGTCATTTATTGGAATTGTACAACCAGCGAGCGGGTGTTTTTCTCTTTTCAGTCTTTGCAAACAGAAACAAGTCTCGGGGAACTGACGAGACAGAATTCAGATCATCAATGCGGAGGGGTTTGAGGGCACGGCTTCAGATAGTGGAAGGAAAGGAAGATCGATCGATCAAGGTCGACCAGTCTTGATGATACCCTGAGAGATTCCGACAAAGAAGCAGGAATCAATACTTTTGACGTTCCGAAACGAGAGCAGCGGAAAAACAACCTACAGCTCGAACGAGAACTTCGACCTTTCTCCTAATTCGTTCGTCCTTCATGTGACTCTGCAGACTCTTGGGGTCTTGTTGAGCCTGAGCCAAGATACTCTGGAACACTGGGTCTCCCATGATCTCTTGCACTTCCGGATCCCGCATCGCACGTGCGTACGTTTGTTCGTCCGTCTCGCCTTGACGAGACTCGGCATCGGCGAACGTGATCTTGCGCATCTGTTGGGTGATCTCGGTAGTGTGGGCTTGAGCCGTGTCCTTCTCAGCGGCCTACGCGTAACCCGAAAAAGAAAGCAGTCGCGAGAGTGAGAAAGCAGTTTGGATCGAGAAGCGAGAGGGGAGACGAGACGTACGAGCTCGATGGCAGCGAGTGCCTTGGTGAAATCCTTCATCGCGAACAGGACATGCGATTTGCGGATGTATCCCTTGACTAGAAAACTCGAACTCAAGAATGGTCAGTCTAGAACGCGCAATACAAATTGAGAGCTAGTTTACCAAATTCGGGTTTGACTTCGATCGCCTTGTCAGCGTCCTTGAGAGCTTCTGGCAACGCCAGGAGTTTCGTGTACGCGGCGGATCGGTTCGTGTACCCCCTCGGGTCTTCCGGGTTGCGCTTGATCGATTCCGAGTAGTGTTTGACCGATCCGGCAAAGTCTCCCGCCTTGAACAACTTGTTGCCCTGTTCCCGTTCGGCTTCGGCCTGAGCCGGGTCGATGTACGCGAGTCGTTCCTTCTCAACCTTGGCCTTTTCGGCCACCTTGAGCTTCTCGAGCACATCGGGAGTACGGTGTTCGGTCAAGGACTTTTGAAGGAATTTAATGCCGTTGTCGTAATCTTCGAGGCGGATGTAAGACGATCCGATGCGGCCGAGCGCTCTGCAAGGTGGAACAAGGTAGATTTGCTCGTGAGGACTGAACGCGATCGGGAACGCTTGTACAGAGACGGGGGTGCGCACTTTGCGATCAGCTTGAAGTCGGCGCGTTGGTCTCGACCTTCATCGACTGCCTTTTCGCACGTGTCGATTGCTTTCTTGTACTCGCCTTGCTCAAAGTAGACAGCTGTAACATTGGGGAAGAACCCAAGGCAGAGAGACAGAGCGCGGAGGGGGAGTCCAAGTCAGTGCATTGTTCTACCCCGCTTGACATCTGTCTGAGCAGAGTACGAGCCGCGATCGAGGGTGCAGCACGTACCGGCGAGGTTGTTCAGGTACGTCGGGTCCTGGAACTTGTCGTGCGCCTGGATGTACAGCTGCTCGGCTTGTTCAAACTGACGTTGCTTGTACGCGGCATTGCCTTGCTCTTTGAGCGCGATCGATTCTTGCTGTTCGGGCGAGATGGATGCCATGTTCTAAGATATTGTCGAGAAGTTCGAACTGGGAGAGGAATCAAGAGACCGCTGTCGACACCGCGCAGGCTATGCAAATAGAAGTTGATCGAAGCGAGTCGAAGTTCTCGCGGCAGAATTTGGATTGACTGCACTAGTGTACATCTGAAGCATTCGTATGCTCAATCTATTTAACAGACCTGCTCTCGGAGAAAAGTGACGTTGAATCGATGCTGTCGCTCGACTCGACGTCGAGTGCCACCACTCTTTCTCTCCTCACATTTAAAACACCTGTACTCAACACTCGACATGGCTGGATCAATCACCGACTGGGACTCCAAGGTCAGCTACTCGTCCTCTCCGCACGCGGTGTTGTGCGCGCCTTCGCCGTGCCCTCCGTCGACTCCTCCGGTCGATCCCTCGCCACCAGCCCTCCCATCCGGCCTCCCCGTGCTCGAAATATGGCTGACGTAGCCCTCGTGACAGGTTGTCATTGGACACAAGGCACGAGCGCCTACCGTTGCCAAGACGGATGCTCAGATCAACGCTGCTCGACGAGCAGGTGGAGTGGTCGACACGGACCGCAAGTGTGAGTTTACAGTCCCTTGATTACAGCGTCTGCGTTTGGAGTATACGGATCGAGTTGGCAGTCAGAAGTCACGTTCGGAAATGTGCGATCGATGAGGTCAGACGACCTCCATCGAGTCTGGGGTCATCGATCGTCAACACAACCTGGTCCTATCCAAGGACCATTCGAACGCGGGATTCTTGACATGATGCACAGTCCGATCAACACAGAAGCTGACTCTTGTCTGTCTTGCTGTCGATTCGTGTTTTGCAGCTACCGGTAACAAGGCGTTCTCGGGACCGGACCACGCCAAGATTGCCAAACTCGACCGCGAGAACGAGGTCGCACCGCCACCGACCGTCTCGCTCGAACTTGGCAAAGTGATTCAGAAGGCGAGGCAGTCGTACGTCAACTCGGCAGGCGAGAACAAGCCGCTCTCGCAGGGCGACCTCGCGCAGATGCTCAACGTCAAGTCTACCATTGTGCAAGAATGTAGGTTGACATTGAAAACTCGCAGAATCGCATGCAAGAAACGAGAAAGCTGACGCAGTCGTTTCTGTTTGGAAACAGACGAGAACATGAAGGCTAAACCCGACCCGGCAGTGTTGGGCAAGATGGAGCGCATCTTGAAGGTCAAGCTTAGGGGTAACAACCTCGGCCAACCTTTGGGAGGACCGAAGAAGAAGTAAAAAGAGTCTCTGAGTTCATTAGAGCATCTCAGGGAGTGGCCCTACGACCTTTTTTTCACGCGGTTCCGACGCATGACCAGTACATAATTCCGAACCTTCAGTGCCTCTTCATTTTACTACCTCTCGAATCCGCAATACAATCTCGATGCCTCGAAGCATCACAATCTAATTCCTATCTCTGGTTGTCCATCTCGCGACTCGCACACGTCCTGTATGCAGATCATATTGAGTGAAAGAAGAAATGTCAGGAATAAAGTTGACTAGAGCGGGCGACGTGAACGCGCTTTGTCAGTTTCTCCCCACAACTCGCTCTCGGTTCTCATCACCAACATCACCCATGAATCCGGCGCTTCGCAGTCCCATTGCAGCATTCTCGACAACAACGACGAGTCCGTACCCTGATCCTGCCGTTCCCGACCGAACGCGTCGTAATGTTGCACCTTTGAACCCATCTCGTGCGAGTATCTCTCAAGACGACTACACGACTTGGGACCCTCTCGAATCTTCACACTCAGTAGCAGTCGGATCGTACTCTTTGCCCGCCTACGACGATCCCACTTTGCACGGATTCGAAAGTCCTCGAAAGGATCGAGCACTACGAAGAGGATCTTACTCTTCATCGATTCGACCTGAACGAGTCAGGAGGAAGGACAGTTTGGGAGTGTTTCAAGAGAGCGATTACGATCGAGTGTACGAACGACACGATGTTCAAGGATCAGACTACAAGGGGCAACATGTGAACAACCATGATTCGGATTCACAGCAAGACGACGAAGACGATTTGGACGTGTTTGGGACCGATGAAACAAGACTTTCGGGAGAAGCCGACGACGAACTCTCGAGTACGGTTGAACGCGATCCTGCATTCGAATCGAGGTCGATCAGGAAGAGTAGGTTCGAGAGGTTGACCGTACAGGAACTGTCGTGGATGGCAGTCAGTCTCGTGTGCGTGATGGGATTGACGGTTGGTGCTATTGTCGTCACGATCGTCGGGTGAAAGGAAGAGTGCGAGCATTCGGAGCAGTCGTTGGGACGCGACATTGTTCGATCAAAGGGTACACCAAGACTGCCCGTGGGGAATTGGACTTCTCAAGTACGTGAGTCGGATGCAAATCACCTGCTGGCTGGAGACTGATTCGATCCGTCTTGCAGCCGATCCCTGAAAGGTGACCAAACACGACCATCGGAGACAACGGTCACTTGAGAACGGAGCCGTGTCACAACCCAAGGCTGCACCGTTGGATTCCAAAACGAATACAGAATCTGTTGTCGACACGGAAGTTCGACTCTCCCATCTTGTACTTCGAACACACAGCAGGGAACGAGACCGAGATCAAGCTCAGGATTTACACGAGCCTCTTGCCCACGCTTTGCTCTGTGAACTGGATCATGTAGTCAGAGAGAGAATCGCTTTTTAGACGCTCGACAACCCGCCACGGTTAGTGTTGCAGCGGGCGGGAATCGTATCATGTTTACTGGTCGACGCGGTTTCCTCTTGAACAATCCATGTCGATCTCGCACAGTATCAGTCAATACATGATTGCAAGGGCGACTCAAGCTCGCCTGTGACTCAGAGACTGCAGTATGGGATGCGCGCCAGAAGACGGAAATCGAATACTGTACAATATTGTATTTTTCCTACCAAGTGGCATTACAAATGCAATGCTTGACAAATGCGTTGCGAATTCGCTGGTTGAACGGTTCCTCACACGTCACGACTTTGCCCTACACCTCTCGACACGCAGGGGCCAACTTGACAGATCACAGGTTCGCTTCTAGTGCAAAGCCCGACGGACTGGATCTGTCTTGCTCTTCCACGCGACTCGAACTGTCGTGAACCCGGCCGGACAATCTCCTCTCTCGACTCGTTGCGTGACGGTACTCGGAATCCAAGGTCAGTGGACAGCATCTATTGCGCTGCATGAAACTACCGGCTAGTCGCAGGCGCGCACGAGGCGTGGCCGCGCGATGCGATGCAGGGCGGGGAGCGACAACCGACTCGCGACCGGCTCCTGGATACCTGGCAGCACCGGCTTACTCGCAGCTGTAGATCCCGGAGGTCCAAGCCATTGCGCTGGTCGCGAGACTCGGACAGACGAGGCTCGTGGCGACAGGGCTTTCGCAGGAGACGATCCAGCCAGATACGTGGTGTCGGCACCCGAAGCGCTACGAGGACAGGAGGACAGAACGCTGATCAGCGCAAAGAACGTACTGGCGGTGTTGCTGTTCAAGCATTAGGGACCGAATCCCCACGGGAGCGGCGGACTGACCCCGGTCCAACTTCCTCCTCGATTCAGGACCTCTGTTGACTGACGCACGCACCTTCGCTGGACTCTTGCACAGATGCTGCCGTGGAATCCTCCGTCGTCGTTCTCGCTGAGTCATCAGTCTCAGGGCAGTGAGCCTCCCCGATACGGCAACTACTCGAACGAGCAACCTCCGCCGTTCCACCAGCAACAACCGCAACAACATCAGCCACAACAACAGCACTTCCAACAGCAGCAGCAACAGCAACAGCAGCAGAACCTACAGCAGGGTCAGGCTCCATCCGCGTATCCACCCATGACTCTCGCTTCGACCTTGCACTTCCTGCAGTCCGAGCATCGGCGGTACGCGCGGGACCGCAACGAGTGGGAGATTGAGCGAGCCGAAATGCGTGCTCGTATCGCTCTCCTCGAGGGAGAGAAACGTGGGAACGAAGGCGCGCTCAAAAGTTTGGCCCGAAGATGCAAGATGCTCGAGATGGCGCTCCGAGGCGAGCGATCCAAATTCTTGTCGACCACGAACGCGCTCGCTTCGAATGCGTCTCCTTCGGCGAGTGGAACTGCCTCGCCCATTCCCGGAGGATCCGTCTCGATCGCGCCTGGAACTCCGAGTCTCAATGGCCCAGTCCCCAATGCTGCTTCGATCAAATTGCCCTCGGAGAAGGACAAGGATTTGATTTCGGCCATCGCACCGGCGAAACTTGCGAGCCTGCAGAAAGAAACCGCAGACGTTAAATCTGCCGCAATGGCGCCTTCGACCTCCTCGCCCGGAGTTGTGGCGAACGCAACTGCGCCAACACAGAATGCTCAACCTTCGACTTCCAACCCTGCAGCGACCAATGGAGTCACGGCTGGCACTGGAACCTGGGGCTTGACAATGGGAGGCACCTTGGGCGGACGAGACCCTCGAGGGAAAGCGAGAAGTCGAGACTATCTGAAGCAGTAAGTCTTTCCGCATGCACTCATGTGGATGAACGGCAACACTGACTATCTCACGACTTCTCAGGTGCCTCCAAGAGATTACCTACTTGACCTCGTCGACAACGTTGAACCCACTTTCGACGACGTCTTATGCTGCTCCTCAAATTCCGCGGCCGAGGAAAACGCTGCCTGACCATGTCCCTCCTCCATCAGTCCCGCAACCTCCCACCACCACTGCCACGTCGAATGCGCCCGAGCCTGCACCATCCACCGCTGCGAACAACACGAAAATCCCCGGTATGATCAATTTGGCTGCTCTCGGCGGAGCGGGACCCCTTGTCAACAACAATACCAACAAGGCGAACACTACCTCGACCACTGATGCAAACGAACCGAAACCTGTCGAAGACAGCTCGGCTCCGACCTCGATCCCGCTCGCGACTTCGAACGGTCCTACCGATGCTTCCGCATTCGTTGCTGCTCCTCCCACGCTTCCCTCGGCATCAGTCTCAGCCTCGTTTGACTCGATCAAAGATGCCCTCACAGCGTGGGGTGCCCAGATCGCACCGTTCTCAGAACCGCAACCGGAGCAAATCCCGCCTGTCGTATGCTACCCTTCGCCCTCACGGGCCGATGACGCTACTACGACCTCCGATGCCCCTTCTTCTTCACTCGAGTCGTCGAATCCCCAACAACCAGACTCTGCCAAAGTTAAAGCCACAGAGTCGGCCCAGGAGGAAGCCGAAGCGGAATCACCGTCTTCCTCTCTCGCGATCGGAAGTCTGAGAACTCTCTCGGACCATGTCGAGGAACAAGCAGTCGCGGACAGTCCGCAGGTTGAAAAAGTCCCATCGATGCTCTCGGACGAAGCCAGCGAGTCCTCCCAGGCTCCAGAACGGCAAGACTCATTGGAAAAGTCAGAGGTAAGTTCTCCCAAATCGAGGAGAGAAAATCGTATGAGGAATTGCGACGAGCATTGAACTGATCGAGCCGGTTTTTGCCTCACGAACAACACTCTTCACTCTACGCTGTTGCTGCTTTCTTTGCAATTTCGCTCGCTCGCCATTTCGTCTCCGTTCCCCCACCCTTTCATCACTTGCGTCTGTAGGATCGCTCTAGCTCGCCAAGCAAAGAACCGATACAGCCGCAAACCACGCAAGCTAAACCGGAGGAATCTACCGAGACGAACACGACCAGCGAATCTCAATGAGATTCGTTGGCCGGGAACGAGAATGAGGATAGAAGATGAGAAGAAGAAGCAGGCGTCAGCAAGAAAAGGTGATCATGGCGATTTACCAACCCGAGTCGGAGGGAAGCGGTGAAGAGATGAGTTGCGGAGTGCAGGACGGAGAGGATACCCAGCAGGAAGAAACAGTCGAGACGAGGCGGATGCGCAAGAGCAAGAGCAAGAGCAAGAGATCCAAGTCTGGAACTGGCAGGCACGAGCGATCGAAGTGGACAGAGGAAGAAAAGCAGGCTTCTTTCGGCAAGACCGGCAGGAAAAAGCTACCTCATCCAGACCCGACCTCGCTCAAAGTGGTCAACGTCATTCACAAGCAATTGGTGGCAGTCAATTTCCAGAATGTGCTCGTCAAACTGGACGTTTCGGCAACCGGAGAATACGTGCGACGACTTGCAATCGACGAAAATAGTGACGGCACTCGCGACGCGCAAACCAATGCACTTGCGATTCATCCAACACTACCTATTCTCGCTACCGCTCACGAAGATCGCTTCATCCGGATTTTCGATCTTTCGTCAAATCTGGAGGCGCCAACTGTGTCGACACTTGCGCATCTTGACGGAGTCACCTCGTTGTCATTTGCACCTACGTCCGTGCCCAACCTGATCGGAGCTGTTCTTACGCTCGCGTGTGGGTCGTGCGATGCTTCGTTACGCCTTTGGAGCGTATCGTTCTCGCCTGACAGCACCCTGGTCGCCAAGTGCCGACAAGAGATGTCCTCGCATCGCTCAAAACCGTCTGAAGGACTTCTTGGGAGTAGCCTTCTCGGACAATGGTCAACAGGTCGTCCCTGCCGGGATAGGTGGAAGTGTTCGCGTTTGGGGTACGCAGAACCAGTCACCTTGGCCCATTCCCGCTTCCTCTCACCTTGATTCCCACTCGATATGCCTTCCTCGCCTTGGAAAACCTGTGCTCGCGACTTATTTCTTCGACCTCCTCTTGCCCTTTCACATTCGTTCCTCCTCTAGACAAAAGACATACCCATTCTATATTTGTTGTCCCTCGCTATGCCTTCGGACGTCTGCCCCTGCGTTCTTCCCTTCGTCCTCCTCGTTTCACGATACCCACTCTCTATGCAAAAAGAATCCAAATTTCGTGCACTCTGTCCTGGAAACATCTCGACTTGTGGATAATCTCGCTTGAAACTCTTTGCAGTGACGACTCGAGATTGTTTCCGACAATTTCACGACATGACTCGATCAAGGACATGCTTGACAATTTCAAGATCTCGGCTTTCGTCCGTCATCCAATTCGATACTGCGATACGAACAGCCGACCTTCCCCTCCATGTCGTGCCCGTGACGAAGATCTCTCTCGTTTCGTTCAACGCTCGAAGAAAAGTTGCTGCTGGATCCGGGTTCGTCGAAGTGACTTGTCTGTACTTGACGGGGGCGCTTTCCGAAGGTGCGAATAGGACAATGTTGGACACCTTGAAGCCCTCTAGAGGAACTGTGCTTGTTGCTTGGACGGGTTCTGGAGTGAGGACGTCGTAGTGAGGGTGTGATCGAAGAAAAGAGTCGACTTGTCTCGCAAACGAAATGTTGCGGTACACGAGCGAACGGTATCCTTCGAATCCGAGCGAGAGCAGCGAGGCGTACAGAGGCAAAGCTCGGCTGGACCAAGGTTACGATATTGCGCTCGAAGTTTCAGTTTCTCCTGCAACTTCTTCCTTTCCTTCGCATCCAGACTATCCATGGAATGAGAACTCACAAACGACGAGAATTCTCAATGTTGAGAAACAGTGGACTCGGCAGGTGACGAGTTTCGTCGAGTAGCGGGAAAGGAGACTCCGCTGCAGCGGTGGTTGACAAGGACGACAAGTATGCAGGCAGCACGGATCCAGGACCAGTGAGCTCGTAGAGACTGGTGGAATTGTTCGACGAGGATATTTGTCGTCTCCGCGAGAAGAAGAGTCCGCAATCGTACGGGACATTGAGCCATTTGTGGGCGTCACTGCAAAGAGAGTCACTCAGAGCGAGATGCGGCGCATACTGCTCAAAATCGGGATGCAGGACAGCGAAGGCACCAAAAGCTGCGTCGCAATGCAACCAGGCCTCGTACTTGTCACACAGAGCTCGAACCGCTGGGGTATCTGTCGCGATCGCTCTAAAGGCGAGGATGATCGCCCGTTAGCATGGCACTTTGGTTGATCGAACGAGAAAGAAAGAACTGCCCAGTATTGACCTCGCCGAAACTGGTCGCCACAATGCTGCCTCGGCCTTTTTCGTGATTCGACTTTAATCGCGTCTCGAGCTCGTCCAAGTCAAAGCAGCAGAGCTGCCCACGTTCTTCCGCTGCTGCGTTGCCTACCGAGTAGACGTTGGCACGGCCCAGCCCAGCGAGCGACGCAGCCTTGCGAATGCTAGCGTGAGCGTCGACCACGAAAACATCGACATCGACTCCTCCAAGCCCATCTTCCGGAACCGACCATCCCTTAATTCCCTGTCTCGCTTTCACTGAAGCGACTGTAAAGTTGCGTCCGAGGGCGAGGCCGAGAAAGTTGGACGAAGTTGCTCCGGTCGTCAAGGTATTCTGGGTAAAGACTTCTTTCGGCAGCGAGAGCAGCTGTAGGAGATAGTGGAGAGTGAGAGCTTCGAGTGCGGTCGAGATGGTCGCTTCCTATAGAGACAGCCGCGAGTCAGATGAAGAGAGTTGCCTCGGGTCTGTGCGCGATCAGACAGACACTCACTGGCCAGTGAACTTGCACGCAACTGTCGAAAGACGAGTTGAGAATCTCTGCGAGCTGGGATGCCGGCGTGACTCCACCAATGATCAAGCCGAAACAACGAGGACCCGCTTGAGCAGGAAAGAGTGCAGGAGAAATTGTGCTGATCAAGTGTGTTGTTGTTTCTGCGAAGAGCTGATCAATGCTTGAATCATCTCGTGAGTACCTGCTTCAAAGACGCGGGACAGACCCTGCAGGCCCACGCCGGTTTGCGGGAGTTCCTTGGGCAGTTTGCGCAGAGCGGTTTCGATTGCCTCTGCCGTTGCCGTGACCGGTAGCTCTGGCAGCGTCCGAGTCCGCTCCGCGACGAGTTCGTTCACTCGTACTAGCTGTGCCTCGAAAGTTGCAGAGTCTGCGCATGATCGAGCGACAATCAGTGATTGGGATGCTGGGGCGCCACGTGGTCGCGAGATGCCACTTGCCATACGAAGCTGCTTCCTGAGGCGGGTACATCGGCGCAATCAGCGTCATACTCTTCCAACTCGTTTGCTGCTATGCAATGCGGTCCGGAGGAGCAAGAAGGAGAAAAAGATCTGCAACGGACCAACCCCGGCCCGACGGCAGCGGGAACGTGCCGTGCCCTACGGCTTACGAATACCTGTCCGACAATCAAAGAGCGCATGTAATTTGAGCCAGCGCAACACTTCTGCTCGGACCGCCTCTCAAACCATGCCAGTCGCGATGAAACTGTCGCTCTCGTTTCAGCAGATCTATGGTCTTCACCTGCCTCGACCGCGTCCTCCGCCCCTTCCACCTCCCCGACCTCCGCCACCTCGTCCACCACCTCGTCCTCCACCACCTCGTCCTCCACCACCTCTTCCACCCGACGATCGTCCTCGGCTACTGTCGCGGCCACCTCGTTCCTCTCGCTCTTCACCATAGCTGTGCTTGTCCCCCTTCTTTCCACTCTTCTTTTCGGCCTCTTCTGCCTGCTTCTTCATCTTCTTCGTGAGCGGTCGCTCGGCACGCAGACCTGCCGGCATCCTCTCGCCGCGCCTCTCCGACTCGCTGAACCGCTTGAACTGCGACTGCTTGAACGACGCAGGTCCATTGCCGCGACGAGGCTGGGGCTTCTTGGGTCGCGGAGGCTCTTCCTCGAGCAGGTGAGCTTGTTCAATCGGGATGGGCTCCGTGTCGGAATCGTCCTCGTCGTCCCATTCTTCGTCAAAGTCGGCTTCCTCCTCTTCTTCGTCAGATTCGCCGGCCGAAGAATCGGGTGCGCGACCGTCTGCATCGAGCTCGTCCTCGTCGCCTTCTTCGTCGTCCTCGTCCTGAGAATCTTCGTCGACTTCTTCGTCGCTTGGCACCGGCAAGCCGTGTTCCTTGTCGTAGTCAAACTCGATGTCGGAATCGATCTTGTTGTCCTCGTCGACCTCCTCCTCGTCATCGTCGTCGCCTTCGACCGCGGTACCGTTCTTCTTGGCGGCTTTCTTGGCAGCGACGTTCGCTTCCTGCTGGGCGCGGCGTTCGGCTGCAAGTTTTCGTCGGGCGGCGTGTACTTTGGCGAGTTCGGAAGCTTCCCGATTCGTCTTGTGGACTGCCAGAGGTCCGCAAAGGATGAGGTCAGTATTTCCTGACGGTGATGTCAAGGTTCGGGTGACTACCAGCGACGTACCGATCTCGTGGAACAAGATTTCTCCCTCTCCGACACCCTCCTCGATTTTGACCAAACCCATTTCCATCCTCGGTCCGAGTTCGACGAGTCGCACTGCTCGCTTGTCTCCTCGAACGCCCTTTCCTCGGTTCCCACGACCGACATAGTCTCCTGCGAGTCGCACCTTGCCCTTCTTCTCGTCCGCTTCCGAATCGGATCCAGCCGAACTGCCTCCCGCATCACTCATGTCTGACATTTCCGAATCCGACGTAACGAATCCCATCGCTTCCTGTCGCAGGATGTAGTCCGAGATGTCGCTAGCTTTCGAAAGATCGAGGATCCCCTTGGCTTTGCCCGACGCTTTCTTCGAGGGTACCGGTCGCATCCGGACGATCTCTTTCTCCTCCGCTTCGGGATCGGACGCTTCCGACTCGCTCGTGCCAACGTCTTGTAGCCGTCGCTTGAGCGGGATCGCCTTGTTGTTCGTCGAACCGGCGATCAGTTTTCGGATCGGTTTCGACACACCGACCGGTCGAACCGAGATCAAGAAGTGGCGGAAATCGATCGTGTGCGTCGTCGCGTTGTACGAGAGCAAAACCACTCGACGAGCGGATGAGAGCGCCATCTAGAGATAGAGGTAGTACACGAGGTCAGGCTTGGCTTGTAAGCGGTGACAAGCAGCAAACACGTACGGTCTGAACATGAATCGGAGGGAAGAGGTTCTGGAAGACGGTTGTCATGAGTTTGAGCTGCTTGTCTTCTCCTCCGAAACCCGAAAGGATGAGCTGTTTCACCGTACAACGGTGTTTCTTGTCAGCTCGTCAAAACACGACGGATGACAACGTGGGTGGCTCACGAGGGGAGCTTCGGCAAACTCTCGACCGACACTTCTCGGTCGCCTCGCCATCCTCAAGATGTCGCTCGCGAGCGAGTAGCGCAAGATCTTGAAGTTGAGAGTCGGACCTCGAGGGAGACGGATCAGCCTCAGGTTGACCGTCGTTGTGCCTTCGATCAGCGAGCGCTCGTGTTCGTCGTTGATCTGCTTCGCAGTCTTGCCTGCACTGTTTGTTCCAGTACTCGGAATCGAGATGGACGAGGTCGAAGGTTGAGAGAACACCATGAGATGGGTCACGCCGAGAGGCCCGGACATGGACACATAGTCACGGATTCGGTTCGATTTCCGCTCCTACACAGTCGAGTAATCGAGAGAATGGAACGATCAGGGAGTCGAGATGGGAGAGCAGTCAGCCGGTGCATCGGGAAAAGATGAAACCTGAGCAAACTCGGCAAAGGGTTGCAGCGAGACTCACCCTGAGACGAGTACCCGTATTGGGCTCCAAGACCCGTCGAACATCCTTGGTCAACTGAGCGACCGAGTTGCCGACCGTGCCGCTTTTGACAACGAAAGATTTGGGAACTTTCGAAGTTGAACTATCTTGCTGGGCGTTCTGCGCCGGTTTGAGATGCGTGCGTGTCTTTTTGCGTTTCGATCCTTTGCGAGGCATCTTTGTAGTCGACCTGGTCCGTCGGTATCGATGCGGGTGAGAGGAGAGAAGTTTCTCGAGTGGAGGGGAGGTTTCGTAATTTGCATGCAGTCATGTTGCAGCCTTACTGCATGTCCAATCTAAAGTCTTGTTAGACTTTTTCTCGCCTCTCTCTCTCTCTCTCTCTCTCTCTCTCTCCCTGCATGGTTCCTGGCGCATTGCCTTCCAGAACGCGTCCAGTGCAAAAGACTGAAAAAGCTCTTGCGAGACTCGCTCAGACTCTTCTGCCTAGCTGAGCTTCTCGCGCACGTCCCGGAAAGGCTGCAAAGAATCAAAATCAACATGGTACATTACAGAATGCAGGTTGGCAGGACTCAGAAAGAGTGATACAGGAGTCGGTTATCAGGTCCCACCACTTCGTCACCGCTTGGCGCCAACCGCACCCTTGACTTGTTCGACGGGATGAAGCTCCTCTCCTTCCTGCAAATCCTTGACGGTGTGCGTGAGGACTCCGCCCGCAACGCCAAAGGTTGCTCCAGAACCAATCACCCAAGGTAGCCGTGCCCGCTTCAGGAAAATGGTCGTCATTACGAGCTTTTTCAATCCGTTCGGATTTCCATAAAGTCAGCTAATAGAATCTTTTTCTTTTTTGTCCCTCGTGACCTCTCAGATCAGGGAAGTGGATAAACGTACAGCACCAAGTACACCTCCAATAACAGAGTAGTCGTCACATCTCTGTTGTTTCGCGTTCGATTTGACTTTCCAGGCTTTCTCCTTCACTTGGAGGTCTCCCATTCCCGACATGCGGTACGCAGCGAGTCCGATTCCCAGAGCGGGTCCGACCGTGAACGTCGACAGCGCGACCGAACGTAGGTACCGGGACAATCCGAACGACCTGCGATAGATCGCTTGGACGAGCAGCACTGGTGGACCCACCGACGCAACCGTTTGGACTCCTACAGAATTGCCATGTCAGCGGATGAATGACTCTGAAATCATGTCCCGTGATGCCTCCCCATTCTAGAGCGTGGACTTTGACGAGACCGACAGTAACGCACCTTTGAGAGCAGAGTGCGTCAAGATCGCCGAATACTCGTCGGACTTGGGCTCGGTCATGCGTGAGAGTGTGCTTGCTGCCATGGTGCTCGATGCCGGCCCGGTTGTTAGCAATCGCGAGGCGAGACGAGAGCGGAATCACGGACACTTCGAACCGATTTGCGTCATTGATCAAATCCGAACATTCAATGCATTTCAATCGGAATCAAATACAATTGGGTAATTAACTACTTGTCGTCCCCTAGAGGTAACGCAAGACAGGCAGATATCGTAACAGTAAAGTCAATTAAATGGTGCGACTTGGGCCCAACGGCTCGACTTGGGTAAAGACATGGTATCGCAGTACATCCTTTGTGCCTCAGATCCATTCTTCCCTCCACAGCAAAATCTTCTCGATCCCTCTCGTCGTCTGTTCAAAGATCGACATCTCGTGCTGTCCCCATCTTCTGCCAGGTTGTTCAACGTAACCCGCAATGACCCACCCTTTCCTCGTTTCTGCCACTTCGAGCACCGGCAACAGCATGCCCGAGTCGAAGGGTTCATTTGAGGAAGCCGCACGGTACAAGAGTCCTCCTTCGGGTGCACGCAACGCTTGCAAGTGCAAGATTGGGTCGAAATTGGCATGTTCCTCGTTTGAATTCGAGGGCAGACCGTGAGACGACACGAGCGTGAGAGACGGCGAGTTTGAGACAAAGCTGAGAGCCGTCGAGGTGGATTGGGGTGGCAGTCGGGAGAGCTCGACCAGGTAGACGAGAGCGAGATTGAGCGAGCGTGCGAGGGAGGCACAGGCGAGATCAAGAAGGGCTTGTGGCGAGTGCGTACTGAACAATGATGGCACAGCGTCATGCTCGTCGAGCGTTGAACTCGGATGCCTGGGCATGGGAGCGACCGGAACTGCTCCAGAGTGGATATCCATTTGGTTGTTCGAACTGGCGCAGGCGTCGAAAGAGACCTTCTTCTTGTGACCCCGTTTGGCATTCGGACCTTGAGATCGACCGAAAACGTCTTTGCGTGCGTTGCGGAGAGAAGGTGCTGGAACCGAGCCTGACTGGAAAGTCGCGGCCGAAGTTGCTGACGTTCGTCGCGAGGCCAAAGCCTCGCTTGCAGCCGCACGTTGCAGCACAAAGCGTTCAATTTCAACAGTGATTTCGCTCGCAAGTGATCGCCTGCGAGTCCAGCAAGAAGAGGTCAGCTAGGGAAACTCCAGTAGTGGATGCGAGAAAGTACGTACAGACCTGCTCGCGCAGAGGGCCCGAAAGAGCCTGGGTCTTGTGCTTGATCGTTCATAAGCGAGATTACTCCGATCGCCATTCGCGCACCATCAGCCTCCTCTTCGAATTGCGCAACGGAGAAGGCAACATCCGTCGTTCGCAGCGACAGCGAGGACGGAGCAAAGATCGGCATGGCTGTTCAACAAGCGTCAAGATCTTGTCGTTAGATCTAGGTACTCTGGACGCATGCACTTGAATCGTGGCACGTACCGGCATAGAATCGGACATTCTTCTCCTCGAGGTCCCGGTTGCCTTTCCACCTCCAGTCCTTCTCGACGTCGTACACGACGAGACCGCGCGAGCCATTGAGAATCGTGTGTGCGTCGAGCGCGCCTTCGAGTCCAATCCGTTTCCAGTCCCGAGCATCGCCTGTGGCCCCAAGGACGTCGAGATAGGTTGTCGCGGGTGATGTAGGAAACAGCGTGATTGTGGCTGCAGATGGACCACGTCCGTTCTCAGCGCCAGTAAAACCAGCTTCGAGGGAGATTCGGTCGAGGATTTGCGCGAGCGGAGGATGCGACTGAATCGATCGAACAAAAGCGAACGATGGTGACGATCCAAAGTGAGAAGACTTTGCTGAATAAGCTGTCGAAGGTGCGGTAGAGGTGGTCGACGTGCCACGAGGCCGGCTGCGGGAGCTTGGGTGAAAGAGAGAGTCTTGCCGCCAGCTCTGCGTCGAGGAAGAAGAAGGACTGCCTATCGGTGGGCTTGTCGGCGAGAGTGCCGGAGAGCTCGTCGAAGGCGTCCATTGAAGATCTACGAGGGTATCATCGCTCGGGAGGAAGGCGCCCAGGAGATCGAGCGACGATATGACGCGTTCTCGTATGGGGGACAAGCGAGATTGGCTCAAAGGCGCGGGGAAATGAGCCAGGTCGAACGGGGTCAGAGTTGCGAGAGGGAGGTCAGACTTGACGGCGGATCGTCCGGCAGGATAGTCATCGGCGGGGCTATCAACCGGTGGAAGCGGAGGAGTCTCGATATCGATTTGTCCCTGTTTGCCCGCAGGGTAAATCAACTCTGTGGGTTCGTCGGAAATGGTACTGAGCACGAAAGCTTACACTGGCGTATAATGAACGATAGTCCCGCCAAGTCCGAGCAGAATGAGGCGCGTATCCGCTTCGAGTCGGCCTCTTGAGATCTAGTACCTCGTGCCGCAACATCGGCGAGGTCGGCGGCAGTGTGATGGCCTGATCATCTACTCCGCTTCGACCGTTTCGTAGCGCGAGTGCTCTGATCCGCTTGAGCAAATTCGGCTTGCCATCGTCTGCAGGCCATTCGCTCGAGGTGGTTGGAGGATAGGACAATGAGGTGATCGAAGTGATTGGCGTCGAATGGACCTTTCGAGGCGGTGGTGGGGTCGTGAGCAGGAGATGTTGGATTTCGGGAGGAATCAAGGGTTCATGCAAGATCTTGGGATCTCTCGCTTGGCGTATCAAGTGCCTCGGAATAGCTTGAACATCAAGAGCCGAAGGCGCGGGCGAGTCGGCGAGTCCTGGTGGGATTTGGTACGCGCGAGGAGGGACAGGTGGAGCGGCAGCGGCAGACGAAGTCGACGAAACGAACGACGATCGACTGTCCCGACGTTCGAGAGGAGCTCGTCCCGACGGGCCCACCGCCGATGTCCCAATGTCGTCATCGAAGCGCAAGGACGGAGTGCGGCCAAAGTCGAACGGCAGCTGTAGCGAATCCGCCTCTTCCGTGACGGGTCGGCTTCCTGTCGAACCAACCACTGACGTCGGAGACACTGGTCGAGTCGTGTATGCAGCCATGCCCTCGCAACTATGCCGGAACGAAGTGGCGCTCTCCTTGGCTTTGCCGATAGTTGTCCTGAGAGCCGTTGGAATGCTGTACGCGCGACAAGCCGCTGAACCGTTCAATATCTGTGTTGACGATGTTGCTGTAGTATACCTCGTGCAGCTGTCGACAAGTTGACCGGAAAGAGGACTCTTGTGACGACAGGAGAAGCAATGCAGCCGACAGTACTAAGAGCACGCATGATCATTGGGCGTTGCCTGGAGCCACGAGGACTCTTCTGGCAGAGTGCAAGAGCCGTTGATACGGGATACTCGGCCCGTTGACATGTGGTTGAAGATCTTCCGCAGTGTGCAATGCACCGTAACGTGCAGTAACGGTTCTGACCCCGCTTCGCGTGCTCAACTTCTCCCGCGGGAACCAAGATACATCAGGCAGTACTGTAGTGATTGCAAGTCCGATATGATAGAGAGCTGGAGCAGCACAAACAACACGAAAATCCCAGACACAAACATGCATTATGCATGACCCCAAAAAAAATATTATTCAAATCGTCCGCCGCGGACGGACCCTGACGAAGCTGCAGAGGCAGCAGACGGAGATCGAGCCATGAGCGGAGAGAGCTGAGGGTCCGTGCGACCAAGTCTCGCGACTCCCGTTTCGAGTTGCTCGGCGAATTTGACCATGTACGACAAGTCTCGCTGGACAAAGTCACGTTGAGCATGCTGAGTGTAACCGCACAGCACGTAACCGACCCGTCGAACCTCGAGAATCGGGATCAGGATGCCCGAGCTGTACGAACCGGGTCCGTTCGGAACGTATCGTGGGTTCTTGTAAATGAGTCCTCCTTCGGGGGCGCGCAACGCTTTCAAGTGGAGATTCGGATCGAAGGAAGGTGCAGGCGAGGGAAGCCCGCGTGCAGACAAGATACGCAATGTCGGTTCAGGCGAGACATGGAGGTCGAGCGCAGCGAGATAGACGAGATCGAGTTCGAGCGCCTTGGCGAGCATTTTGGTTGCTGTATCGAACATTTTTTGTAGGTCACGCGGCACGAGCGAGACCGGATCTTCGGTCGTGACGGCAAAGGCGAGCGCTGTCGAGGGGCGTTGCAGGTACTGTGGAGGGTAGGCGGCCGACGAGGTGACAGACGACGCGCCCACCGAAGAAGTGCTGGCAGTAGAGGTATGACGCGAGTGAAGGGCATTGAACTGGTGCACCGAAGCGGGCGGAGAAGCGGGAAGAGAGGGGACGGGGGCGGCAGGGGCGGTCTTGGGCCGAGCTGGGGCCGGAAGCGAGACAGAAGATGAATTCGCGGCAGAAGTGAGACCGGCAGAGGATGGAGGAGTGAGCAAAGGGACTTCGTTCGAAGTAATCTTGGGAAGATCAGGGAGAGAGGCGTTTGGCAAAGATCCGTGCAGGCGGGCGAGCTTGATCGCCATCCGCTGCGAGACCCACTGCTCGATCGCATTGCTTGCCTGGCTGGCAAAATCGCGTCTGAAAATGGACAAAGTCAGCGTCCGTTGCCAAACGAGCAGGTTCGCCAAGGATATACTCACAGTACTCGACGGTGAGCTTCGCTGAATTCTGAGCGTGGGGTCACATCGGCCACGCAGATTGTTCCGATAGGAACGGATGGGGCCGAATCCTGGCCTGCCGAGCGCGCAAAGAGTGGCACTCCAGCGTAGAATCGGGCGCCGAGCGCCGTGGAGGGCAAATTGTTCGCAAATCTGTAATGATACATATGAGCTCAAGCAGCTCATGAGGATGTCGACCGCCTATCACTGACCTCCAGTCTTTCTGAGTGTCGAGAACGACCATTCCCTTTTCTTCGCCCAGAATCGCATGCGAGCAGAACGTGACATCTCGGGGCAGCTTGTCGACGCCTTCTGGCATACCTCCGGCAGCGAGGAATAATTGCTGATCGTCATCGAGGATAGTGATAAGTCCAACCTGAGTGTTGAAGACCTCGCGACAGCGCGAAACGATCGAGCGGAATATGGGGTGATTCTCGAGCGAGTCGGCATCGGGCGCTTCAATACCGTCGTCAAGAACGGACGCCGGATTCGAGGTGAGAGAGCCGGCAGTGGATCCTCGTCTGACGCTGACGGTTCTTTGGTCTTCAGGTACTGATCCATCGGGATGATCGGCGTTCGAGGTCGATACTGCAGCCGTGCCGGCGTTGGCCTTCGCCCGAGTGCCGAAGAGATCGAGCCGGTTCACCACGTTTTGACGAGCAACCTCGTTTTCGGGACGTGGGGCCATGTACGCACGTTGTTCGAAGGGAGTCGGATCCGAAGCATCATCATGCTCCCTGACAGGGGGTAGCGGAGGGTCGTCGACATCGATCTCACGCTAAAGTGATGCGAACATTCGTCAGCCATGGTTTGCCAAAATCGTCTTCAAGCCAATCAGAAAGTACGCACCGCAGCGTATGCCTTTCCATACTCTTCCCAGGTTTTGGGCAGCTCTTCTTTCGGAGTTTTCGAGTTGAGCTTGCGCTTGACATAGCGGAGCACTCGCCTTCCTTGCTCGCGCGCCGTCTCGACTGCTCCCATTCTAGGCTTTTCCTCAACCTTGGCCAAGTCTGAACCATTTCCACGTTCGACGCCCTTGTACTTGTCGCCGATTCCGAATGCGAGGAGCGCTTTCCTGAACGGACTTTTCGCACCTCGCGCTGAATTCTGTCCAAGGGACGAGTCGAGGTTGTTGTGACGAACCGATGCAGGTCTCGCCCCGTTCTGCCGCGGATACGAGACTGGAGTGGGAAACGTAGAAGTGGTTTTGTCATATCGCTGAGCTGGGAATGGGGAAGATGGAGAATCGGCGTAATGGGAAGTTGGCACGGTCGAGGCCGCAGTCGATGGCCGCGATTCGATAGACGTGCGGATTGAACCTGTGCGGTGCGCATCCGAGTCGGCTAGTCGCTGGTGTGCAGCTTGCGCCGCAAGATCGTCTTTGGGCGAATCTGTCCGAAGCATGTCGCCGGTCGGAAGTATTTCTAGGATTGAGATGTTGCGCTACTGCAGGTAGGGGCTGAGCGTCGTCGGTAGGCTGTGCAGGTGAAGGGAATCTCCTAGCTTTGTGACTGAAAGTTCGCAGAGTGACGGGACAGGCGGAGGTGCCGGAGAAGACGAGCTGGCGAGGTTCTGCCAACAATGGCTGGTGAGCGCGTGTGGATTGGAGGTGCAGCAACAGTCACAACTGCCGGACGGTGCAGGTCAAGCCCCTGCTGTGAAAGCCGACTGACTACAGGCGGAGAGGAAGACAAGTCGCCTTCACAGTTCTTCACAGGGGGAGTCTAGAGCGCCGGAGGAAGGTGTCTCAGAGCGAAATGAAATCGCCCGCAGCCCGGAACTGCGATCGGGTCGAGCAAGTGAGACAGGCAACCCCTGGCACGGGATCCCGCTTGATGCCGCACATTACTGTACAGTAGTCGCTGACAACCTGAATGGGGCAGCCCCACTGTACATATCATTGTTGAAACGCGAGAGGCAGCGAGCGCCGCCGTGGCGTCGGACCTTGCATGGACCAGGACAAGCTCGGTGAAATCAGGAGAATGTGCCTGTCCGTCTTTCCATGCGGAAAGACTTCAAGGCAACATGTGCGCATTCGATGGACACAAAGCCACAATACAGTAGGTCTACAGCGGTAAAGCCTCATAGGCATGGAATTTACCGGGAAACCTCAGTCGCAACCCATTATTCATTGGAGCACCGAGGCAGGCTCGAGCCTCGAGTCCGACGGTTGCGCTCGGATCGCTCTGTCCCGATCAGCCAATAGAGTACCACCGGGCTGCGGGAAATCCCGCTGACTGCCATCCTGCGCGAATGCTGTAGCGGCATCGTCAAGTGCGAGTTTTCCCCGGTGGCGACAGTGGGACAGTCGACACCAATACTCTGCAATCTTGGACTGCACGCGTGACGCGAGCAAGTTGAGCTCTGAAGGAAGTGCAGAGCGGACCTCTGCCTAGGGAAGCGGAACGAAGCAATCCGTATGATCAAGTCGTGGCGCAAAATGGCAAGGCTTCCGTGTACTGTACCGTGTACAGTCCCGCCCATGCGATCGTCGCCACGAGGCCACGGCGGAGGATTCTGATCCCTTTGCTCGTCGATCGCGACTGTCTTCACGGCGACCCCGCCGCGAGATGAAGATCGCAAGAAGGAAAAATGAAAAAGCACGGTCGTGAGCTATCCGCAGCGCGTCGGTCCGGATGACCTCCGGAGTCCGCACGCTGGATCCTAACTCCGGCGCGCGCTGTTCAAGATATGTACGACAGTATGAACCCAGTCGACTGAGGTGCCACCCGTACAGAGATCGCCATCGGCATGAAGAGGCGTGGCTGAATAGTTTGCCACGCCTGAATGAAGCTCTCCGCAGATTGGCTATACTGTTACAGTAGGTACAGTATCAGGCGATCCGTAACGCCACGTAAAGTGCTAGTTGAAATTGAGAAGGGTCCCCTGCCCCGGGTTGCAACTCACTGTGCCTCCACACATATTTTGCTTGTGAAAAGATCGGAAAGCTAGACATCGCGAGAGCCGCCGGAATCCTGCACGGGTTTTGTTTGCCATCTCCATCCCTTCCTTCCGACTCTGTTCTGTTTCAAGCCTCGAGCAGTCGATCGCCAGACAAGCTTCCACTTTGTCCGCGCACCACCAGGACGCTCACACCAACCAGCCTATTTCTCCCCACTTTTCCCACTGCTCATTCCGACTCCGCCGAAAACCCAGAGAACGATGTCCGATCACCCTGTCCTGCTCGAGGACGAGCCACACGTTGCCGGTTCAGTCCATGATGACTACGATGGCCTGACAAAGGCGATGGAGATGAAACAAGCTTCAAACAACTACGATCGTCTCGAGTCGCTCCGCGTCGACGACTCTCAACTCGTCGGTGCGCTCACCTATGACCAGCTCACGCTGTACGAGAAGAAATCGGTCCTGATCAACAAGGAGATGGACATGATGGTGCGTCGCGATGACTTGGCCTCGTGCTTGCCCGAGAGAATCTGCTGACCTTGTCCTGCCTTCTTCTGTTCCTTCCTGATAGAATGAAAGTGGGTTCTGGAAACTCGGCAGATACCAGTGGTGCATCTTCTTCCTCTGCGGATTTGGATACTTCCTCGATCTGTGCTGGGCGCAAGCATTCGGCTTGATCTCGGGACAAATTCAGCAGGTGCGAGCTTTGCACTTATCATGACTAGGATGCTCTGCTTACCTGCGCTTCTCGATCTGGCAGGAGTTGGGAGTCGCCAACAATCGCATCGGAGACATCTTTACAGCGTTCTCGGCTGGACTGAGTGAGCAAATGCCATTTTTTCAAATGCTCCGCTCTTGATCGCTCACGCCCTGTCCGTTGTCCTGTCAGCCGTTGGCGCTTTCACCTGGGGTAGGCACACGACGTAACGCTCCTCATTTACCAAAGCTGACCAGATTTGGATGCTCAGGTCTGCTCGTTGACGTGATCGGCCGCCGCTGGTGCTTCAACATCACCTGCCTGCTCGCCTCGATTTTTGGACTCATCTTCGCAGCGCCCTCCAACTTTGGCGCGCTATGCTTCATCATCTCGCTCGTTGGCTTCGGAGTTGGCGGCAACATCCCCATCGATGCCACCATTACGCTCGAGTTCTTGCCTACCGTAAGCGATTCGCTTGACAAGCACCGCGGAATTGCCGTTACTAACATTCTGCGGCGTGTGGCAGAACCGACGATTCCTCCTGTGTGCCCTCTCGACCTTCCAACCCCTCGGAGTCGTCGTCTCGTCGCTCATTGCCTGGGGTCTCGTGCCCAAGTACGCCTGCAACGTCAACTACCCGGCTTGCAGCACCGGTGAGACTCCTTGCTGCACCAAGTCATCGAACATGGGATGGAGGTACTTCACGCTCGCGCTCGGAGGGCTCACACTCGGTGTATTCCTCCTGCGCTTCTTCGCCTTTACTTTCTACGAATCGTGAGCTTCTATAGGTGTTGAGTTTAAGCTTGATCGCTTTCTGACAAAAGTGATTTCGCGCAGGCCCAAGTTTTTGCTCGCCAAGGGTCACGACGAAGAAGCGATCAAGGTACTCCACAAGATTGCCAAGTTCAACAAGGCCCCTGTGCCCAACCTCACGCTTGATGACTTCCGCCTTCTCGAGGCTCAAGCTGCCTCGGAGACTTCGATGGGATCCGACGAGCCTCTTGCTTCTGGAACAAAGAAGCTCACGACCAAAGAGCAAGGAAAGGCAGTCTTTATCCGCTTCCTCCGCGAGTTCAAGCACCTCAAGGGTTTCTTTGCGACCAAGCGCATGATCTGGCTGTCGGTCACTCTCTGGATCGCCTACGTAAGCCTTTCAAGCAATCTTACCTCTGCCAGGCCGTACTTACAAACTCCTCTATGACACTAGATGTCGCTGTTTTGGTCGTTCTCGATCGCTGGCGGTTTCCTGCCCCTCATTCTTCGTCAAAAGGGAGTCGACACGAGTACCTCGCTCAATACCACCTACCGCAACTATGTCATTGTGTACTTGCCTGGTGTCACTGCTACTATTTTCGGTTCTTTCGTGCGTCCAACATCTTTCCGAGCGATTCCTCAGGCTCTGACCCTTTTTTCCGCTTGTCACAGCTCATGGAGATTCCTCGCCTCGGTCGCAAGTACGCGATGAGTTTGGCCGCCGCGCTCATGGGTCTCTCGCTCTTCCTGTACTCCGTGGTCAATTCGTTCAACGGATTCACGGGAATGAACCTGTTCGAATACTGGGCGCAATCTCGTAAGCTCGCGAACTGCTTGTTTCGATTTTTGAGGATACTGCTAACCTGCTTTATGGAACCTGCTTAGTGTACGCTGCGCTCCTGTACGCCTACACACCCGAGGCATTCCCCGCGCCTGTGCGCGGCAGTGGATCCGGAATCGCTTCGACCCTCGGTCGTCTCTCTTCGACGGTTGCGCCGATCGCGGCCGGTACGATTTTCAACCCGCGCACGTTCGGAGTGTGCTACATGGCTGGAGGTGCGGCGTTCGTGTCGGCACTTGCGTGTCTCTGCTTGCCGTTCGACACTCGCGGCAAGCACAGCTTCTAAGGTTCAGCCGCCGTGAATTGGATAATCTTCCTTTGTGCTCGTGTACTTTTTTCGGCGTAAGCGCGTTCCGCCAACGTGTACACTACCCAAGTGATCAATTTGTTTCTCTCTCTTATCTGAGAAGTATTCAAGAAGTCGGACGAGTTTCCCATTTTCAGTTTTTTTCTTGTGGCTCTTGTGTGGCTCGACAATTAGAAACTCCTTTTCAAGAAGGATCGTCTCGCTATGTTTTTGGTCTTCGGAATCAATCTTCGTCTTGTTGTCCATTATGGTACCTAAATCCGTTGACATGGAGAGACAAAGCATGAGTTATGAAATGAGACATCGCCTTCGCTGCTGCCGACGTCATTCAGTTTGGCAGGCATTCTCTTCGTCGCTACACCTCTTTCTCCTCATCAAGCCATCAGCATGGCACAGGCGGCACCCGCAGCAGCGTCTCTACTCGCACAAAAGTACAATCAACCCGACCCGCTCGAGCTCGCCGCTTCAAACGAATCGCCCACTTCGCTCCTCTCGACGTCAATGGCAGACGACCCAGCTCTGCAATCTGCCGCAGTCTCGAACGCGGATCTCGATCGCGATGTTACTAAACTCGCACCGCCCGCTTCGAGTTGGAAGGAACTCGCGCTTGGAGTCGATGCCGGATGGAGGCGTGAATTGAGTTGGATCGCCTTCTCGACGATCGTCATGACCCTCACCCGGAACGCCTGTTTTGACAAGCGGTACGTCTCTCAAATCTCTTTGCTCTTGGCGGTCTAGCCAATCTGATCGTGGTGGATTCGGTTCAAATAGGGTCTTTGGAGACTATCTTTTGCACAATCTCGCTCCTATCGAACGCGATTCGGTCACTTGGAGATGGATTTTCATTACGAGGATTTGGGAAATGTGCTTGGTCAGCTACGTGTGGAAGCGGGTCCGAGGGGGCTTGAAGCGCGAAGGCGGTGCGTTGCGGATTCGTTCCACTCGTCTCTCGTTCAATTGCGATACTGATGTAGATCGTCGGGCAATAGCGTTGTTTGGACTCGTCTACGCTCTCGTTTCGCGATCCGGCCTCTACATGTTTGAGCACTCGTACTTTCTCCTCTCGTCTGGAGCACCCCTCCGGCTCCTCTTGATCGATTCGCTCGCATTCCTCGTCACGCTGTACTGGCTGCCGACCTTCCACCCTTCTCCTCCGTCTGCCCGTGCCCCTCTCGGCCTCTTGAAGCGGCTCGAGCTCGACCCTGCGCTGTTCTGGAACCTGTTCCTCGCAGCGGGTCTCTCGACCTTTGTCTCGGCGTTCGGCAGCTACGCGATCGAACGCCTTGGAGGCAGTCAGTTTGTCAAGGAGAACGTGTGGGATGTCGAGATTCCAGCCTACTTGCTCAAGGATCAATTGACCTCTTCGCAGATGATGGAGGTGAGTCTTGCAGACAACCTACTCGTGCTGTAGATCAGACAATTAACGCATTTCTGTCGTGACAGCACCCGACCATCCGCGTCCCGACTCTGCGTCACACTCCGCCCCTGACCATGTCGGCGCATCTGTTGCACGCGTTCCTTTCGACGTTGCCGCTCCTCGCGCTCTCGTCGTTCCTGCCGACCCTCAGCCCGCTCGCGATCGGCGCCTTGTCCTTCCTGATCATCTCGATCCCTTCCACGACCCTCTTGAACGACATCTTCCCGATCAAACTCGAGGCCGCGGCTGGAGTTGGCGCAACGCTCGGCCTCAAGGGTCTCGTCGGCAGCGGAATCGTATCGTGGGTGATTGAACAATTGCGCAATTCACTGTTGGTCCGTATCGACAAGACGACGTTGTTGGTGCTCGACGAGGACGCAGAAGGTCACGAGGAAGTCGTCGCGGTGGCCGAAGTCGAACAAGTCGAGGTGATCGAACCTGAGGAGAGCCTCCGTTCGAAACATGGCAAAGGAGGAATGACCAAGAGACGAGCAGTCGGCGCCGGAACGAAGCTCGATACCGATCACTGAAGGACAGGCTTGTAACTTGCACAAAGTAATGACCGATGAAAGAAAGAACAGCTAGCCCGATTCGTATGTTGTGTATTGTAAAACGCGACTTGATCTCGATCAAGGCAGGCAGACTCGAGCGCAGTGAGAGCGGCAGCACAGGCAGAGAGCGTGCGGTCCAGGCGTGCAAAAGACAAGTCAAAAAGAATTCTTACAACACGAATTCAACCCAGGTGCCTCGTTTACTTTCCTTTCGCTATCGGCAATTCGCCCCACTCGGCTTGGCCCGGCAACCTCCCTACACGTTTGTTCTCCCAGTCGGTCGACTCGCCCAATTCATTCGTAGCTTGCAACCTCTGTTTTGAAGTATTCGGTCAGTTGGGTCTTGCGGGTTTCGCAAACCATGAGACCGTCAGCAGCCGAGATGCTCACGTAATACTCTTCTCGGACGTCCCATTTGCGTCGACCTTTCTTCATGCCAAGTTCCTCCTCCTTGGTCATAGCGGTCACGCGTTGATCTCTCAAATCGTACCGAGTTTGAGTGAACCCGGACAAGGCGAACGAAGACGTGACGAGGACCAGGATGAACGGTAAGCCGAAGTAGGTGAATGGGTGTCGTCGCAATGATGAAGTCAATGGAGAACTATCGGGAGACGAAATACCATTCGGATCAGTATTTTGACTCCATCGCTCTGAAAGAGTTGGTATGAAGCTCAGCTTACCGATTGATGGGCTTGTTTGCGAATGGTGGCATTGGACAAGTCGAGCGTGGGGTGAAGAGCGAAAGAGTGGCGAAACTAGATGAAACAAGAGTAACGCAGCTGCTCCTGGCTTTGCCCAATACCTATTCTCCTCGAGAGGCTGCAGCCACGCTACGACGATTGTACCGACCCTGTTTGCTTGGTCATGCAATCCAGGCCAGACCATTCTTCCAGTGTTGCTCCGTTGCGCACTCTCTCGCCGCACGACAGCTCCGCATCATCCACGCGCATGCGTCGAACGTCAAGACATTCAATACGGCCGTCTCGCACATGAAGCCCCTTGACGACCGCCGTGAGCGTGGAAGGACAACTGGGGGCTTTGCAAGCTACCGTTGAATTGCGGATACCCGCGGACCAAACAGGAAACCTCCGCTAGACCATGTCAAATACGGCAGAGTGGACTCGATAGGGTCAGAGCTCCTCCCAAGGCGCCTGAACTGTCCCACCACCGCTTCTATGTCTTGCCCCGCTCGGGCTAACCATGACAGGCTGCTACCGCGGATCTCGTGGCAAGCGAGCAGCAGCCTCTGGTTATCAATCACTCTAACTCTAGCTTGATGCGACGGATCTTTGAGCGCCGTGAATAAATTCTGACCATTGAATCAGAGGAGCCATTTTATATAAGAGTATGTTCATCAAGAATTTGTTATGAAATGCTTCTTTTCGCTCGAAGAATCTCGGAGGGCAGAATGTGTTACCGAAGCATGTTACTGCCATGTGGGCGGTCGGACTTCTCGATGCAGAACAGGCGCAATTTCGATCACACATTGAGTTTGCAACGCCAAATGAGGCAGGTGCGGCGAGCGAACTCCGCGGCCGCCTTCTGCGGATCACTCCACTCGTTTACCCTCGCTCGACTCGATTCGCAACTCTGACGCGTCGCAGACAAGGTCAAGAGCTCTTCGAAGGACGTTCCGTCCTTGACAAGCTGTCGCCGATTGTCGTGCCGACTCGTGAATCGCGCGTTTCGTTTCACTCAACAGAGAACATCCCGCAACCCGCTCGCTCGCCTTCACGCCGGATCGCGACTCTCAAACTCTGTCGCAAACTCGTCATTGATAGTCTATCCGGACTTGTCGGGAGGCGCACCGCACAAGAATCTGCACTACACCCTGCGCACCGAGTCGAAACTCTCGCAGTCTCTACACCTCGTTCCGACTCGCCCTCTCTACCCTTTCGTGCTCAATCACGTCAGCAGTAGTCTTCTCGACGGATACAGAGCCGACCCTTACGCTCTATACGTCCTATCGGGATGATGGACATTGGAGCGATCGCAGCAGCGCTTGATGGGATCGATCTGCGTACAGGCACGCCTCCCGAAAGCCCCCAGCGAGACAGCACGAGGTCGAATCGAACCGACAGTCCCGCGAGCAAGGTAGGTCAACGCCGTGAGAAGATCCGTATCGCTGCCCTTCAAACGGCTGATTTGTCTTCCTTCCATTTTGCCACGGGAGCAGCGCTCGCACCGGTTCACAGTTCCTGGTGCTTCCACGGGCTCTGCGATAGATAAGTTGTCGCCGCGTAAGTCAATCGGGCAGCGACAAACCGATCCCGAACTCGGATACGAACCCTGTCTGGTTCCCGCCTCGAACGCGACAAGGGTTGAGCCCGACGAGCTCTATCTGACAACTCCGTACGATGCACCGACCCTCGATGAGCGATCTGCCGAGACTAGACCCGAGTACACAGGATCGTCCGGATCCTCTTCAGAAGCCGAACAACTCCGGGGTGACGGTTCTGGCCCTTCGTCCTCATCTTCGTCTTTGCTCAGCCATCAGCAGCAGCAATCTCAATCTTCGGCTCCGTTGCAATACCCAGTCAACCCGCCCCCACTCTTCTACAATAGTACGAGCCACACCTCGATGCCTCTTTCGCCTCCTTCTCTCTTCAATTTGGTCCCGGGCGGATCTCCCACTTTCACTTACCACCATTCGTTCACTCCAAACTTTGCACCTACCACTACGCAGCAGCCGCAGCTGCAATCATTCCCGACCCTCCAGCCTCAAATCGCGTCGTCGCACTTTGGTGCCGTACCAGACACTCTTTCGAACGGGTTCGGACTCGGAGTTGGCGCTCATGAAGTTCCAGTCTATGGACCAGGAATGGCGATGGGCACGGGCAACGGTCCTGTGCGCAGGAACCCTAGTCCGAGCTATCTCCGAAATGCTCAAGATGACGAAGTGTACGTCCCTCCTTGAATTGTTGGCATAGTGCCTCTTCGCATGCGAATCCCTGACTCTTTCTCATTCATTTCCTGGCAACAGCATAGAAACTGCAATCGTAATCAAGTCGATCCCGTTTGCGTGCCCGAGAGAACAGTTGCTCGCACTCATGGTCAGTGACTGACATCCTCGGCATGTTAGCGCTCATTGCTGATATCGACTATTCCTGCATGCGTCTTCTCCAACAGGCGTCACTTCAACTCCCGATCCCGCTCGCGTTCAATTACCACTACGACCTCTCGCTGAACCCGACCCCTCAACAGCAAGAGCCTCGACAAGATCAATTCCGAGGATTGGCGTTTGCGAATTTCCGAAACGGGGAAGAAGCAAGGATCGTTGTGTGCGCGCTCAACGGGTTCGAATTCATGGCGAGTCGAGCACTCCCTAGTCATCCTTTGACGTTCTCTCTCCTCAAGTTCGAACTCCCACGCTGATCGTCGTTGCGCTTTGTTCGTACAGGGTAGGAAACTTCGCACCGAGTTCAAAAAGGTTCTCAAACCCGGAGAGAAGGAAGCGATCGAGCGCAACAAAGCACTCAAACGGATCAGATCCGTTCAGATGCTCTCTGGTGCTGGATCGAGCAACGGTTCGAACCATCAGCACGGCACGAACCATCAGAACTGGGATCGAGGAAACGCAGGAGGAGGCAATCGTGGTACTCACCAGGGATGGAACGAACCGAAACCGAGGGACGCCTGGAACAGGCGAGACGGACACGCGAATTCGAACGGTTACCACAGGAGCTTTGAACCGGACGAAACGACAACGGAAGAGTATGGCCGGCTGGTACACAGTCACGCGTTCGCGTCGTCTGCGGCACAACACACAAACCTGTTTGGTCCATCGAAAGACATCACGACGCCGTTCAGCAGTGGGATGACGCACGGCAGTCCGAGCGAGAACCTTATGGATGGCAGTACCGTCATGAGTGGGAGCGGAAGTGGCAGTGGGAGCTTGTTGAGCAGTGGAGGACGAACAGGTGTTGGAAGGCATTCGGACAGCGGGAGCGACAGTGAAGAAGGCGTTGGGAGTTCCGTCAGTGTGCGCGAAGAACTCAAGAAAGGTAAGTCACGATCATGGCTGTGTGCCTACAATCGGATGTTAACTTTCGATCCTTGTCGCGGATAGGCCTCGACTTGAACGATCCTCAAACCCTGCAACTCTACTCGCAGCTATTGTTGTTCTCGTCTTCACCGTCCCCGCCGAACCCTTCGTCGACCGAATTTGAAGGCATGAGTTCAATCGAACGACGCAAAGTCAAAATGATTGCGAGGATGTTGGGACTCGGGTATGGCAGTGAAGACATCATTGGAGGAGGAAAGCGCGTCCTCCTGTGGAAGACTGGTTCACAGGCAGCTCCCTTGCAACCAGTCAGTCTGTTAGAGCGTTTCCACTCCGTCCACCCACTGACTCGAGCTCGCATTGCAGTCGCTTCGTTCGATCTCATCAGCAGGACCTCTGCGTCGACCCGCCTCGACGTCTTCGTTCCATGCTCTCCCGTCGACAGCTTCCTCTTTCGTGCCACCTCCGGTGCCTAGCTTGCCCGCGTTCTCGAGTTACCTCTCACCTCCGGGCTCGACCGGGTTGCGGGGCAAGAAATCGATGCCCGAGTTCCGACCTTCGTCCGGCTCTTCTTCGTTTTACGCGACCGACGCGCCACCACTCCCTTCAAACTCGTTTGGTCGTCCCCAGCTCAGTAACCTGGGTCGCAAGTCCTCGAGCAATTTGCGAGCTCCGCAACAGCAGCAGCAATTGTACCGCTCCGAATCGATCTCTTCGTTCCCTTCTTTCACAACGCAACGCACCCGGGACGTCTCGTCCTCTCGGGGCCTCTTCCGTCACCGTCCTGCCGCTTCCGCGACCGAATCTTCGCTCTCGTCTCCGATCGAGGCTAGAGGAGGCCTGTCGAGGAAGGAATTTTACTCGACTGGACTCGATCCCGCAGGGTCATCGGATGTTGGGTCGAACGGTCTCGCATCGCTAGACTTTTCAGCACCTCGAATTGCGTCCGATACAAATCCGGAATGGAGGACCAGGAGAACCTGAAGACAGTCAAAACGTTTCAGTTTGAATCCTTTGCTCGGAATTTCGCCTTTTCTCTATGCCCTTTCTATCTCTTTGTGATGCACTGGCATTCTTCAACTTGCACCCTCACGCTATACCCGCCTTTACGCTTTATGACGCCGAAAAAAAAAAACCATGATCACGCTTTTCAATCCTCAGTTTACCCACCAAAATACAAAACGACTCTTTCTTTTCACGACGAAGAACTATTCTCCTCGGAAATCTCAGCCGGACTGTGCAACCTTTCCTCTCTCTGGATCAGTACTACCACTTTCCCACATACCCTCGAAGTCAAAACAGACCTACCTGAACCTACTTTGTGTTTTCTTTTGCGCCAATTCGCGTCTGTAAATTCCTGTTACTCCACGAATAAGGTCACAAACAGGAAATTCTCGCTCAATCTTAATAAGAAACCCGTGCAAATGAAAACCATTGGATACTCAGTGGTGTTGGCAGCTGCAACCCGCCAAGGGTTCCGAAATAGCTATAGGATACGCCCCGACACTTTCTTTCGAATAGCTGATCAAGGTCGTCTCCAGGGACAACACTTGTCCTAATGCGAGGATTCCGAAATTGACCAACACAAACTCTCTGCAAGAGTCACATATTGCCGAACAGAGCTGCTGTTATACTCCGACCTGCGGGATCCTTGCGGTGTCTGGGGGGAGAAGATGATGCAAGCTTTCAACGACATTGCGAGCAGCCGAGAGCTTGTGTATCCACATCTCAGATACAGTGTAATACCCTCGTGAACCAATAGTCTCGTCGGATCAGTAGCGTGATGTTGAAAGGACAAAAGGACAAAGTCCGGCTGCTGCGTCTCGCCTCGCAACCGTTACCGTGCCGACTCGTCCGACCGCAACGCGCAACTGCTTCTCGGCTTGGGATCCGTCTTCAGAATGGAGAGCGCTTCGGCTCGTCCAATACCTGTCGCATTGTCGGTCGCGGAAGACGGTCAAGCCGAGCCGGTCGACAAGCGGCAGGAGGAACATGAGGTCAACACTACGGCAGACTTGGTGGCCGGATGGCTCGGAGGTGCAGGTGAGCCCTTGTACTGAACGTCTGTCAATTCGAAGAAGCCCAAGTCAGTAGGAGCGGAGGGAATCCCAAGCGAGATCAACAGCTCCTGCTCGTTCAGGACTTCGCTTGTTCGGAGCTTCTCGGGGACCTCCATATATAACCAGAGAACTTCTTGCACTGGGGCTGGGGCGCAAGAGAGCTTGGAAGACGAGGCCAGCCTTACTGACGCATGTACCTCGTTGTCGTTCAACCTCGCCTCGCGTGCAGTCGGAGTGATAGCGGGCAACCCATTCGAGGTGTTGAAAGTGCGGCTACAAACAGCGCAGACTCATGCGTCGCCGTCTCCAACCGGGTCTTCGTCATCGTTTCCGAACTCTCCCCGAGTCGGCAAATCTTCGACATCCCCGATCATGCTCCCGACTCTAGCTCCTGTCACTTCGACGCAAGCGACCGTCTCGAATCTCAACTCTCAAAATGCCCTCAAAACAGCAGCCTCGTCGATTCAGATTCCCACGACCGCTTCTCCAAAAACAGTCCCACCAACGTCTGTGACTGCCTCTTCCGCTTCTCACCAGCCTTCACGGCGAGAGAAACCATCCATCATGTCGCTGTACCGATCGGAAGGAATTCGATTCTTCTTTGCAGGAGCTGCAGGTCCGATTCTCGGGCTCGCTTTCATCGATTCCGCCTTCTTTGGACTGTATGGTCAAGTCATGTGAGCTCGACTCTTCCTCGGAATTTCTCGAGCTTTGCTGCGTTCTATGCTAATCAAGCTCTTTCCCTTCACGATTCGAACCTGACAGGCAGAGATTCGGACAGGACCGACAAGACCCGAACGCTTTGCCGAAAGTTTTCCTTGCGGGCGCGACGGCTGGCGCAGCTTGTGCTCTTCTCGAGACTCCCGTCAGTTGTCAACACCTCGCTGCCCTCTTTCGCTCAGGGTAAAGAGATACTGACAGTGTTTTTCGATGATATCTCGTTCCAGATCGAAGTGGTCAAGACCCGAGCCCAAGTCGAATCGGCATCCTCGTCACCGGGAGGGAAACTCGGATCATTCCGAATCGCATCCATGATTGCCAAAAAGGAAGGATTGAGAGGGTTTTATGTCGGCGGACTCATGACGAGCATCCATGACGGTGTTAGTTCGGGCATCTTTTTCGCAACGTGTGAGTTTCGAATACCTTTTTTTCACTGTTCTCTTTCGATGGAAACCTCTGATGGCGTATTTGTTCGGAACCCAGATTTCGTGTTTCGCCGGCTACTGAGAGGGGAACACCCGTTCCACCAAGGCACTCTCCCTACTCCGCCCCAACCCGGAACACCGATAGGTCAAGATTCCGTGCCAGACGCACCTGTCGCTGCAACGACAAACCCAGGGATGGGTAAAGGGGAAGTTGCGAGGATCCTCCTCGCGGGTGGACTCGCAGGTGCTTTGTCGGCACTGATACCGTATCCGTGAGTTTCTCGCGCATGTCCATCATATCTGATTTCGCACAATTGACAGTGTCCTGGCGTGCGGGTTTAATCCAGATTCGACATTGTCAAAACTCGATTGCAAACGGCGAATTTCGAATCCAAGAGTCGACATGCTAGTCCAACCGCAGGCACAGCTCACTCACCTCCTTCGTTCACGTCAAACGTGTCGAGTTCGCTCGCACAAAAGCGCATGACGATCCCATCCGTGTTTGCTCAAATCTACCGAGATTCGATCCAACTGCATCGGTACCGGTATCGATCGACATTACCCTACTCGATCTTCTCGAACGTGTTCCCTCCCGAATCATCTGGTTCGAAATCGAACTTGGTCGATGGGAGACCTGGACCGAACCCGAAAGCCGAGAAATGGACCATGAGAGTCATGGGGTTGAGAGGGTTTGGAGTCGGGTTGAGACCAACGGTCGTGAGCAGTTTTGTTGGCAGTGCTGCCACGATCAGTGAGTTCTTTTCTTTTCTCTCCAGCTGAATTGGAGAGGGGCTTTCGCTAGCACTGTGACTGACTCGCATTGGTGAACACGCTTTAGCTACGGTCGAGGTCGCACTGCATCTCATGGGAGTCAATGGAGGAGGCGGAGTTGGCTAAAAGTCCTTTGGGGACACAAAGTACCAAGTAAGGGACAAAGGGGAACCAGAGAGAGAAGGAGAAGGAGAAGGAAACGTAACACTCGCTCTCGCGAGAGCCAAAAATGCTCCGATCAGCGGGAAGGATGGATCGGGAATCACCATTCCAAAAGTCGCAACATTGTTAGATCATACCGCAGGCTTCCTTCACTGTAAACAGGCCAGTGCATCCATTGGAAACCCCCTATAGAAGGGAAAATTGTCTTTTGCAGGGAACGTTTTCATTCAGTCTCTTTCGTTCTCGGAGAGTTGTGCTTGAACGGCTGTATGTTCTAGCTCGAAGAGTAGTCGAGCTGCATGTGTAGAGCTTCGAGAAAGGGGGGTTCACGACACGAGATGGTGAGATGGCAGAAAGTCGGGGTCGATATTCCCATCGAAGATTGTTCGCGCCGTCCTCTCGGTCGACTCTTTCGCTCGCGTCCCCGGCCATGTCTCGACCAGTCTCGCAGTTGCCCTCGAGCATCCTCCAGCGCGCTTCGACTGGCACTGCATGCAGGACGGCCGTGAAAAGCCAAACCAGAAATTGTGCGAGACTCATCACTTCGGCTCCTCGACGAATCGCAGAACAAGGTGAGTCACAATATCAAGCTACATGTACCATTCTGGGATATTATCTCTATGCTGTGTTTGAGGAGCAGGAAAGGGAGGGCTCAGGGATGGACGCATCTTGATCTGCGACTTTCGCACGGAAACCTCCTGTTCGCGTTCACCCGCTTGCACGCGCGGTTGGCCAGGGGAACCCCGGAGCTCGATGGAGAAAGGCTGCTAGTCTCGGGTGGCAGGGTCTCGCGATACGAGGCAAGCCGCAGTCGCGCGATGTCGCCTCGGATTCGCAGGTGCAACTCGCGTGAGCAGAGGACACATCAATCCCGGCTCGCCGATCGCTGCCGTTCTATCAATCGTGCCACAGTTGGCCAAGTCATTGGCTCGGTCGCCTCCGGGTTGCAATTGCCAATCGACTTTTAAGCCGTTGAGCGAGGCTACACTTTCGATCGACCATTCAACCTGTCGAGCAATGTCCTTGCACACACGTACTGACCTCGGATCTGCCTGTCTGTAACAGCACGAACGTTCTCGTCTTCGACTCCGGCCGCTGCATCCTCGAGTCAGACTATTATCACTCCCCGCCCGGCCATCCCCGATGAGGTTGTGCGACCTCGTGCAGCTGCCGTCGAGGACAGCGCCGAATCAAACAGCGCAGGAGAGTCGGCTGCGGTTGACGACTACGTGCCGCCACCTATGTCGTCCGAAGAGCTCTCGCTCCTCTACGCTTACACGGCACCACCTCCGCTCTCAGCCCTCTCGGCGTTCGCCGCTCGCATCTCTTCCTCCGAATGCCCCGACCTCGTGAACTACTTGCCCCTTGTCGAACAATGTCTGATCCACGAATCGTTCTGGTCTGGCATCGACGCGCTCCCGACTTCGAACCATCACCGCACCTACACGAATTTCCACGACGCGATCCTGCCCGATTCGCCCTCGACGACCCCAGTACACGCTTCGAACGCGACCCTCGCGCAGATTGGCAACTCGCTCCTCGGCACGCTCGCGACCGAACTCCTCCTGTCGTCGTTCCCGAACCTCCCGACGCGCGTGACGAAAGCCGCATTGACCCTGTACGCTGGACCGAAAACGCTCGCGCAGGTCGCGAAAGCCTGGGGAGTGGGACCGAGTCGACTCGAGAAGGCGTTGATCGGCAGAGAGGACGAGGGCAAGGTCTCGAGGAAGGAACGTGCGTACGGACACCTCGTCGGAGGTCGAGGTGGTGCGCGCAAACTTGGAGACGAAGTGGGAGCGAAGGAAGGTGCAGCAGGATCTGGACTCGTGCGATGGAACCGAAAGGTACGCTACTCCACTCGCTTTCTTTGTTTTACTTTGGGTAACTTATCAATTGGTTTTCTCTGTTAGCCTATCGAGCCTACAAGGGATGCGGTCCTGTACGAAGATGCGCTCGCTTCCGTCTCGCGCGCCATCATCGGACTCGTGTATCAGCTTCACGTGAGTCCGAGATCACATTGCCCAGCGCATATTGTGCTCATCCTTTGCGCGGTTTCTTCTTTTCTCTCTAGGGTTTCACTGCGGCGCGATCGTTTGTGCACGCCCACTTCCTTTCGCGTCTCGTGCCGCCGACTTCGACAAACTTGCCGTCCCAAGCCGCGTCGTCGACGATCTTGCCTTTGCTCAAATTCCAAAACCCGACTCGCATCCTGTCGTTGCAGTTGCAAGCGGCTGCGTTGCCTCCACTCTCTCACAAACTGCTCAAAGAATCTGGACGCCTCTCGGCACACCCGACGTTCGTCATTGGCACGTACTCGGGTCAGGTCAAACTTGGGGAAGGGTTCGGAAGTAGTTTGAGAATGGCGGAATGGAGAGCGAGTGAAGATGCACTCAGGAGGAGTTACCTCGGAGGAGGACGGTTAGACGTCGATGGTAAAGGTTTCCCGAGTCTCGAATGGACCGATGGCAAGTTCCAAGGTTGGAACGGAGGAGTTTCGAAATGGGTTGAAGGTCAGTTGTTTCTTTTTCTCCTCTTCTTAGGAAAAGGCTTGTGGACTGACGCCGGTTTGAATAGTTGAACACGAGTCAAGGTCGTAAGCCACAGCCAACGCCGTCCAAATCGAGTTGTACTTCACGTTTTTATAGCATTGCAACCTTATGAAAATCATGCACAACGCTGAACTCGCGGAGAAATCACTCTCCTGACCCTTGAGAAACTGCTGTGCAACTCGATTGCGAGAGAAATGCCAGCCAAACATTGTCTTTCCCGAGACGACGAGCGGGAGAGGATCTGATCAAGGTTGAGACAGAATCTTTCGTTTGATCATCAAACCCCTTGGTACCAGGCACTCTCGCCTCGGCCAACCCGCCTCGGCCAACCGATTCAATCTCGGCACTCGTCTGCGGACCTACAGCGTTCGAGGTCGTCTCCGATAGCCGCCCAGAGACGCCCGAGGATCTGGAAGTATGTCTAGTTTGGAACGCACGAGGTTGCTCGAGCACCTCGTGTACCAGCAGTTTGGTAGCGCAGTTGGCGTAAGTGCTCCCTCATCTTGGTCCTACCTCTACTGTCTTTGCGTCGAGACGTGAAGGCAAAAAGGTGTGCGGCAGGTTCACTCATCTCGTTCTGTTTTCCGATCTCTCAAACACAGGAGGTTGCTTCGATCCTACTGTCACGAGGGTCATTATCATTCCCACAACTCGTTCGACTCACGACTCTCACTCCAACGATCGTACACACTTCACTCTTGATCTTGTCGATTCACTCGCTCCTGTACCACTCTGAGACGGAAGCTCTCAATGGACGCTTGACCGAATTGTACGAGATGAATCACGATGCGGTAGAACGTAGGCTTCGAGGGGGTATGTACGTCGAAATGGGACACGAGTGGGAGCACGGTTCTGAACTCGCTGCGGTGGTCAAAATCTTGTGGGAGGAGGGCATGCTGCGCAAAGAGGACTTGTTCGAAGTGGTCAAACGGAGGATCCTCGAGGATCAAACGTCGAACGATTCGTTCTCGGATTTCGGGGAGGACAAGAAGGGCAAGAAGCGAGCGAGGATTACTTCGGATGAGCAAGGTAATGTGGTTTCCCGATCCCGACTCGCTAGTTTCTCTCAACTCACACACTTGTTTGAGAGTTCAGCGCAAGAAGTAGCCGAGAAGTTGGTACGCAGAGCGTTTGCCGAAAACTTTATCTCCTGCGTCACTCCCGGATCGCAACTCTCGCCAAGTTCGCTCGAGATCAAATGGGAGGAAGAATTGAGAATGACGATCAAAGGTACGCGCGTTGCGTTCTTATCCAAACGAAATGATCCTTGCGTTTCGGAAAAACAAAGAAACTCAGTTTTTTGTATCCGTGTCTTTTTGCGAAAACCAGGGATTCCGACTTCGAAAGATCTCGCTCAAGTCAAGACTCTTTTGAGGGAGAAGCAGCATGAATGGGCTGCCGAAGAACGAGAGCGTGCCAAGGGAAAGGTAACGTCCAGCTCTATGGTTACTCCCCACGCGAACAAGGCTCACTCGTTCAAGGTGAAATCTACAGGGAGGCGACGTCTCTGCCGATGTGTCGGACGATGACGCGCCTAGAAGGAGGAAAAAGAAGAAGAGAAAGGGAGACATCTCGAGTGACGACGAAGACGAGGTCGACACGAACAAGACTTTTGAGAGGATCGACCCTCCTCTTCCGGTACTTCTTCCTAACCTCGTCCTGGGGAAAACAAGAGAAAGGTGGCTCACTCCTGGTCGAGGCTTGACAGGATGAGGTGTTTTTCCGACTCAACCCGGAACGATTTCACATTCGATGGAGAGCGCAGGTAAGCCGTCCCTGCTCGCCGGTTTTCAGGGATCGTTATCGACACTGACCTCTTGTGTACTTGGCAGCTCCTGACCGAATTCGCTCGCGACCTCTTCAACCCTTTCGTCGCGCTTGTGCTCGGTCTCGTGCTAGATATTGCCAGTCGTGAAGTGGACCAAATGAGTATCGACAGTTCTCGTCAGTCGAGTTTTCTCTGCAGCCTTTCATTCTCAGAGATTATCGGTTTCACTCAGCGAGGTTTCCGATTGACAGGTGCCGTGACGCTTTCCGAAATCAATCGAGCATACGACGCGCTCCAACGAGAACAACCGCATCGATACCTCGACGTCTCTCGTGCGTTCGCGCCTAATTCGCTCAAGGGCGACAAAGCGTTCCCACCAGCAAAGAAGAAATCCATCACGTACATCCTACACATCTGCGAGGTGCTCGCTGGACTCGATCAATGGGGTATGTCGACGCGCGAGATGTTCCTGCAGCAAGAAGGAGATGGACAACACGCGAAATGGCATGTCAATTACGGGGCGTTGGGTAAAGCGATGAAACGTGCGACGGTCGAAGCGATCATTCGGGACAAATTGGGAGACAAGGAATTGCGATGCTGGCGAATCATGGAAGCTCGGGGCAAACTCGATGAGAAGCATGTACGCGTTTTTTTTTTCTTCCACCGTGTTCTTCTTCCCGAAATAGTTGCTCACTCGCAAAATCTCGGACATTTTCGGACAGGTCGCTCGATTGGCGTTCTTGTCGGTCAAGGAAGCTCGTGAAGTGCTCGCTCGACTTTCGAACGCGCGCCTGATCGAACCGCAAGAAGTGCCTCGTTCGGCGGATCGCGCTCCGTCTCGCACGCTGTACCTGTGGTACGTCGACTTCAACCGTACGGTGACGTCCCTCATCTCGCATCACTACAAGGCGCTCGCGAACGTGCAAGCGCAACGAGTCGAACAACTCGACAAGAAGAAAGGGTTGGTCGAGAAACGAGAACGTACGGACGTTCGGGAGAACCAGGCATTGTTGAGTCGTCGGGATCAGGAAGAAGGTGCCGATCTCGATTGGAAGATGGAAGCGCTCGCGACGGCAGAAATGAGGCTCGATCGACAATTGTTCATCTTGCGCGAATTTGATCCTGATCCAGAAATGTGAACAATTGCAATCGTCACTTTCTCGCAAGCGCTTTTACAAACCTTTTTCCCCTACTCGAGAGCGCGCGATGTTTCGCGGACCGGTTCGTTCAAAAAGGGACGGAGGCCGAGGAGCTTGAGCAGAAAAAAGCAAAAGAACATTTTCCCCGACGGGGAATCGAACCCCGCTCGCGGCTGTGAGAGAGCCGAATCATAACCACTAGACCATCGAGGACTGTTAAAGAGCAGCGTAATCTGGCCCTTATAAAGTAATCAAACTACCGCAGACCGTACGTGAATCAGAAACTATGCGCTTTCCCAATGCTGATTGCTCCGTCACATTACAGCGGCGGACGAAGCTAAATGCTGATAGGTGCAAAAAGATGTACAAGCCGTACCGGACGGCGGCCCGAGAGAAGGCAAAAAGAGAAGGTCGTACCCGGGTTCGAACCGGGGTCGTCCGGAAGTTGTTTCGTCGTTGAAGACCAATCAAAACCGAAAGTGATGACCACTACACTATACAACCGAGTTGCTTGTCTGGCAGGCTCAATAAGCAAATATATACCTAATGACTTAAATCCGCTATGAGGGTCATCTCGTCCTTCGTCTCACACAAGGAAAGTGTCCTCGCCTGGCCACGCCTCACGTGTTTTTGCGAATACAGTGGATATGGCCCGGACTAGCTTACTTATTTTCCAATCCATTCCTTAGCGGCCGACCCGAGGCTCTAGGAATGTTGGTTTGCGCGTCGCGTGCCCGAGCTAGAGTTACAGAGGAAGCGTAGCAAATCGACAGCAGCGGTGAAGTCGGAGCATCGTGATCCACGCGAGAGACGAAAAACAAGACTGCGACGAGCGCGCATTACGCGAAGCAGCTCAAAAGTTGCCTCCTTTCTTGATCGCGTACCGCGTCCCTCATCCTCCTTTTTACCCCTGACTTCCGAGCGTTTCCTCTTGGTGATTGTCTACTACGCCTGTTCCTCGTCCTTCTCCCTCCGTCTGCCAGGTTATACTTCATGAAGGTCCGCATCTTGCCAACACCCGTAGGAACCGTTTCAACCGGATCAGTCGCGTTCCTCCTCTCGATCGTCCTCTCAAGTCATCTCCCAACGACTTGGGCCGGAGGTGTCGGTCAAGAAGCTGCAGTTGCCGTCTCGACTCGATTACAAGCGAGACTGTCCCAGCTCGCGAGCACGTGGACTTCGACCCAAACGATCGATTCAAACTGGCACAACGAGGCCGAAACGGGAGATTGGTTGATCACGAGGTGTCCCTCGAGTCAACTCGCGAGGATTGATTCAAAGCGCAAATGTTTTTGGTAAGCCGCACGAACCCGACCAGAGATCGTTTGCGCAATGTTCGTTTTTGGCTCATCCGCAACTTATTGCTTACTCGACGGTTCGGTTTGGAAAATCTAGTGGAACTTTGGCCGATGCGGAATCAAACTTGTGCGATGGGTTCAACGAGGGAAACGATCGACGAGCGGTTTGCGTTGAGGATCTGCGACAGGACGCAGATGATCTCGCGAAAGGGGAAGACTTCGAAATGACGTTCTCGGTTCGCAAACGGAAGCAAGCGACTTGTGGTCTCGGTGAGGTATTCACTCGTGCGAGGGTCAATGAATCTGGAAATTGCATACTGACCTTGATCTCATTCGACCACGCGCACAGAATTCTTGCCTGGATTCGAACCCAAATCTTGCCCGATCGGATACGAACGGATAGAGGACGCCAAGAGTCGGGACGGTCACCATTTCATCTGTCAAGATTCTTCATCTCCTTACTCCGTGAGAACTTGAATTGTTCTGTTTGCGACTCTCGAAATGAAAAGGTTCAACTAACTACGCAAAGAGATGCAGTGTGGACCTACTCAGATTGACTGTTATGCGCAAGAAGGAGTTCTGCGGACGCAGTGCAGAAACGGAGCCTGTGAAGCTCGTGCGTAACAATCGTTTCTCTTCTGTCCCACACTCCTAGCGCTGAGTCGAATCACCCGATTTGTAAAACAGAAATGTGCAAGGAAGGGTGGAGGTATCGGTTGACAATGGCAATCGACCCGACAGGAGCAACAATCGAAGTGTCTAGTTGTGTTCGGTCGAAACCTTTCTTCTTCAACTCGGCTGTCGACATGCGAGTCTGATGGTGTATCCGTGTACATATCGCTATTGTCAATAGTACTCTCCATGTTTTCCTGATGCTGGTTGGAATTCGAGTAAAGAGACGAGAGACGACAAGATGGGGAGAGAAAAACAACGTTGCGAAAAACGCTTGCGCAACTACACTGAACCTGCACCTCCAGCTTCTTCCTCTGCCGGTGGTACACCCGTGTCTTGACTCTCTCCCGTCATCATCGCATCTCGACTCGCAGCGGCGGCCGCCAACCGACTCTTCTTGCGTTCCTGTTCGGCTTCCTTGTCCTTCTCGATCTCGGTCACGACCGCCGTGAGTTCGTCCGCCGTAAGATTCTACACACACCGAAGAAACAGGTGTCAGTCCACTTTCAGAACGTGAAGGATACTCAAAGAGTTTTTTTCTCGTCTTACCCTGACTTTGCCAAACCCTTCCATGACGGCAAGATCAATGTTTTTCGCACCCGTTTGCACGACTTCGAGCAAAGATTTGACGGCGAGTTGAATCGTTTCTTGGTTCGAGAGTTCAGGTTTCCAATTCTTCTCGAGAAACTCTCGCACGGTTTTCGAAGATCTGCCAATCGCGTTTGCCTAAAGAGAGATAAACGGAGAAGAGTGTAGAAAGTCAGAACGGGTTTGCGAGACAATGTGTTAAGAGATAGACTCACCTTCCAAGCACTAAAGATTCCACTCGGTTCGGTCAAGTACAGTTTCGGAGTCTTTTCGTCATCGTGATCGAATCCGACGATCAGGCAACTGATTCCAAACGGTCGCACTCCTCCCGACTGGGTGTACTTTTGTTGAATCCCGGCAATGTGACGCGTGATGTACTCGACCGAAACGGGATCTTCGACTGTCAGTCGGTGCGACTGACATTCGGTACGCGCACGGTCAATCAAGATGCGCGCATCGGCGGTGAGACCTGTGTTAAAGCGAGCGAGCGTGGGGAATCAGGGAAAACGATCCCGAGCAAAGAGGTCCGCAATGTTGGCCAGTTACCTGCGAATCCAAGCACGATGTGGTCATCGAGCAAGGCAGTCTTGCGAACGGTTCTCGGGTCTTGGAGTTGGAGGACACTCTTCTTCTCGACGGCGAGGACGACGCAGTCTTTGCCGCGTACTCCGACGGCGCAAGTTCCTTTCCTGACTGCCTCGAGGGCATAGTCGACCTGTATCAGGAGCGAGAGGTTGAGAGAGAGGAGAGCGCGAGGGTTGCGTAAGTGGATCGGATCGGATGATGAGGTCAACCCGGACGGGGGGACTAGTGCGACTTGCCTGGAACAAGTGGCCGTCAGGGCTGCGAACGAGTCATCCGCACAAAGTCAGCTCGATCGAATGGGCATCTGCACGAGCGAGAGCCGATAGAACGCGTACGCAAAGGTGGTCAAGGCGGTGTCGTAACGCGACATTGGAACGGCAGATACTAGGCGGACGGGCAGGCAGTCGCGAGTTGGAGTAGGTGTTCGAGATGTTGGGAGTCAAGTGCGACGATCAGAGTCGAGTAGAGAGCGAGAGCGAGACGTTGTCATCGTCGTCGTCGCTCATCCAACTTGATCACTCGTTCGCGCTCGCTTCGACCCCGACAGCGTGCTCTAGGAATCCTCGGGCGATGGAGTTTGCGACCTCGCTGCTGTCGTCTGCCTCGACCGCGCTCGCAGCGGCACAAAAGCCGACACTCGCAGGCAGCTACACGCCCGATCCAGCCGTCGCACCGCTCTCGATCGGCGTGTGGAAGGTCACACGAGCGAAACACAACTCGAACGGGAAGCAGGTCAGCATCTGGCAGTGTGACAAGCACGCGCTCGTGTCGAATTCGGCTCTCGGTGGGGGCGCACTCTCGACTCGGCGCAGCACCAACGCGGCACGCGACCGCGACGGAGACCGCCTCAAGGATGCCATCGACACGCTCAAGAAAGAGGCGAGTCACGCTCAATCACCGTTCTCGCTCCCGCTGGATCCTGACGGTCTTCTCGTACAGGCTTCCTCACTCTCACGGTTGCGACATCCATGCATCCTCGAAATGGCAGAACCTCCATCAGAGTCGCGCTCTTCAATCATGTTTGCAACCGAGCCCGTCCTGTCGTCCCTGCGCCATTCGCTCGACGTCTCTGCATCGGCCGCTACCTCGAGGCGGACCCGTACCCGCGAAGAGGAAGAGCTCGAGCTCGACGAGGTCGAAGTTCAAAAGGGCATGAGTCAACTCGGCAAAGGGTTGCAATTCTTGCACGATAGTGCGAAACTCGTTCACGGGAACCTGACGCCCGAAGCCGTCATCATCAATGCAAAAGTCAGTAGCCGCACTCGCGTGGGCAAAGAGTCAAGGCAGTCACTGACGCTCTCGGTTACTCGCTCACCCAACAGGGAGATTGGAAACTGTCTGGATTCGGACTGTCGACTTATTTGTACGACTCTGAAGGCGTCCCCGCGAAATGGGAGTTTCCCGTGTTTGATCCTACCCTTCCTCGCTCAATCCAACGCGACTACGACTATATAGGTGTGCCTCGCTTCGCAAATACTCTTTAATGGACACTGCTCACGCCGAACGCCGAACGTGTATGCAGCCCCCGAGTACATCCTCGACGAGTCTGCGCCATCCCCAGCAAACGATCTCTACTCTCTCGGGTGCATCCTGCATTCGATTCACCTTCGCACTGGTCCACCCTTTGCAAACCACAACACACTCTCGACCGCTCGCTCCAACATCGAGTCCTCCCTGTCCCTCCTCACGTCGCAATGGCGCAAGCTACCAGCAGAGACGCAACAAGTTCTCAACTCGCTCATCACTCGGTATCCAAACCGGCGCATGACCGCGAAACAGTTTCTCGAAAGTAGCTATTTTCAGGGAGTTCTTGTCGGCACGCTCCGGTTCTTGGAACGGGACTCGTTCAACGCCAAGACGATAGAAGTGCAAACGTCATTCCTGAAAGGGCTCATCACGGTGCGGACCCCTTCATTCCTGTATGCTGGTCTCGCTCGTGAACTGACCACGTCGCTCTCTTTCGGAAAAGGTCCTCCCGTCGTTCTCGTCAAAAGTCAACCGGCTCAAAATCCTCCCAACCTTGCTCGAGCTCACGGTGCAAACGAACCTGATTCCTTTCCTCCTGCCCCCGTTACTTTACATTGCGACGCAATTGCCATCCCAAGAGTTCATGCGGGACGTCCTGCCGAGTCTCAAGCCTATATTCACCGTCAAGGAACCCGTTCAAGCTGTCGTGGGCTTGCTCGACAACCTCGCCGTGTTCAAGGACAAGTGTACCGATGTTGTCTTCAGAGAAGGTAAGCGAGATTCCCTCGATTTGGCTGATACGAATCGGCTCAAGCTGATGTTTCCCGACGGACGCTATTCAGAGGTCATGCCACTCGTGTATCACGCTCTCGAGAGTGAAAACCCTGTTGTGTTGGAAAAGGCGCTCAAGGTGGTACCAGGTCTTTGCGAAACGCTCGACTACACTGTCAGTCCTTTCGAAGACTCTCTGCCTCTTTCGATAGTTGACTGACAGCAGCTCTGTGGATGATCTGCAGACCGTCAAGCAAACCTTGTTCCCGAAAATTACGACCGTGTTTAGCAAGACCACACTGCTCTCGGTCAAAGTCAAGTAAAACCGCCTATCTCGCTGTTTCGAGCTCTTTGTCATGGCCCCTCTCTCACATTGACGCGATGTCGCTCTTGCTTTCTATTTACAGTACCCTGATCTGCTTTCATTCGATGATCAAGATTCTCGACAAGTTCACATTGACCGAGAAACTCGTGCCCCTTCTGAGCAAGATCAAGACGAAAGAACCTAGTGTCATGATTGCGACCTTGGCAGTACACGAAGAGATGGGCAAAAAGTGTGAAGTCGAAGCGAGTGCGTACCATTCTTTACCCTTTTCTTTTTCGGACTTCTGCGACTGAATCATCGATCTCTGTGATTGCAGTTGCGACCTTGATCTTGCCACAATTGTGGGCCATGTCGATCGGACCTCTGCTCAATGTCGACCAGTTTTCGAAATTCATCACCGTGATCAAATCGCTCTCGAACCGAGTCGAAACCGAGCACTTTGAGCGACTCGCCGAACTCAAGCGATTAGAAGAATCGTCAGGCGTCAACGGAGCGAGTCGGAATGGTCTGCACGGCGGTGCTGGGACCAGTGGATTGGGGATGGTGAATCCCGGTGTCGCCGGAGTGAGCGATTTCGAAGCGCTAGTACGAGGGACCAGCAATGGCACGACAAACGGACTGGGCTCGAGGGGCAAACAAGTCGACATCTTTTCGGACGAATCACCTGTATATACTTTTGTCTTTTTCCAATGCACATTGAGAGACCATGCTGACTGACATGTCATGATCAGGCGCTGACCCCAACGCCTACCGGAGCCAGAAGCAATGGCGTCTTTTCATCGCCGCCACTACCAGCACTACCGACGTCCTCTCCGCCTTTCACTTCCACTCCGGCTTTCGCATCTACCTCTACTGCAGGACATTTGCCTTCGCTCGCGCCTTCACGCCCTACTGCTACCCCTCGATCATCCTCTGCTTCTTCCTCTGCTGCTCTTCCCCGATCATCTCTAGGTGCCCGAGCCGTCCCTTCGACATCTTTCAACTCGTCCGTGTTCCCGGTACCTTCGCCTTCCCAAAGCCCTGCGCCTCCTCAACAGGGTAGCTCACTTCGGTCTTTCGCGCCCTTGCAACCACAACCTCGTGCCTCTCAGGTATCACATTCGTACCCTTCTACTCCAGCTGTATCAACCGCATCATCCGCAGGACCGAACTACAACCTTTCGTCCCTCTCAATCTCGTCCGGTCTACCACCCCTTCAACCGACCACTTCTTCCGTCTTTACTACACCTGCTAGTACTCCTCCACCCTCGCATCCACCGCCCCCAATTCAATGGAACGTGGTTGCCCCGGTTCAACAATCGATACCCACTGCAGCTACCACCCCGACTCAACCTCCTCCAAGACCGAACTTCCCACCTGGGTACTCGTCCTCGTTCACGACTTTGCAGCCAACGGTCAAGAACAAGTCGGGACTGGGAACGACTGGGGGAAACGCGAATGCGAATTGGGGCGATTGGCAAGATTTGGATCCTTTGAAGTAGAAACTCTCGTACAACCTCAGCAAAGCATCACAAACTCCCAACCAACTGGATGAGATTATTGGCCAAGGGTCTCGTGATGAGTGCGTGATCGATTTTTCTCGACTTTCTCATACTGTTATCGGGTGACGATCTTTCTTGCGCTTGAGCCCGATAACGAATCGCGTGCGCCGCATGGAACATGGCGCTAGAGTTTCTATATTTAACAACTCGACCAATCGGACACGAGGTGAAGGGGTTGACGCTCGACCCTCGACTACAAAAATCCTCCGCGGAGCTCACACCTTGATTGCCGATCGCTCGAGCCCTCCTCACCAAACACACAATCTTTTTTTTTCGTCACGCCTTCGCACGCGTTTTCCCTTCCTTCTTACTCTGCTCGTCGTTTCTTTGAGGAATCTACTCACCTCGGACGAACAGTCGACGATTACAACAAACTTTGTACCGTCTGTTCAACCTTTACGGATCGAGCATCTGCAAAACGACTCGAGCAAGCTGAACCCGCAGAGCAGCACCTGCAGGGAAACTCTTCTGACCGATGCCGGACCTTCCACCTCTCACGGATCAACAACTTGTCGCATCTCTGGCGGGGTGGATGTCGGGTAAACTGGACTTGTCTCCCCTTCTCGGTTCTCTGCATTTGCTGATGAGTTCGTGTTGGCTACAGCCGCATTCGGTACTTGGCTTTTGATCCCGGCATGGTGGGATCTCTGGAAACGGAAACAAGCTGAAAGTACGGTCGTTTCTTCTTGCTTTTTCCATCCTATCAATCGTTGACCTACGCTCTGACTTTGTAGTGACTACAACGACGCTCGCGTACTTTGGCTTTTGGCTCGCTGGTATGCCTCTTGTTCCACTTGGTATTGGTATAGCAGAGTTGATCGTTCCGACGTTACTTTTAGGGGACGGATTCCACCTTACGGCACTCTTGATGGAAAAAGTCGGATTGCATCAATGGTTGCTCTATGCGTGAGTCGATTCGGGGGTTCCAAATCTCGTCAAAAGAGTCGCAGCTACAATTCCCTTCTCGTAGGATCCTTGCAATTATGGAGATGCAAGTTTTCCCATCCTCAGCTCGGTGACGGCCGAAACTCATTCTCTTTCCAATTCGTTACAGTGGCATTCTCTCGACTATGTGCTACTACGCCCACAAGTTTTGGTGGCAGGAAGCGTTGCCAGAGACGGAGAAACTCACAGCCGTCGGTGTCGCCATGTCGGGATGGATTTATACTTTTCGAGGACTCGGACTTCCTGAAGAACCGAAAAAGCGCATCCTGGGGATCCCCCGTGGAGTGTTCTGGACAATCTGGTATACCACCAATCTCCTCTTCAACAACAAGCGTGTGCGATCGCATTCGGCGGCTGATCGACCCGACCTTTTTTTGTCCTCGTCGCACAGTGGTTCTATCGTGAGTAGTTTTCCCCTCGAAATTGATATTGGTACAGGACGCTGAAGCGGTGCGGCCGTGTCACAGGTTTTTGCCTGGTTGGCCATCATCGTTTGGCTGCTCGTCGCTTGGTTCCGGGTGGTCGAACTCGCACCGCCGAAACAATCTCACTGGCCCAACGATACGAAAGGCGTGATCGCTTTCGTCTTTGGTTGGATCGGTAGGTTCATCGGCAGAATCTGTTGAGGTCGAAGCCCTGTTCGATCGTGAAGAAACTGACTGCCCGACATTTCTTTGTCAACAGGTTTCGTCTGTTGGACTGCGCCTCGAGTCTACGTCCTCGTCGAGAAGGAAGATGTTGGCGAGATTCTCGTCAATAGCCAATGTTTCGACACGCACCTTGACGACAGTTCTACCTTTGCGTCTGCAGGAGATCAGTACCGCAAGTGTCGTCGTCGGATTGATCGCCCATTTCTTCAACATGCTCGTGAGCATTCTCCCTATGTTTCCCTTTCCCCGACTTTCACCTCGCATCCTCACTGAGCTTTCTCGAATCGAGCAGAACATTGGAGTCTTGAATTTCACGGACGTCTGGTCTGCAGTGACAGTCTCACCCTTTTTCGCCACTTCGGTCGTTTGCGCGTACCTCGACCTTTGGGTTCGTTTGGATAAAGAGCTCTTGCTCTCAAGTTCCGTAAACTTTTGGCTTGTGGTTGTTGTCTGACTGACGCTTCGAGCTTTGTTTCGTCACTAGCGCTTGATTCGCAAGAAAAGTTTCGAACGCAAACCTCGCCATGGTCGTCCAGACCTCGAGTGGCATCGCAAAGATCGAGAATCCGGATACAAAACAGCGCAGAGACAGGCTGCCGAGCAATTCCAGGTCGATGGCAAACGTGAAAAGATCGGAATCGCGCCCGTCGGTCAACCACCTACCTTCAGGCATAGACTTACGCACGACCTACAGGAGCCAAAAGACCTTCTGCCAGGGCTAGAAAAGCAGAAGGAGCAGCTTGTACTTGAGCTTGTCGAGCTCGAGGATCGCTCCAAGCAGCGCTTCGAAATCGAAGACGGTTGGCAAAAGCTATGTGAGAGGGAACTCTGGGATAAAAGTACAGGAGCCTCTGAGTTGGAGCGCTACGAATCAGTCTTCCGGCCGGAGACCTACAGATCAGCTGTACCCGCCGAGCGCGAACAGATGAAGAAAATCCGTGATCGATTGTTCAGAGCTTACGACTACAAGGCAGCAAGCGCTCGACGTTGGATCAAATATCGTGCAGACCCCAACAACCAGTTTCGATTGCTCAAAGAGATCGACCAGTGGGACCAGGAACTTAAGGCTCTGAAACGCAAGATTATCGAGAATCTGCGTGCGCCCCGAACAATATACGCTCGACGAACCACTTTGTCGCTCGCTCGTCAACAGCGTCGAAGAACCCTGTCGAACGACTCTGCTTTCAGTCACTCCGAGCATACCGACTCATCCTCCGATCAATTCTCGAGTGACGATTCAGAGGACAGACACGAGATGGAGTTGCTCCGCAACAAGAACGGGCCCAGATTGGGAAGTAGGTCGAGGTCTCATAGGTACGCCAGCTGAACGGTCGGGAAAGAAAGAGAAAGAGAGAGGGAGACGGGCTTGATAGGGTAGAAGTTCAGATGCACTTGGATTCGATTTCACTGTTTCATTGTTGACGCTTGTACACATGTTTGTTCCGTTCTTTCTTGCCCAATTCCGATCATTTCCAAGCATTAGAATGGTTGGTCGAGGTTACCAGATGGGGAGACGAGGATCTTGACGTCTGTCGCCATGGCTCAACCAGTCAGCATATTCGCAGTTTGATGATGGAAGGGCTTCAGTCTAGACGCACGATTCTCGTTGTTGTGGATGAGCTCTTTGAAGCCTTTCTCGACCAGGTCATCAAGCGGGATCGTTGCCGTGATGAAATCTGGCAGGGCAGTCGATTAGAGTAATTTCGCAGACTATGCAGGAAGAGCGCGAGTCGCTCACCTTCGAGCTTGATCGAGCCGCTGTCGAGCGCCGCCAGAAGCTCCTCATGATCTCCGCGGTAACAAGATGAACCAAGGATGGTCTTTTCTTCGAACACGAGCTTGTTCATATCGATCTAACCAATGAATATGCCGAGATTAGCATCGAGCGTGTGACAACGTTGGCGGAGCTTGGGAGGAGTAGAAGACGAAATTTCGTACCACCGCAGGCTTTGACCAAACCGAAACATTGAGCACTCTTCCCCTCGTGCAAGTTGCACCGATTGCAGCTTCGAGCGCTTTGCCATTACCAGCCGCTTCGAACGCAACATTGACACCACAGTCTGGACCACCTGTGAGCTCTTTGACTTTTGCAACGACATCGATAGACATGGGATCAAGCAGGTGATCAGCACCCGCTCGCTCAGCTACTGCCCGACGAGCTGAGGAAGGTTCCGACACGATGATTTGACTGTGCAACCAGAACGTGAAAATGAGCATCGACGCCTGATTCGACGTTATCTGGTGGTCGGCTCACGAAGCGCCTTTCGATTTGAGCACGGTGATCAACAAACTCCCGATCGGGCCACTGCCACAGACGAGGACTTTTTCTCCCTTCTTGAACCCAGAGCGTTTCACTGCGTGAATTGCCACAGCGAGGGGTTCACACATTGCTCCCGCTTTGAGCGAGACGGAATCGGGCAGTCGGTGCAGGTAGTCTTCGGGTCGGTCGCAAAGATAGTATTCGGAGAGACCTCCGCCCAGGTTTGTCGACGTTGAGAGACCCACGAATCCGAGTTTGGAACAGGCTGAAGAGAGACAACCAAGGTTATACTAGGTCCGCGTGGATGATAAAGAGTCACCGATTGGGCGAGACTCGCCATTGTTGCACCCAATCTTGCAGGCGTAACATTCGTGACAGGAAATGACCGCTTCACTGGATCACGAACGATAGGAAAAGCGGGAGGATCAATAAAGCGTAGGCGCCAGTTTTCAGAGGAAGAACAGCTCTCACATGCAAACCCTGTCGCCGACTTTCCAATCGTTGCACTCGTCGCCAACGGCATCGACAATGCCCGAGAACTCTGTCCAAGGGAGTCATATGAATGAGCCTCTGCGAATTGCGTCCGAATGCAAGACCGAGCGCTCACCGTGACCTAGACAAACTGGCAATCCCGTGCCCGTGAGCGCATGAGGCGTTTCGTTCGTAGGACACAAGATAGGTCCCGCTTCGAACTCGTGCAAGTCGGTACCACAAATCCCACACCATGCGACTTTGACGAGAACTTGTCGACCTTGTGGGGTAGGACGAGGGATTTGTTCGACTTTGATGTCGTGTTTGCCGTAGAAGAGTGCCGATTTCATGACTGCACGATCAGAGTTGGACATGCTGCAGTTGAGGTTTCAGGGTAGAGAGGTGTTCGGAAGAGAGGAGCGGTTTTCGGAAGTGGAGACAGCGGACGTCGGAACTGTGGGGCAGCACAAGCGCAACTCGGGCTATATGCAAGGGCGCGTGCGTAGGGCTCCTGTTCTCCACAGTCCGGAGCGAATGCAAGCAAGAATTGCAATGGCCTGCAAAGGCGAACTACTGTACTCAAGATGAAAAGAAACAAGCCTATCGACCCCGTCTGCGACAACACACACGATGCAAAGCAAACTATCGGCGGATTCGTTGTCCATTATTCGACTGCATGAAGAGCTTGATCCCTCTCGCGTTTCCTCTCTTCGCGTCGCTTCATTCCCCACAATAACAAGCTTTCTGCCGATGCCCATTTCGCGTGGCTGTACGGGGCACGACCCGTCTCGAGGTCGTTTTGCCCGTGCGCAATTCGATCATTTGGCGCATCGTAGGGCAGGGGGAGCGGTCTCGACGTGAGAACCGGTCCATTCGAACGAAAACGCGAGGGATGCGAGAGAGCTGGGAGACGTGGGAACGGTATCGAGTGCCACGGGTGTGGCGTTACTGGACGGTGGAGCAACTCGAGCGGTGCGACCTCTTCCGACACTAGCTTTGCATCACGGGTAGGGATTGGGTCTCCCTCGGCGTCGGCCATGTGAGCGATCCTCGTCACTTCTTGATCGATCAATTTGCCGAGGGTCGTCGCTCCGATCGTTTCGTGACTGTAGCTCGAAAGCGAGAGCGACCTCGCACGACGTCGAGGGGATTGATCGCTCGTAAAGTGTACCGAATCTTCGTCACCTGTGTTCCACGAGTTTCGAGAGTCGCGAGCCTCTCTTGCGAGCACTTCGTGCAGCTGGTGCGGGTGGTTCGATTGTGAGTGGTATCCCGACACGAGAGACACGCCTCGAGACAGATCGGTAGCGGGCGCTCCTCGATCCATTCCATCAGAGTCTCGGTCGTCTGCGATGTCCTCGCGAGTCGAGCCAACGACAGCGGTCGCGGGTTGATGGTCCAAGGTAACGAGTTCGAGGGGAAAGCTGATCGGAGGAGGCCAAGTTCTGCGATTCTTCTTGGCGAGCACCCTCGTCCCGGTCGGGGTCATGGTCGTCGCGACCGAGGCGAGCGAGAAGGAACTCGAGATGGGCTGGGGTTTCCGGACAGTATGGTTCGGAGTTGGCGGTGTCGTCGAGAGACGAAGAGGCAGGAGCAGCGGACGAGTGGATGAGAAAGCGCTCATCATTGGGATCTGGGACGCACGCTGGACCGGTTCGTCGCTCGGAGTTGAGGATCCGAGCGAGTTTGGTAGCTGTTTCGTGCCGTGGGTGCGGTCTTGCCGCTTGCGGAGGCGTTGCCAGCACAGAAAGGCGACGATCGATCCCGAGACGATGAGGAAGAGTGGGAGCGCGAATGCAACGATCAGGATCGCGCGAGGCGAGTCGAGCTGACCCGAGACGGTCCCAGCGCTCGGAGCAGAAAAGGGCACGTCCATGGAGGGGTACGAGGTGATGCTAAGAGTCGGCGAGAGGAGACATCCTTGTCGCTGTGTCACCTTGATCCGCGGCGGCTGATCAGCCCGGAACTGATGAGCAGTCGGGATGTGCCGAGGTTGAGCGGATCGTCTCGGGTGCGAAGGTCGACACTTGCGCTATCCATCGAGTTGGCATGTCGCACTCAGGATCGTACAGCTATGTCACTATGAGCCTGTGCTCGTCCCTTGCTAGGTTGCCGTGCGCTTCTGCGCTGTTTGAGCTGAATGATGAACTGCGACTTCGATCGCGACTTCAGCACTAGAGCGCGTCTTGCGCGGTCAGCGGCATATCTGTGAGGTGTTGACACGGACGCATGGTGCTTGAACGGGTCCAAGTGGTGGCATACAGTGGGTGAAAGCAAACATGTTCACCGCGCGCGCGCGTGCGTTTCCTTCAACTCTTGCCCCTCTCCGTCAGCAAAGCAGCGATTACACGTAAGCGAACACGCTCATCAAGGTCTCGTATAAAGATTCGGGACTCAAGATCAGCAACGCATCTGCAGATTCGCCGCACTTGATCACTCAACATTCACCACGCTCCGTTAACATGACTTCAATGAACCCGTCCACTGCCTTCCCGGCCTCGACCGCATCTTCAACAAGCAAGAGTATCGTGCACGACAAAGAGGCGTCTAACGCGGCCAGCGTCGCAAAGCGGTCGGTCCCATTCCCTCTCCCATGTTTCAACACGGATGCTGACCCCGTCATTCTGGGCCGAGCAGACTGCAATCCGAGCTCATGTCCCTCATGATGTCTCCTCCGGCACCAGGCATCTCGGCATTCCCCGAGTCCGACTCGGACATGACTTACTGGGTCGGACGGCTCGAAGGCGCCGAAGTGAGCACAGAACTCCTCCTTATTCTCCGACTCCTGATCGTGCGACCTCACGTTGAGACTCTCTTGAACCACAGGGCACGCCGTATGAGGGACACGTGTACGCCATCTCGCTGCGCTTCACCCAAGAATACCCTTTCAAAGCCCCGACGGTCCGGTTCGAATCGACTTGCTTCCGTCAGTCCTCACAGCATTGCCTCGTGAGCAAGAGGATAGTCACTGATCTTGAGATCGTCTTGCTGCACATCGGACAGACCCCAACGTCGACATGCACGGCAATATCTGTCTCGGTGCGTCATCCTCGGGCCGCTTGACGGCGACAATCTTGCGCTAGGTCTGAAACTGTCTAACCTCGACGACGATCTCGTGTGTGTGTAGATATCCTCAAGGAAAAATGGTCCCCTGCCCTGTCGGTTTCGACCATTCTCGTTTCGCTCCAATCGCTACTCGGAGGTGAGCTCGACCCGCAACTGCACTCGTCCTCTCGCGTTTGACCTGACTAGCGAGTTGCGTGAAAAAATAAAACGCAGAGCCGAACAATGCTTCGCCTTTGAACGTCGAGGCAGCCGACCTTTGGGACGATGCCGAAGCTGCAAGTCGTCGATCTTTCGTGCACACCTGACGTACCCATCTGCTGACCCTCTCGCTGTCTTGCTTTATACAGTTCAAAACGGAACTTGCCAAGCACTACAAGCCTCTCGAGGATGACGAATGAACATCGCTCTCGGCCTTTTTCGTCTTTCTCTACTGTTTCCTTGCTTTTATTTCTCTGCCTCACATGCGTCTCATGTTGTTACCTGTTTCTCTGCGCCTGTCGATCTCTTGACCTGGTGGCAACTCTCTTGTTAACACAGATCGATGCCGTTCAATTCGCGTGCAAGCCAATACAAGCCACGTGCTTGTCTGGGCGAACTTTTCTCCCAGGAGTTAGCGATTTTGCGTTCTCGTTGGACGCGGAGGAATGCCCCTCAAAAACCTTACTACAGTAGACAGAGAAGAGGAGATGAGACAATCGCGAGTACAGTATCGCGGCTCGAGTCTCGGCTATCAACCATCTCACTTGCCGTTCTCAGAGTCATGGCAGCTACCGTACCGTGTCAAGTAAGTGACAGATGTTTCAAGGTCAATCCTGTATAGGGCGTTCAGGGCGGCCTCTCGGGTCAACGAAACGACGAACGCATGTGGTGCGTCGACTCCTTGCGAGTGACATGTTAGCTGATCTCGCCGCTCCTTGGATATCCTACTATCTAGTACAAGACCGGCAAGGTGGGTTCCTCTCCTCTCCGTCGCGCACGATGCCTTCGATGACGTTCGAAACCGGACGCGTCGACGTACTTGGAACTGACTCGGATGCTGCTCATCCACAGACTCTCGGTCAAGGGACTTATGCAGTCGTCAAAGGTCAGTCACAAGTCGAAATGACGCGAGCAGAGACCATGGCCCCTGTACTCAACGACGAAAACCTCTCTTCTCGACAGAATGTGTTCATATCAAGACGGGTACGGTCCTTTGACAGCGACCTGTATGCTAAGCTCGTCAAGGAGAATACTGACCTCGCTCGAGTTTCGCCATCTCGCTCGCTTCATGGTTTGGATTCTTCAGGCAAATACTATGCCTGCAAGGTTCGAACATTCTCTTTCAGCTGTCTCATCTCCGAAGAAGAAAGCCACTAATCCAGATTATTTCTCTGTTCAGGTCATCAACAAGCGTCTGATGGCTGGACGAGAGCACATGGTCAGTTGCGGGAGAAGCGCTAGAAAGAGTTGTCAGTCAACAACATCGCTGACTCGGATTTTGAGCCGCCCATTGTAGATCCGGAACGAGATTGCGGTGCTCAAGTCCATCTCGCAAGGTCACACCAACATTGTCACCCTATGGGGTAAGTATACCGCTCCTTCTCGGTCCCGAACGGTGATTCTGACCGTTCGTTTCCCGACTCCGTACAGATTACTTTGAGGTAGACTGGTCATCCCTCAATAAGCAAGTCTTGTACTGACTGACAGAGAATTTGTACCTTTGACGATTTAGACGCAAAACAACCGTGAGTCCTTTCCCCGAATCAAGACTCCCGTAGCAGTGGTCTGAATCAATAGCTCGCTAACCCATTTTCGACACCTAGTGTACCTCGTGACGGATCTCTGTCAAGGAGGAGAGTTGTTTGATCGCATCTGCGCGCTGCAATACTTCAAGGAACAGGATGCGGCAAAACTCGTCAAGACGGTCATGAGTGCAGTCGAATACTTGCACTCGCACGGGATCGTTCACCGCGGTAAATTCGCGCTCTTCCTTTCGAGCCACTGTGGCAGAGCATTCTCACTGAACCCGATCCGATCTTCGTCTCCTTGACTGCTTCCAAAGACATCAAACCCGAGAACCTACTGTACCGTTCCAAGGATGCCGATTCCGACCTCTTGCTGGCAGACTTTGGGTTGAGTAAAGTCATGGACGATCAACAGTTCTCGGCACTCACGACGACTTGCGGTACTCCCGGTACGCCAATTCTTCCACCCGGTCGTCGCGAGCTGAAGATTCGACTGAGCGTTGGAATGTTCAGGCTACATGGCACCCGAGATCTTCAAGAAGATTGGACATGGCAAACCGGTTGTGAGTGAATTGTCCTAGCTCTCCAAAAGCTTGTCAATCTCTTCTTTGGCTAATCTCGCTCTCTTTCTGCTTCACAGGACATCTGGGGTTAGCCTTGTCGCTCGTTCCGTCGTAAATTCTGTATTTTTACTGACCAATATCTGCATTGTCGACAACAGCCATGGGCGTCGTCACTTATTTCTTGCTCTGCGGATACACACCATTCGGTTCGTACTGTATAATGCGCGTTCTGTTACGATTGAGCGCGCTCACACTTCTAGTCACTATGTCACAGATCGGGACAACCAAGTTGAAGAGATTCAGGCCATCTGTTCCGCCGACTATGCGTTTGAGCCCGCAGAGTACTGGCAAGGGGTCTCTGAAACTGGCAAGACTGTTTCCGTTGTCACAACCGCCTGATCGCGGCTCTTCGGCTCACACACCCATGATCTCGTCTCTCTGAACAGCTCGCGATTTCATCAACCGCTGTCTCGTGATCGACCAAACGAAACGCATGACGGCTGCCGAAGCCCTCACCCACCCGTGGCTCGCTTCGATCGGTTCGACACACCCAGCAGCAAACACTTCATCGTACAACCCGCCCGATCTGTTGCCGTCGTTGCGCAAGAACTTCGACGCACGGGGCACGTTCCGACGCGCCATCTTTGCCGTCCGTGCTGCGGCGGCTCTCAAGGATGGCGGCGAACACCGAAGGGCGACTCTCAATGTCGCTGGACTCGGAGGTTCTCCCGAAGAGCAGAAACGTGTCAGAGAAGAGGCCGATCGCGCGAAACGAGAGGCAGAAGAAGAAGCGGTACATTTCCAGTCCTTCGTCCTCAGCTTTCCGCACGATAGTTCAGTTCTGCTGACATTCTTTCCCAACTCCGTTTGCGAGTCTACAGGCCAACGTCAACCAAGTCTACGCACAGAATTAACACCGAATCCATCTCGTGCGCCTGTCTTGATCTTGTACCACTGATTCAACGTGTAACACCTGTTCTTCGTCCCCCCGTGCGCGACGTGCAAAAGAATGGGAGAGAGCGTCATGCTTGGCGGACAATGCTCAGCGCTTTTCGTCTCAGCTAGAGCACTTCGGAACCCTTGCGGGCCGGACTTACCCTCCCCAATTTTCCTTGGCTTTCTGCTATCAACGTCATCTCTGTCCTGCCTCACTTGACGACTCACGAGGCTTACAGTACCGGGTGTCGGCCGAGCGGAACAGATCTCGCTAGCTCGACCTTGCGCCGACACCGCCTCTCTTAGCCTCTCGGCTCACGACTGACTTCCCGTCTTTCACTTCTTCTCCGTTCATCTCCACCAGCCACAACTTCTACGTACTCGAGGTATAATGCTGTTTGCGTCTGTTCTGCTCTGGACCCTAGTGGGCTCAGGTAAGCCTTCTCATCCAGTCCTTCCCAAAGTTCCGAGGTTGACAAGAACTACATGTGACCTGTTCTCATTCTGCCAAAAGCCCTTGCGGCCCCTGCTTCCGTTCCCACTCTCGGTACTCGAGAGATCGCACACGAGAAACGACAACTCTCGGGAGACCAGGCTCAAGCCGTCGGAAATTACGCAGACATCCTTGGACGCGCTGTGGACAGTGGTTCCGGCCAATGCGCATCAGACTGTCGACCTTGGGTCAGTACCCTCAGAGTAAGTCCTGAATTGGAGAATCACGCTCTCGAGAGTTGAACTATGTGTTTGTATTTTCCGGAAACGCTGACTACCTCCATGTTGCGTCGGAAAGGGTTGCGGCGTTCAAGGAGGAGGTGCGGCTCAGGTTGGAACGTGTAGCTGTCGAGAAAACGTGATCTCGTTGATGCGACCATGTGCTACCTGTTCGTCCTCTCTCCGCTTGTACCTTTTTCCGGTTTTCTCACTCTCCCGTCTGATACTCCTCGTTTGGGTTCTAAATCTATCGGTTTTCGACACGATACAGGTCTCGGCTATACGACCCAGATTGACGATATTGAACAATTGTGTCGATCGGAACTCGCATCTCTAAGCGCATCGAGCTCGACCCCAACTTCGACCGCACCGGTCAATTCCGTCGGTACCAACTTGGGCGACTCGTCGAATACTCCCACTTCGAGTCCAACTCAAGCCCCAAGTTCAGGCAACACGGCATGTCGGAGTCATTTCGGTGTTTTCAGTCTCGTCACGATCGTTACGGTCGCGAGCGCTCATCTGCTCTGATCTGATCCTGAAAGGACAGAGCTCTCCCTGCCCCTATCTCTTCTGTTCAGCAACCTTGTCGAACCTTCGTAACTTGCACATATTTTCTCGCACTGCTCAACACAAACAAGCAGAAACATGCATTTTTCGAGACAAACGACAGAACGGAAACCGTGAGCGGAATAGTACAACTGGTACACAAGCAGCAAAGCTCGATGAAGGCACTCAAGCGCTCGATTGACGTTTTTGTATCGAGGAGGGAGAGATCAGGCGCGACGAGTATCGCCAGGACTGGCTCGCGCAGTCGTTTCGACCAACTCGAGTTTGAGCGAGTCAAGCTCGTGCTCGAGCGCTCTGATCCTCTCTTCGGCTTTGACGATCAAGTCTGCTTTTGTCGACAGCGTGTCTCGAAGGCGCGGCGAATGCGGGACGGATCCATGCTGAGGCTGAAACTTGAGTCGATGCGCGTGTCCGCTGGCCCTCGAGGAACCACTTTCTCGAGCATCAGAGTCAAGGGGTTTCCCAGGCGAACGGTGTGCAGGCATCCAGTTTTCGAACAAGAACCCCTCACCGGGTGAAGAGCTCAGCGTAGAGAGTCGATCCGAAGGAGGCGAACGTGAGAGGTCCCGAGCCGGTTCAAGCTTCGGCGCAGCGGGAGGACATGCGCGAGGAGAATACTGTTGCCAGGAGGCCCACGGGATCGGAATCGGAGTAGGCGGTGCGAGCAAGTGTGGCGAGACTGAGCCTGAATGACCTGCGAGACGAGGACTCGTCGTATAGACGAATGATGCGCGTCCGGTCGAATCGGGAAAGATGTACTCGCCCTCGCGAGGTGGACAGGGTAGAGGGAGCGCGCGAGGGTCACAAGGTCCCGAGACATGCAGCTCAAAATCGGTTTGTTCTCGAACACTGCATTCGAATCGGGACGAGGCGCAAGCAGCGCGAGAGTCAGGACGACGTCGAGTGTCAGGTTGGCCTGTTTGCGATCGAGGCGAAGATGAGTCGGACCCTGCACGAGGTTGCTCGGCGCACGGAAGAGCTGGCAGTTAATTATTGACATGTCGTAACAGTATCATTCAGGTCAATCCTCACCTTCGAGCTCGCAGGGGACAAGTTCGCGCGCAGATGCCTTTGTCGAATGTCCGTTGCGCATCGCATTACCTGATCGTACCGACTCGACGCGACACGCGTGCGAAGGTCCTGTCGAGGAGACCACTCGACTGTAAGCTGATTGAGTGGAGCGACTGGGCACGGTCGGACCCGGAAAAAGCGTCGAATGATCGCCTGTCGATGGAGACTGGCGCAGACGAGGAGGTACAGACGCGGAGCGTCGATCTGCACGGGATCCATCCAGTTGCAGCCCAGGTACTTTCCAAGCCGTTTGTGAGAGCTTACAGGCCGGCATGGGAGGTCGAAGCAGTCTGGAAGATGAAGAGCGAGAGCTGATAGAGCTTGCGACCGAACTCTTTGGAGCGCCGGTTTTCGTCACGCTCGACTCGAGGACGCGGCTCGCGCTCGAGGTGGCACAATTGACGCACCCGTCACCGGAACCGAGTCTCACCTTGAACCTTTACAGAGGGGTGCGTGCACGCAAAGTGACACCCTGACTCGCGCTGTGCCGGGGGGCGTCGTGACGTGAGATGAGGTAGCTGTGTCAAGCTGACTACAGAAGAGTCGTGACGCCCTCGGACCGATTACGAGCCTGTGCGCGAGGCCGGCCCGGCTGCAGAATGCGGGAGGGGGATGCCGAAGAGGCGAGCGCTCGCAATTATTATGTATCTAATCCGAGGATTGTAATGCAAGGTCAAATCGCATTCAAACCGAGTTTTCCGAAATCGCGATCTCGCTTGCCGTTTTTGACTACTGTACACTCATCAAGTTCTCTGCCCGCGCGCCCCCTCAGGAGGTTCCTTGAAGCTCCCACTCACGCCGCAGTCCGCCATCCCTTCTCAACTCTCGCCCTTTGTTGTCCCTGCCGCCGTCCCTCCCGACATCAATTTACCTTCCGGAGTTAGTTCCCGTGTTACGCGTCTCGGCGCTGCCTTTCCTGTTGGAGTTCGGTCACTGATCCTGCGCTCGTGAACCTGATCTGCAGCTGTCACCCCAGTTCATGCTTCACCGGCAGCTCAACCTCCTCAGTCCTCGTACCCAAATCTCGTCTTCGCCGTTCACGACGTTCTCGTGAACCCTCGCCTTAGCAGACACACCTACACACACGATCACTCATCCATCATGGCCAGTGCTCCCACCGTCAACGTCCGTCGCGATGTCACCGATCGCTTCTACCGCTACAAGATGCCCCTCTTGATGACCAAGATCGAGGGCAAAGGTAACGGCATCAAGACTGGTCAGTTGTTCTCGATATCCTCCTAGGAGGGTTGCCACGGCTGACACGGTTCAGTCGCACAGTTTTCCCCAACATGGCGGACGTCGCCAGGGCTTTGAACCGTCCTTCTTCCTGTGAGCTCCCGCTGTTCTCGACTCTTGCTCTCTACCTAACAACACCAGGCTGACTGACAATCTCGGACCTGACGCCAGACCCGACCAAGTTTTTCGGATGTGAACTTGGAGCGCAAGCGACCTTCAACGACGAAACTGAACGCTACATCGTCAATGGCGCGCACGACCAGAACCGCATGCGCGACCTGCTCGACTCGTTCATCAACAAGTTTGTCCTGTGCCAGTCGTGCAAGAACCCCGAGACGGAACTCCAAATCACCAAGAATGACTACATCCTCGCCGATTGCAAGGCGTGCGGACACCAGGGCGACATTGACATGCGCCACAAGCTCACGACCTTCATCCTCAAGAACCCGCCCAAGAAGGCGTCGAAGAAGAGCAAGAAGCGTGCGGTCGCTGGTGCCGACGCGATCGAGGGTCAACCGGGACAGGTGGACGATGAGGATGCGGGTAGTGACGATGAGTTGACCAAGAAGATCGAGGCGGGTGCGGCCGAGATCATGACGGAGGAGGAAGCGGCGAGGTTGATTGCCCAGCGCGAAAACGACGAGGATTGGTCGGTCGACACCTCGAAAGAGGCCGTCGCGGCGCGCATCTCGAAGCTTGACGCCAAGCTTCAGTCGTCGCTCCTGCTCGGTGACGACGATGACGACGAGGGAGGCGAGACGACCTACGATGTCTTTGGCCAGTGGGTCAGGGACAACAAGGGAGAGGTTTCGGACGTCGAGATTTACAAGAAGGCCGAGGAGGACGGAATCGAGAAGAAGTACAAGACTTTGATTCCGCTCTTCCAGGCGCTGTTTGAGGATGTCAAGATTGTGGACGAGCTCGAGTCGCACCTTCCGCTCTTGGCCAAGTTGACGACGTCGGAGAAGCACCAAAAGGCTTTGCTCGGTGGACTCGAGCGCCTGCTCGGGGAGACGTCGCCCGACCAGATCCCGACGCTTCCCAAGATCCTCATGGAGTTATATCAGGCCGACATCCTCGAAGAGGAGCTCCTGCAATCGTGGGGTACGCACGTCAGCAAGAAGTGAGTCTTCCTTACAGTTTTCAACGCCTCGTACCGAATGGATTTTCTGACGCACTTGTGCACTTTGAAAGGTACACGAGCAAGGAGAACTCGAAGAAGGTTCGCAAGGCGGCTGAGCCGTTCTTGACGTGGCTCTCGACGGCTGATTCCGACGAGGACGAGTCGGACGACGAGTAGGTTGCGCTTATCTGTGTAGCGTTTTTGTTCGCAATGTCTTTCCCCACTCTGGACCCGTGGCCTTTATCGATGCGTCAAGAGTGCACCGCGGTAAGACGAGCTGTTGAATCGGAGCGTCAGGAGACACGCAAGTACCCGGCATTTATGCCGAGCCGAAGCTGTTGCTGCGTTTTAGTATGTCAAGCCAAAGCATGCACACAGTCTTTCGCTGATGCCCCTACAGCAAGCTCGTAAGACGTGAGCTTTCTCGTTCATCATAGTCAAGAACAATGGTGAGGATTATATTTTATATTTTGTGCCAAAGCAACCAGCAGCCCGCGTGGCGCAAAGGCAGCGCGTTGGACTTCTAACGCACTTGGTGTGATCCAAAGGTTGCGGGTTCGATCCCCGCCGGGGGCTACGATTACTTTTTTCGTCCGCCAAGCTTTTGCTACTAGAACCAGGCCAAAGACACATCACGCAGGCTATGGAATCTCTCGGTTTGCGAGCAAACAAGCTCGACAGATAGCGTTCGAGTCGAACACGCACACTTTTGGGTCTTTTCTCGGTTGCTATGATAGGCAAAAGATGAGTGTGCTGTCTGTAGTGTCTCCATATTGCGATTGGAGTCTGTTGCGACAGGCAGCAAGGCCTAGCCGCTCAACAGCGGCAGCCAAAAAAAATGAGGACAGAGGGGTTCGAACCCTCGCTCTTTCGAACTACGGATCACGCTCACTTCCAATGAAATGAGTGTCCTAAACGTAGCGCCTTAGACCACTCGGCCATATCCCCAGTCAATAGGATTAGCCGCACTACCAGTGTGTATATACACACGGCTATTAAGCTCTCCTAATAGTGACGGTTGTCTACTCCATACCGAGCTATACTAGCCGTAGCCTCGTCTTCCTACCCAATGTGACGCCCGATCTGGGTAGACTTCAGCATCAACCTCTAGCGGTCTCCTAGAAATACCCGCTCCGACAATTTACTTGGATCTCGTCAGCTCCGGCTTTAGCCCTTCCCCGTTCTGACGAGCAAGCCGCTGCAGCAAGGTTTTTACAGGTCAAGACAGTCAAGGGCGGGTGTTTATAGCTGAATATCGTCTGAAGATCTACGATCCGTGCTCAGCCTGGCTTTTCAAGCTCCGATAGTGGCTGATGTTGCTTCGCTTGTACAGCTCGGATCGATCCTGGTATAGGGCCTGATGCAGGTGCCTCGGTTATTGCTCTGAAACACATTCGCAGCGCAGGTACGGAAAGGTTGGCGTGACAAAAATAACGAAGAAAAGGACGCTTGCCCGCGCGACTGTCGTTCAAGTCGTTCGTTGCTACTCAAAATTTATATGAGCGAAATCCGAGGAGTGTGGCGACAATCCCGTGCAGGATAAAGGCGATAGTGTGTGTTTCACGTCGCTGAACGGCGATAAGCGAAGCTGCGAGATCGAAAGGTATTACTCAAGAACCTCCTTCCTTTAAGAGCTAGACAGGACTGGGGTAGTCTGCTGGCTCGGTCTGCTGTGTAAGTATCTATCAGTCCGATCCATAGAACCAGGTCGTCCCAATAAACGTCAATGCCTCGATCATCACAACAAAATAAAAGGCAGCAGAATTGTAACAAACGCTCCGGCGCGTTGCGACACTACGCCTCGTCCAAGCTTTTACTCTGTTTGTTCTCTTTACCGCTGCCTCATGCCACACAGACTAGACATGCTTGAGAAATGGCGCTGTAAGTAGGAGACAATCGCAGACAAGCTTTAAATTGAAGTACTTTATATACGCGCATTTGTTTGCAAGCAACAAGCAAATCGGTTGTATAGTGTAGTGGTCATCACTTTCGGTTTTGATTGGTCTTGAACGACGAAACAACTTCCGGACGACCCCGGTTCGAACCCGGGTACGACCTTCTCTTTTTGGCTTCTCTAGGCGCGCCGTCCGTTACGGCTTGTGCAACTTTTTGCATCTATCAGCAGTTAGCTTCGTCCGCCGCTGTAATGTGACGGAGCAAGCAGCATTGGGAAACCGCATAATTTCTGATTCGCCGTCTGTCGTAGCTTTAATTTGTCAATATGATAAACGTCATTTTGAACCCCTTTCCAACAATCCTCGATGGTCTAGTGGTTATGATTCGGCTCTCTCACAGCCGCGAGCGGGGTTCGATTCCCCGTCGGGGAAAACATTCTTTTGCCGGCTTTGTCTTTTGGCCTGTTTGATTTTGTCGTTACCGTGCATTCTCCGTAAGATGCATCTGGTCGACAGGAGCAAACATTCGCAAGAAACAGCTTCGAGGCAAATTTGTCTCATCTTCCGACTCTGCTTTTTACGCTCAGAATCTTGCAGCCTGACACCCGACGGCACAACGACTCACGTCGTACCCATCTGGACTGCGGTGCACAGCCAAAGTCGCGACACAGATACGGCAGGAGGTCACGCGGCTGAAAGACACTATTCGCGCTGTTCGAATGGCATCCGAGGCTTCAGGCTCAAAGCGGATTCAAGAGGCATCATGTAGATCAACAAGCACGAGGTCAAACGCAGGATGCCTGCGGACCGGGATCGCAGCTGAGCCGATGCTTAGAAGCCATCTCGTAAACAACCGGTCGCTTTCGCAACGTTACAAGTTACTGAGCGCAACAAGACAGTTGACCTCGTGGAGCGGTTCAGATTGCAAGGATTCTGTGATTCAACATGCTCGGAACGAGCCTCCGAGACTCGAATGCGACCGGCGAGCAGTTCTGCCACTCGTCCCGAACAGGCCTTTCTCTCAGCCAGTCCCAATCAATCGACGTCGATAGGCCTCTCGCGTTGCTGGCCAGCGCAACTCACACTCGTTCTACCACTACCTATTCGGCTCGGATCGATTGTCTCGCTCCTTCAAACTTCGTGCAGGTCACCAAGTTCATCCCGTCTCTCGCACCCCTATACACACTCTCGTGGGTCCACGTCCCCGCCTGATCACCCGACACAGCTGAACGATATATTGTGATAGATGAGCGACGACACCCGTTCGTCCAACAACCGACACATTCGCTTCTCGCACGACCAAGGCCAAGCCGATCAGTACTTCCCCGCTCAAGGAATGAACTCGCCGACGAACAACGTCGCGCATAATCCTCCTCCTGCTGTTCTTGCGCAGCGAGAGTCCATGTCTCTCGAGGATATGTACTCGGACGGCACAAACTACTCTGTCCCGAGCCGTCCTCAACCCGCCACAACTCACGGTAGTGGCTTGCCGGAACGCGGTCTCGATCGACCTGGAACCGACAACGTCGCCCCTTCATACACGAACCCGTTCGACATTCCATCGTACCCTTCGACTGCGCCGTTGCGGGTCAATCAGCAACCCGGGCTCACTCGGGGTCGGTACGGGTCTTCCTCGGAGGAAACTCTCGTGGGAGAGCAGCAAGCGCCGCCTTTGAAGCCTGCTCTTCGTCGCAGTTCGACCGAAGAGCACCTACGCCAACAGGCAGCCCGAGAAGCTTCGGATCTCGTCAACAGCCATGTCGATGGTCGTCGTCCTCACGACAACCGGCCAGTGCCACAGCGAGGTGAAGGGTGGGAAGATGACCTCCCCGAGGACTGGCAGAGTCAGCAACGTGCTGCTGCCGGTATCTTGTCGAACCTTCTTCGCCTGTACGGCAACGGGCAAGGTCCGGTCGCGGGGATGAACCGTGGCATGACGCAAGGAAGTCATAGCTCGACCGGAAGCTACTACGGCGACCGCGATCAAGACCTTCGCAGGCGGAGTCGTCGAACGGGAGAAGCCGACGAAGGCGCTTACCCCCGCGGGTCGAACACGAATCGCATGAGGCGTGGCGAGTCGACCAACACGGTCGGGACATCGTTTGAGGACAAGGTCATCGATCCAGATGACCCTCGATCCAAGATCGGCCCAGGCATGGAGAAATGGTACGAGAGTGAGGCGATCAAGCTTGCGAAGGAAGCCCACGACAAGGCGGCCAAAGAGGGCGATGAGCTCGGATCGCTTGATGCGGCCGAGCATCGGGACGCAATTGAGGGTCGCGAGCGCAAGAAGAACAAGTACAAGAAGCTCAAGCACAAGAACTCCATTACTGCCCATGTCGCCAGTGAGTCTTCCCTGCTACTCCGGCGATGCTAGATCACAGACTAACCCGCGCGGCACTTGTTCTTGCAGCGCTTATCCAGAAGCAAGACTTCATCCTCAAATTGGCAAAGGCTCTGATGACTTTCGGAGCTCCCTCGTATGTCTACTCTTTCACCTGTCGTGCCCAACTTCAATTGACCCTCAATATGTTTCATAGCCATCGTCTCGAGTCGCAGCTCAATGCTACGTCTGCAGTCCTCGGTGTCAACGCTCAATTCATGTAGGCTTATTCCTTACTCGGCCAGAGCGTTTGTCGCTCACGTTATATTGTCTGTCTCAAGTCACGTACCCTCTGTTGTCATCGCCTCTTTCGGTGACTCGGACACGCACACTTCAGAGACCAAGTTCATCAAGGCCTCCGGCGGACTCAATCTCGGGCAACTTCACCGAATTCACTTGATCTACCGAGAAGTCGTGCATGACGAGATGGGCGTCGAGGAAGGCATCGTCGCTCTCGATCGCTGCCTCAAATCGAAGCCAATCTACCCGAACTGGCTGCGAGTCGTCTTTGCCGGAATGTGTGCAGGTATCATCTGTCCCATGGGGTATGTCCTCTCTTGCCGTATTGCGGACGACGAGCAGAGCTAATGTGCTGCGTTCCGTCCTGCAGTTTCGCAGGAAGTATCATCGACGCCTTGGTGGCAGGAACTTTCGGCGCTACGCTGTGTTTCCTCCAGCTTTATGTTGCTCGCAAGAACGCCGTGTTCTCCAACATTTTCGAGTGAGCATAATTTGCTGTGATCGGTCGAGCTGTGGCTAAACTTCTGCATATCGACAGGATCTCGGTCGCTGCACTCATCTCGTTCGCCGCCCGAGGTCTCTCAACGACGAACTACTTTTGCTACGAATCCGTTGCATCAGCTGGAGTCGTCATGGTCCTGCCCGGCTATGTTGTCCGTGAGTGCTAATCTCGCAGGTCCGCTCTTGTATCGCTTGTCCTGACATACCTCCTCTCCAGTCTGCGGCTCGCTCGAACTCGCTTCGAAGAACTTGATCGCCGGAAGTGTACGAATGGTCTATGCGTAAGTGACATTTCCGTTCATGTAGCTTCTTGGAGAAACTAACGAGTCTTCCAACGCTGCGCAGGATTATCTACACTCTCTTCCTCGGCTTTTCAATCGCCGTCGGCTCGGACGTGTTCTATCTCTTTGATCCGTCTTCTCGCCAGGTTGCAGCCAGTCAGCATCCCTCGGTTATGACTCTCGATGGAACCTTCATCGCCAACAACGTCTCGCAATCATTCGAGGGCTCGTTCTCATTCACGAATCAGACTCAGACCATCGTCTCGCAAACGACTGCGTCGCTCCAGAAGGGTAGCATCATGTGCTACCGCGATTCGGCATGGCCATGGTGGCGACAAGGGTGAGCACCGGCCCCGATACTTTTCTCTCATTCCCAAGGTACTGACCCGGCCCGTCAACAGAGCGTCGATCTACTGGCTCATTCTACTCGTTCCGGCATTCTCGTTCTTCTCCTCGCTCGCCAACATGCAACCTCTCCGCTCGCGAGAGTTGCCAGTCATGATCTTCATCGCTGTCGTGGGATACGTGGCCAATCGAGCTGCTACCATGTTTGTGAGTTACTTCGGTCCCATCGCACGGCGGCGATTTGTGTTGACACACATCTTGCAGATCTTCGAGCGTTCCGATATCGTCTCCTTCATCGGAGCGACCGTGATTGGTCTCCTTGGCAACTTGTACTCGCGATTGTTCAACGGTACCTCGTTCACAGGTACGCGTGACTATGGATCCTTATCAAAATCCCGGTGGCCAATCCGCTGACGTCGTTTCGCTTCTTCCCACTCTCGTAGCCATGGCGACCGGTGTGCTCTTCCTCGTCCCCGGAGGTATCGCTGCCGCCGGAGGACTTGCAATGAGTCAGGGAGGCAGCAACTCGTACAACTCTGGGTGAGTATTTCCTCGTTCGCATTCTCAGAAGTTTTCCGAGCTCGTCCTCACGATTTCTCGGATAGATTGATGATCGGATTCCGAATGGTCCAAGTCGCAATCGGTATCACGATCGGTCTCTTCTTCGCGTCGTTCCTTGTCTACTCCGTCGGAACCAAGAAGCGTGGAGGTGGACTCGGATTCGCGTTCTGAAGGAAGCATTCACTGTCGCTGTGTTCGATCTGGGTAGGTTCTGCAGGTTCAGATTCTTCACCATGTACTTTCTGTCTCTTCAATCTAGTAGTACCATACCTCGCGATTATCGGATTCTGCGACCTTTTGACCAATCTAATTACGCTAACCTATCCTCAAGAGTTTTGAAACTCTGGTAATGAGCTCTTGCTACGACCAGGAAAGTTCGGCGGCGACTGCAACTAGTCTTGCGCTTGGCCACCTTGAGCTTGCATGCCCGGCCCTTCTTCTTGCTCCCCGGAATCGTGAGACCAGAGATCCTGAAGCAGTGCATGTCCTTGATCCGCTTGGTCTAGCCTCGATCAAATCGTCAGTCATGAGGGAACGGCGACTCGTAGCAAAAGTGTGCCTACAATTTGCGGCGGTATCGAGAGCTTCGATGACTGCAGCTCGAGACTGTTCGATTTCCTCGATCGCAGCGAGAATCGAAGCCGATGCAAGTTTCGCGTCACTCTGTTGTAAATCCAATCTCGACTGTCAGCAGTCAGAGAATCTGGGCATCACAGCTCGAGACAGAGAGAGAAAGGTTCCTAACACAGTCAGTCTGCATGAGCTGAATTAGAGCTTGCTCCGTCGCGGCCAACTCGTCTTTCATGCGGGTTTCTTCCTGTTTGAAGTGTTCGACCACATCGGTCCTGCAAGCAATACAGAAGAAGGAAGTTCAGGCTTGTGAGCGGGATCAACGACATTTATCCACTCGCCTCGGAAAGACGGACTATCGCAGACTCACATGTTACGTTCAGCATCTTTTGTGATCTGTTCAATCCTGTCCTGGTACTGCTTCGAGGCTGTAGTGGCTCGATCAAGGATCGCTTCTTGTTGCTTCTCGAGAGACTTCCTCTTCCTCGCTTCCGCCTGCCTCAATGCCTTCTCGAGAATCCTGAAGACACCATTCTGTATCTGTCAGGCTATCGAGCTTGGTACAGCGCGATGAGAGGAGAGGGGGAGAGAAAAGGGGAGGGCATCCTCACTCGGCTCCTCCGCCGCGCTCGTCGACATCTTCCCTGGTCACACCAGGACTGCCCAAGCTGAACGACGGGAAGCGATTTGCGCTCATCTGCGACTGGCTCCGAGAGGGATCGATAGGCACGGGTGGATGGAGGAAAACGAGAGGTTCGTGCATCGCCGATGTGGGGGAAAAACAGTCAGTCAACTCAAAAGGACGATCGATGCCCGCAAATTGTTTATGTAACTTGAGGTCTTTCAGCATACTAGTGGCAACACACAGACGAGATCGGAGAAACAACAAGGAGGATTTTACGGAAATCTCAATACGCTTGCGCGAGAGGACTATTCGTCGAGAGCGACACACTGTTCAATATGACAGCGAGATTAGTCGCTGAAATGTCGCCGGAAGGTGAGCGAGAAGGAGATTTACGAGGAATTCGACAAACGCGACGTTATCCGTTGTTCCGCCACCAGCCGGCCGCGATCTTGGCTGCTTGGTCGGACTGAGGGGGATCATGAATTGGAAAGAAACAAGCCCATAGTCATCTGTGCGGATGGACTGGAGCAGACGTCGAGTCAGAAGTCGAGATTGACATTAGGCTCAGACAGGTGGAATGGATTCTCACAGTCTTGATCGAGTTGGCTAGTGCATATCTTGTGAGCTGAATGTGAGAAAACTTGTAGCTGTCAAAGCAAAGATCGATAATCGAGTCAGTCTAGTCCTACAGAAGAGACGACGACTAATCGTACCTGTTCCGGATCGGGCTCTCGCACTCGAAAACTTCGAGGATATCTCGGTTGTCCGAGTAGTCCATCTGAGCGACATGCATGTACAAAGTTCAGCTTGAGACCGATCCGGCTGCTTCGGGTGATAGAATCACCTCGGTGCTTCCGATCGCGCCGGTCGCCTCGAGTCGGAAGAGAGGCGTCTGATCTTCGTCTCGTCGATCTTCGTCATACATCACTTCAGGCGCCGGCGAGAAGCTGATGGACAGCTTGTCAGACGTCGGTGGAAGCTCATGCAACGCATCGCTGAGCCACTCGGACTGCATTTCAAAGGAGACGACGCCGTTCAGTTTCGAGACGTTCGGTCCCTGATACAGGTCAAAGTTGCGACATACCTTCATGATGAGTCGCTGTACGCGGTCTTCATCGATGAAGCGCAAGTCGAGTAAACCCTCGGGCTCGTACGTTGTCAATTCGCACCTTGTAACGATCCCGCTCTCTTCCAAGCTGCGACGATATGATCTTTTCAGCGCCAGGCCAAGAACGAGATCGAGAGAAACGAGTTAAAGAGCACTCACAGCATGATTAGAGGCTCTCCAATCCCTGCATAGCTCAGTCTCAAACTCGTCTGTTTCTCTTCTCCACCCGACTCTCTCGATCCCCGTTTCCCTCGTGCGCCACCTCGACCTTCAATGTCTTCGTCAGCACCATCGCCTCTCCACCCTCGTCGTCTACCTCCATCTCCTCCATCTCCTGCTTCGTCGGAACCAAACTCTTTCTTGAACGGGTTCGAACTCGTCACTCCGGCGTTCCCGAAAATGTTCAAACATTCGAGCATGGTTGCGAGCGAGATTGTCATTTCGCAGTGAGGAGGGCCTCGAGGAGTTTGCTCGTCATTGGGGTCTTGAGAGTGAGGCGTGGGACTTTCGGAATCTACGTCGTGAGCGTCGGGAGGAGGTGTCTGATCGAAATACGCCGATGGACTGTCTCGAGGTAGATCGAAATTGTATGTCTTGAAACAGGTTTTAGACATGAAAGCGTGCGCTACAAGAACTCGGACGGGCCAAACCTCAGCGATTCCATTTCGAAAAAGAACAGAGTGGTGTGGCCTCCTACCTTGGATAGAACGGCCTTCTTCGACAATCATCCTGAGCCCAATCTCGTCAATCTTGAGGGTTGCGCGCTATGTCCAAACGGGCAAGCTTGAATCGGTCAATATCAGACAATTTGATGTCGGTTTCCGTTCGATGAGCCTCACGGATTTGAAGCTGAGACTCTTGAGCAGACTCGCAAGAGGTCTGACGTCGGCCATCGTAGCGACCAAGATCTAAGGCAGCCGGGAAGCAACGCTGAGCGATTCCACATTGAAGAGAAGCGACATTCACGCAAGCAACGAGGCAATTCACGTCTGGCTCGGTCACTCGAGGCATGTTTGAGGTTCTGTCCTCGAGCTGGAAATCGTAAACGCAGTGGATGGGAGGAGTTTGTTTTTCGAGAGAGATGACGCGGATGACACACGTGACGCGCGCGCGCGCTGGACTTTGAATCCTTGATTTTGATCAGCGCTAGCAATCTTCACCCACTCGACGAATTCCCGACATTAACCATGTTCAACATCAGCGCACCCTCAAGCATTCCGATTCTGGGCACAGAGAATTACGCGGCTTGGAATTCCGTGTTCAAGGCGTATGCCGGATCGCAAGGAGTGTACCAGTGGATAGCTTGTCGAGGGGAAGAAAAGAGAAAGAGGAGCAACAGCGAGAGTACTGCGGACTACGAAGTCTATGAGGCAGAGGTGATGGTAGGGGACGCATGGGTACTCGGTGCGATCCACGCAACCATCGACGCGACGAACCGAGACCTCATCCACGGAGAAGAAACGGCGTTTGGAGCTCTCACCACCCTTCGCAAACATCATCGAAAGTTTGTCCACCGAACCTTCACCACGTTCATCGAAACCAAGCTCGAGGAAGGTGGCGACCTCGCCGCTCACATCCTAAAGATGCGCAAACTTCAAAACGAATTCACGACCTTCGCTTCGATTGCAGACGACGACGAAATCAGATTCGACATTTCCGATAAGCCCCTCGCCATCATTCTGCTCTCCTCCCTTCCCCCGTCATTCTCCAAGTTGCGAAAGTTTATGTATTCCGACTTGTCCGATCTCACGACGAGCAACATCTACTCCTTTTTGACGATGTGGGCGGCAAGGTCGGATGTTGCAGGATGAGGAGGACGTGAGGATAATGTCGCGCTCCTAGCAGCTGCTACAAACGCCCTGGTCAGCCCCGAGCCCAGTCGAATCGACCACTTGATCCGAATCGTCACTCGCTCACTGCGATGTCGAGCCCTATTGAATCCGTCTGGCTCTCTCCTATCCTCGGAAAAGACGACCCCTTTCTTGCGGCGAAACGGTTACGACCGTTCCTTGAACTCGGAACGGGGTGTCGGTCGGAAGATACGCGACTTGTTTTCCCTCACCACTCTTTCTGAATCTGAGGTGACGGGAAGATGGAGTTCGCACCAGTAGAACAGGTGGAAAAATGACGGAGATCGCGCTTGAGCGCTGGAGGAGAGAGAACGAGAGATGAGGTTTTCAGTCAGATAACCCTATAGGGACAATTTGATAGAAAGAAGACCAGCTTCCAGCCCCGAGGATTAACTTTGTATGTGAATTATCGCTATTATTCTCTACTCTTCTCACAAGTCTCCATGGAAAAAAGATGTAGTTCTTCGCGTGAAGAAGTAAGCGAAAGTTGCGGAGAGAAAGATCTGAAAAGTTCGTTCCAACAGCTGGACTTCCCAAAACAACAAAGAACAATACGTTTCCTGTCTTAGTATCCACCGGTATCCCTCGCTCCGAGATGGTTCGCGACCGTCCTGCGTTGGTTCTCTTCCAATTTCGGACAATTGACAATCGAGTGACCCAAACCTATGTTCACGAGCAACACAATGCCGCCCATCAGCTTTTCTCCATCGCGAGTACAGACGACGAAACGGGACGGAGGGATTAAACGTACCGCCGCAGTTGGTACATCCCACCAATTTGCCATCGGCACCGACATTGGGATCTTCGATACTGGTCAAGAATGGCGGAACTCTTTGTGAATCAACACGAAATGAAATCAGTCATCCGAAATTGTTGAACTAGAACACGTTGACTGAAAAAGTTCAGAGAAAATGTGCTTTTTTTTGCTCACTTTTGCTTGGCCTCCATCAAGAGGTATTTGAGATCGAGCAAGGTTTGTTCGGCAGTTTGCATGTTGACAAACGTCGTTGCGATACCCGTCTTGCCCGAACGACCGGTACGTCCGATTTGATGCACGTAATCCTACCAGTCGAAAGACAACTGCCGCGTAAGTTTTCTGAACTCAATCAAGAAATAAACGAAAAAGAGAGCGCACTTCGATCTCTTTCGGCATGGAGAAATTGATGACATGTTGAATCTCGCTGAAATCGAGACCTTTCGAAGCGACTCCCGAAGCGACCATGACGTCCTTCTTGCCCGTCTTGAACGACTTGATCGCATACTCACGTTCCTCCTGAGCTGTTGATTTCGAGAGTCGTTTCAAGTTCAGCTCATAACTAGAGCACCGAAAAGAGAGCAGGAACATACTCTTCGATCCGTGAATCGCGACTGCCTCGACTCCCTTGAGTAACAAGTACTCTTGAATATCTGTGTACAAGAAGGGTCCAGTCAGCGAAAGGGGGAACGGTAACGGAGGGTTCTCAGGGTCGGAATCTAGTGTGTTACCGTCTACCTCGTTCTTGTTGTCCGAAAAGATGATGGTAGGCGGTGCAGTTTTCTGTAGACATTCCAACAGGTACACCATCTTGGCTTCGTTCTTGACGTATTCGACTTCTTGAATAATGTTGAGCGATGCGGCACCGGCACGACCAACGTTGACCAAGATGGGTTGCACGAGAGCTTGTTGAGCGAAATCTTGAATTCGTTTCGGCATCGTTGCCGAGAACAACAAGGTTTGTCGTTGATGCTGTCAAGCGAGAAACCAATACCGCTGCGGGTCAGCAGGGCGCGCGAAAGCCAAAGAAAGACAGAGGGGAGGTTCTCACTTTGAAGAAACTCATAATGTTTCGAACGTCCTCTTCGAACCCCATATCGATCATCCTGTCGGCTTCGTCCATACACAGGTACTTGCACCCTTTGAGGGTGAACTTTTTCTTCTCGAGCATGTCCTGCAATCGACCGGGAGTGGCAACAACCATGTGGAACCCTTTCTGTAATGTTTGAGACTGTTCCGACATGTTGATTCCTCCGATACACAACAAAGCTCGAACCCTGCAACGGACGACGAGTGACGCATAAGACTCATGTCCAAAGAGGGACGGTTGGGCAAAAGGGATACTGACTGAGGGTACCCTCCGAGTTCCATCAACTTGGCCATTTCTTGCAACCCTTCAAACGTCTGTCTCGCTAACTCTCGAGATGGACAGATGATTATTCCGACTGGACCTTCACCTTGTACAAATGGCAAGCGTTTCTCTTCCTCGAGGGCAAACATGAGGAGTGGGAGCGAGAAGGCGAGGGTTTTGCCAGATCCTGTGAACGCGATCCCGATCATGTCTCGACCGGAGAAACTGACAACTCGGCTCAATAGTCAGTTTCTACTTCAGATTCTCCAGAAGAGTAGCGACGTACGCAACAGGGATTCCTTGCAGTTGAATCGGAGTCGGCGCTTCAATCTTTTTCTTCTTGAGGTAGTCGAGCAGCGGTTTCGGCAGTTTCATATCCTGACCAACACCCAAGCCGAGTGAGCTCAAAAAAGATGAAAGACGGCATCAGTAGGACCATAGGACGTACTTTGAAATTCGAGATGGGAGGCGGCACATCGTCTCCACTTGTGAGAATGTGAAACTTTTCTCGGATCGCCTCGTTCTCCTCTTCGGACCGCCTCGCGATATAGTGTGGTGGTCTCCATCTATAGTAGCGCGAGGTCAGAAGAACGTTGCGGGATGGGTCGAGCGAGGGTATAACATACGATGCGGTCATGCGTTCCGTGTAGACGATGCCCTTGGCGAGTTCCTCGGCACCTGCAAGGGTCTTTCTCGATGCTTCCTGTGCAGCAAGGATCGCTGCTTCCTCTTCGGCCTTCTTCTGCTGTTCCGTCTTGAGTGCCTCTTTTGAATGATCGAATCCGTCAGTTTCGAATGCTTTCTCTCGTCCTCGTTTATATGGGATGAATGGTAAGGGTTCATACCTTGTTCAGCACGTTTGCGTTTCACTTCTTGTGCCTCTACGAGGAGAGTACGTTCCCTCAACTTCTTGTTGTGCTCCTCTTGCCGTTCACGTTCGCGTTCCTCGCGTTCCTGATCTTCCTCCTCGGTCCGACGTTTGACGGAAGCGGCAGCGGCACCTCCGAGTTTGTTCAAGAGTTGAGTCCGACGTTGCTTGACCGGCACGTACAACTTGGAATCATCTTCGAGGTCTGATAGCGCATACGGATCTGCAGGAGGAGGAGTTGGTGTTCTCCTTCGCTTCGTGTACGCAGGTCGGTCCGACATTGTAGTTCGTGGATGGCGAAGAGAGCGATGCTGATTTCCTCCACTTTCAAGTTCCGCCTTCCATCTTCTGCCTCACATGTTGCGACGGTGGTTCGTTCCCATTCGAGCATCCGTACACCGGAATCGACATGCAAGTACGACGACACAGAGTTACCTTCGAACGTTGCGAGATCGATATCCAGCTGTTGATCCTGCTTCCCTCATCGCCTCGTTCGTGATCCTGCACGAACTGACCGCGATCGTACCCCTCGCGACTTTGTTCGGAACGTTCCACTACCTTGGACTCGGTACGGGAATCGTCGCGTGGACTGTACAAGAATCGCAACTCGAACCAGGCGCAGCAGCAGCAGCACCGCATGATCCGAACCCAAGTACTCGCATCCGTACGAAACTTCGAGAATGGATTGAACAGGGTGAAGACAAGGCAGAGGCACTCGGGAGGAGGTACGGTTGGTTTGGATGGACGAAAGAGACCTCTGAAGAGCGAACACTTCGGAAACAGCTCGCCGCTTCTTCTTCTTCTTCTTCCGACTCGACTACAACGAAAATGACGCAAGTGCGGGATTTGCGAGTGACTGGAGATGTCGCAAACCTCGTCGCAGCGTACCTCGCAGTCAAGGCTCTCTTGCCCCTCCGCATTCTGGTCTCGTTGAGACTCTCTCCGGTCCTCGCCAACAGTGTCGTCAGTCGCTTCCAAGGTTTGCAAAGACGCGGAGCGGCCCTCGTCTCGAAACATTCGAAATGAATAATGACAACCTCGGAAACTATGTACATCAACAAGAGAATCCCCTAACTAGTGCGATTCTTGATCCTCTTCGTCGACACTGTTGTCATCACTCTCGCTCCTCCCATTCGCACTCGTCATACTCTTGGTACCGACTCCTCGTCCTTCCCCAACTCGCGTCCGCTGGCTACTCGTCGTTCCCAGTTCGAGCGTGTCGGCTTTGCGAATCATGCGTTTGTCAATCTTGCCTCGATTCGACCTGCTGCCCATACCCTTCTTCTTCCTCTTCTTCTTCTCATCCGAAGCTCCTCCTTCCTCGTCATCGTCATCATCCTCGTCATCGTCGTCAACTCGAATCGGCAACACGCTGTCCATACTGACCGCAGCCCAACATCCGACCGCGAGGATGACGGGGACGTATTCGAGACACGCGAACAAGACTTCGTTCGCACTCGCACCTCCAAACGGTCCATTCTCGACCGACTGTCCCGTTTCGGCGACTCGGAACGTGGTCCGCAACAACAACAACGTTGAAGTCAATGTCAGGAACAAGGACAGTTTGTTCGGCAGGTATCCGGCGTGGAACGTGGTCGCGGAACGGTAGATGCACAACACGAGCAACGCGATGTACAGGACGAAACTTGCCGTCTACGGTTATAGCATCAGTCATTTGGTGAGGGGGAGCGATTCGGGAAATTGTGCAGGTTTTGGACGTACCTGGACACACAGTCCGGTCAAGAGGATGTCGTTGGCAGATTTCGAACCAATCGGAGATCCGCCAGTCCCGAATTCGGCCTTTTCGGCAACTCCAACCAACACGGCCCCGACGACTTGCAAAACCGTCGTGATGGAATCCGAAACGATCAACCCAACGACGAGGATCTTGGGATTGAAGTGCAACAAGCTTCGACCGGTGCAATCGAGTCGACGCAACGCTTGACTCAACGCGACGTACAATGCCGCTTGGAACAACAAGGGGGCGAGGACGATCAAGATGTATTGGGCGATGTAGAGTGAGGTCTTGAAGGGAGAGAAATGTGAAACGAGTCGACATGCGTATCCGCACACTTCCATGGCCTTTTTTTGTGAATGCATTCGAAGATCAGCTCTCGTTCGCTTTTTGTTCTTGAAAGAGGGATTTGGAGACGCACGGAACCAATCACGAGTAGGCCTTCAAACAACCGAGTCGAGCGCAACCGGGCAAAGTTGGTCGTGTGAGCGAGGAGTGAGAGGGAGAACGTGAGGATCGCAATCACGGGGAACGCGCTCGAGGGCACGAAACCGTACAACGAGACCGACGCTATATGTTTCATAGATAGATCCTCCGAGTTAGTTGGAAGGAGGATATTGATATTGACCAAAAAGAGAAAGAACGTTTTACCTTCGCCGTTGGTCGGGTCCGGGTTGATAGGTCCGTGGTAATTCGCATCTGTACTCATGTCGAGTTGACTAGCCTCACTGCGTTCCGTCGAAGGGATCGATGCAGGGGAGAGGATGCAGCGTTAGAGATGAGACCGAATACCAAGTCGGGGTTCGGTTCAAATTGCGAGTGCACACTCTGGGCGGACACAGATTCGGGATGAACGTTGGTGTTGTTGGTGAATGCGTAAGCGAAGCCCGCGAGTATGAGCGGTCGATGTCAAAAGTGCAAGCGCTCTTGGCATCCTTCTGTGCTTCTCACGCGTCATGTCTCGACGGTACGATCCCTCTGAACCGCGTCGACCAGATCTCGCGAAACCCTATCGCTTCAGACCTAGTGACGATGCACTGCCGGGTCAGTCCCTCCCACTCGGGTTCGAGGACCCCCACACACGTGACTGACGATTCTCGCATGCAGAACTCATGGCGATCCTAAGTCTAGTCTCGAGTGGCTTGTCCATGATTACCAGGTAGTCCTCAATCACCAGTCTCACGCCTCGAGAGCGGGTTCCGGGACTAAGCTGAAAACCCTGGGAATTCCAACTTCGCAACTCCCTGCTACAGGTTCGCGATTTGGCCTTGGTTCAGCATCCTGTTTGCCACGAGTTGCATCCTCGGTCAAAAGAAACTCGCCACATCGAGACTCGACCCAGACAATCACAAATTCTCAGGTAAACCCTCTCCTCTTGTTTCAAATATTCAAGGGTCTGATCGTGTCGTTGAAACCTCGGATTTTCGCGGTTACTATTTGTTTACCAGGTTGGACCTGTCTGATGTTTGGGTTGACTTCGTGGTTGTCAATCTACATCCCTCTCTTGTTGGGTCAAGTCGGGAAAGCCGGTGGGTTCCCAATCGGGTTCAACAAAGGGTTGATCCCTGTCTGAAACTGGGTTACCGGTGTTTCGTGTATTCTATTCCTTGTCTTGTTGTGTTGCCCGTGTTGAAAAAGCTTGTATTACACGAAATCGTACCCTCTGAAATCGCCATCGATTAGAGTCAGAATGAAATGCTTTGAATATTTCCGAAAGTATAAACCCTGAACTCACCCTTCAGCTACGGCTCTCACGGGCGCAGAAGGCGATGCAACCGACGCTTTCCTGTCACAGAGATCCCATATCAATCATCATCCAATCGAGCAAAGTCTGGAAAAGGACTACAGAGACGTACTTTTCACCATTCGCGACACTCGGGAACGAATTGAACAAGTTGGGATCTTTGGGCAACGGAGTTTCGGTAAAGTACTCGTGTCGGAGTGCTTCCTCGGCAGTGATCCGTTTCGCTGGATCGTACGTGAGCAATTTCGACAAGAGGTCCAATCCGGCCGAAGTCAGGTATCGAAATGTGCGCGACAAGGTCGAGAATCTTGTATAGTGTGAATTCAAGGGCGAACGGATCGTCAGAACAATCGCAAGTTAGATAAAACGGATTCTATGACCTACGGAGGTGCTGCTTCCAAGTTGAACGATTTCGCGTTGGGCAATGACCTGAACCCAGGCCACATATCGTCGGTCGGTCTACCCAACAATTTGAAAATCTGTACGAACGTACACAAATCCATCTCATTCAGCCCGAACAAGGACATGGCAGAAGCTAGAAAGGACGAGGAGAATGGGTGCTCACTTTGCCAACTTGGTCAATCTCGCCTCGGCCGGGGAGCAGAGGTTCTCGCAGGATCAGTTCTCCAAAGATGCATCCGATCGACCACATGTCGACAGCAGTCGTGTACTCTGTCGCTCCAAACAACAGTTCGGGTGCTCTGGGCCATCCGAGACGCATGATGCAGTGTCAAATTCGAGCACAGGTCGCTAGAGCAGCAAATACAAGAAGTGAACTGACCTGTACCACAACGTGACGACCAACTGTGTCATGTCTCCCATCGGATCCCCATACGTTCTCGCCAACCCGAAATCGGCAACTTTGATCTGCCCTCGATTGTTCATCAACAGGTTTGAAGTCTTGAGGTCTCGATGAATAATCCAATTGTCGTGACATGTCGCCATGGCTCCGATCAGTTGCAGCATGAGGGTCTTGATTTCGGACGCGAGGAACGGAGTAGGCATATTGGACAAAAGCGTTTTGAGGTCGTGTTCGATGAAATCCATTACGATAAACACTCTGAGCGAGGTATGAAGCTTGTCAGGACCGAAGACGCTGTGACGCGGAAGTTGACAAAGAAAAAGATGTCCGAGACTCACTGAGTGAGAGTATCCCCGACTACGACTTCTCGCACCCTGACAATGTTCTCGTGGTTCGCCGTCATGAGTGTTTGGATCTCGCGTAGACTCGTGATTGGAAACCCATGTTTCTCCTTGTCCATCTTGAGCTTCTTGAGCGCGACGATGTCTCCGGTCGTTTTACACCGCGCTCGAAACACGATCCCGTAACTACCCTCTTCAATCTCGTTCAACCTCTGCATGGAGACGACACGAAATCATCAATCGGTGTCGTAATGAGAAGAACAAGCCAAGAGCGGCTCACCTCGTAAGAGTAGACGGAACGACAACTCTCGATGGCCGGATGCGCTTCTCGGCCCCGCTTCTTCCTCTTGACAGGTTGCGCATCTTCTGATGGTACTCGTCTCGTGGGTGTATTGTTACCGTTTGTACTGTCGTTCTCTCGTGACCGTTGTTGTTGTTGCTGCTCCGCAACAAGTTTCCGGTTCAGTTTCGCCTGTCGTTTCAGTTCCTTCTCGCGTTCTAGTTGCAAGGTCTCTTCCTCGTTGTCGTCCCATCTCGATCTGGGTTTCTTCTTGAGAGGTTCCGCTGGTCGAGAGACATCATCGAAGGTGTTCGGCAAGTTTATATGAGAGAGAAGGCAAGAGCAGACATTGCACGCACCCATGCGAGAAAAGGTTTGTGGCCGATCCCAGCCGGAGTTTGGCGGTTTCAACAGGCGAGTCTGATCGATTACGCTTGAGCAAGATGAGCGACGGTTGCAGTCTCATCTCTTATTCTGACGACTATGTGCATCGCAATCGACTTAGTTGCAGTTAGGGTAAGGTGGATTCACCGTGACCGCTATAGCACAGTCTGTCAAGCAGCACGAAACCCGTCGCGCCAGCTGGTCTCGTGAAGCCGGGGCATCGTGACGTCGCCTGCGCTCTCCAAAACCTCGCCTACTCGCCTACTCGCCTACTCGCCATCTCTACTGATTGGTAGGTCAGGAAAGCACACGATGTCGAAGTCTCCGGAAGAGTCCATGCGTACTAGGATTGCGAATGCATGCCAAGTCCGAATCTGAGATCTAGTCAGCCAAAGGGCTCTACGTCAAAGAAGGGTTGCTAATATAAGATTCAATCCCGAACTTGGGAGAAGAGCCAAACGAAACCACTCTGCAACAAGAGAGAAAAGGAACGCAGAGTGTCAAGACGGGATCAGATGCGAGACTAGCTTCATCTGCCTCGCTCCCACCGAGAACTGCTTTATAATCGGCTATGAACGTCTACTGATCCTTTGAGAAAGTTGTAATGAACGGTTCCGATTGGTTTCGAGGAAAAGTTCTCGGTAGAAATGAACAAGGAGCTCGTGCCGTCGCGAATATGCTTGAAGTATTCGACGATCGATTGAGGAAATGAGAGCTACTGTGAAGATGAAATGCACGGGTTCCTTGAACTTCGCTATCGTGCATCAGCTCAGACGTTAAAGTACGGGAAAAAGGGAAATGGGCATACAAGGTTTCGCCAGCTCTCGTTTCTGCTCACTCGGAGGGGACGTAAACCTGGGGTACAAGTTCGCGAGTGTCTGCGATCAACAACGCCATTTCCCCTTCCGATCGGAAGCAAGAGACACACTTGTCAAGCCCTAGGTTTTTCCGAATGAAACCAAGGAAAACAACTTACATCGCAAGTCTTCAATCAGCGCATCAATAGAGTATCGTTGAGATTCTGACGACAAGAGACTGACGGAAGACGTTGCAAGCGAAAGTGTTGCTGTCAAAGAACGTATGAATCGCTCGAGCGTGCTCGAGACATCCATCTGATGAGCACGGGTCAGCGTCAGCTGCCTCTAATTGGTACCGCGCGACGAAAAGCCAGATGCCGATACCGGAGATGAGCGCCTATTAGGGCCACTGAGCGAGCGTTTCGAGCGACCTGAAGGGACGGGACTTGCCGACGGTCGAGCTCGAGGTTTGATCCCAATCGCGGATTTCGTCTCAACGGCGGTTTGCATCGATTCAAGCATATTGAACAAGAGATCGTGCTATGGAAACACTCGATCTCATCAGCTTCTTAGAAGAGAAAGCATTTCAAGAGATAATAGCGAAGGGACTCAACGATTTCTTGAGCGGTATCACGACTGTCGCGCTTGGCTAGCTTCGAGACTCGGTACTCGAGTCGACCCATCTCATCTCTCACATCTTCGACGATCCGATTCAACTGGTTCAAACGGTGCAAGCTTTGCTCGAGTCGAAGTTCTTTCCTATTCGTGGTATAGACGATCGGAGCAGGCGCAATAGCTTGTCGGGACTGAATCAGGTCATGAAGAGACAATCGGTTCGAAGGATGAGAGTAGTGTGAAGTTCTGAGCGCAGGAGAGCCAGGAAGAGGATTGAACACGGGGGGCACAAATAGTTGCGAAGCGCAAGGGGTCGAGGTCGCGGAAATCAGCGAGATGCGGGAAATGACTGCTCGCGGAGAGATCTGCATGGTCAGCTTGTCGATTGAAAGGACGAAGGGTATAGGTTCCTTGACCGACAATAAAGCAATGCGAAGGCGAACAACATGAGAGATGAAAATCGGCGTAGAGCCACTAGTAGTTGGGACGGCAGAACGAGCGACGAGGTCGGATGATAACAGGGCACAGCAGGAGAAGGAGAGAGCACGAAAGACGGAGAGGCGAGGAAAGCCTCTGCGAGCAAAGAAAGGGAACTCAGAGGGTGCGAGCGCACTGAACCCTGAGGCGAAGTCTTGTCAATAATCAAGGTTTCTCGATCATCTCGATCAAAGACCTCAAGAGGATCGAGCGGGCCTGTCGAAGATGCTCGAACCGAGCTCGATCGCCCACGGCAAAGACGGCCCGTCGCCGAACAAATGGTCGTGAGGGAGTCGAAAGGGAAGCGTCGCAGAGTAGCTGTGAGGACCACGAACGACGGCGACAGGTTGTTCCATGCGTATCACTGGCGTTCGCGCGGAAGACTAGCGTATTTATCCCATGACGCTGCGGACAAAGTGCAAAACCCCGGCGGGCGGAGGTTCTCGAATTTCGGAGGTTGAGAAATTTCCTGGTTTGGTGATTTATCTACATTTTGGTCCGAGTGCATGTCAACTGTGCCCTCGCGAGCTCGAACAGTCCACGCGAGAGAGAGCGATGTGTGCGAAACGGGGGAGCGAAAGAAGGACGGCAGCTCGCTCGCCCTGTCGTATCCACCCCACCCCCGACCTCGACGAGCCGAGTCGAGGTATCCGATCTGCATCGACGGTGCACCACCAGCAGCTCGGTACTGTCCTCTACGTGACCTCGGCGTGCGTCTCACCTGCGGGTGACCAACCTGCAACTCCCGCAAACAAAGTGCCTCTCGCGCTCGCACGCTCGCAACTCTCTGCCACGACTCGCTAGCCGCCCCGAGAGGACTGTCAAGATGAATGGTCAAGACCCACAAGGTACGTCGTCTCCCTCTGCCGTGACGACGGCACAGAGTCTGGCGAAACAAGACAGCCTGCGACCCCTCCGCTCCCCGCTTCTCCTCGCCGCTCAAACATTGAAACGCGCGTCGCATGATGGCGTGATGGATCCGAGAGTCGAAGATGGCGGGGTCCACGCGCTCGGATGAAGTCGAGGTGTATGGAAGAAGCGAGCGAGGTTTGGCGCCGATCCCCCATCGCACCGCGGCTCGGGTTCCGAGGACCGAGGTATCAGAGCGAGGTTCCGTCTTTCTGGGTCTGCACAAGCCGTCGCGCGAGTGGCCTCTCCGTGTCTTTCGCGTAAAGATTCGAAGCGCATTCACCAGATCATCACTCGCTCTCCTCACCCTGCCGGCTTGTCGGATTATGATCATACTGACTCCGTGTTCGTCTCGACCATCTCGATATAGGCGACCCCTCGTACAACCCCGCCAAACGAGCCCTCGAACAATCTCCCGCTTCGACCTCTCACCAGTTGCAGAACCCGGCCTTCAACTCCCCGCAGCAGCCGCAACCTGGGCCCGCACCCTCGTTTCAGACGAACAGCTCGCGTACTATCTATTCGGGCAAGCTCGGCAGTGCATTCGGCTCTCCTGCACCCAGTGGAACCGGTTCGCCAGCCGCTCCGCCCTCGCTCGACGGCGGCGGAAACGATACCGATGGTTTTGGTGGAGGCAACATGTTTTATGGCCAAAGGACCACGGGTATGGGCAGGTCCGGATCGCAAGAGAGCGGCCTAAGTCAGATCGCAGCAGGTCATCCTCAAGATCAGCCTCGCAAAAGGTTGAGGCGAGGCGGTCCTGGAGGAGATGAGGTGCGTTCTTTGACCGCCTGACGCATGTATACGATCGCCCTCTTGACCAATGATGCGACAATTGCGGGATTACAGACTGGCGACGAGGGGCCTGGCAGTTTTACCGTCAATCTGCAAAACCGCCTCGCCGATGTCCACGTTGAATCGGGGCCTTCATCAGCCTCCTCGTCTGTGTATGGCGGTAGCGTCGCTCCGAGTATGGCGCCAACTCCCGCAACGGCTGGCAGCATAGCCGATTTTTCTGCAGGACTCAAGCAAGAAGGATCGTCCGACCTCGTTCGTTTCTTCCCTCGCGATACTGCCTCGCAGAATTGAGTACTCACGCCTCTTTGAACGCTGTCAGACCGGATCGATCGGGCAGAACCCCCTTGGCTACAACCCTCAGCAATATCAGCAGTTAGCGACCGGATCTGGCCCGCTACCCCTCCAGCAACAGCAAAATCTTTCTCCCCACCTCCAGAGTCGATCGTATCCCCAGCAGCAACAACCGCAGCAGCAACAGTACTCGTCTCAATCCACTGGAGGCGGACTCAGCCAAGCTGCTCAAAATGATCCCGGCTTTCGAGACTTTTACGGACGAGTCGGTTCAAACTTTCCTGCCGACAAGATTTGGAATGCCTACCAGCGCAGTGGAGGAGATTTCAACAAAGGTCTCCAGATCCTTCTTGAGGCCAAACCGCTCGCAGCTGGCCCGACGCCCGCTCCGAACGCACCGCAAACGTACAGCCCCGCCGCTCAATTTGCTCAGCTCAACTCGCCGCGCATGTCTAATCCTGGTACTCCAGGATCGTCACATGCGGGTATTCCGCAGCAGCAGCAACAACAGCAGCAATACCCTGCGAACGGCCAATCCCCGTATGCTCAAAATCCACAGCAGTACTCGAATATTCAACAAATTCAACAGCAGCAGCAACAGCAGTCGCGCGCGCAGATTCAAACCATGATGCGGCCGGTTCAGCAACAGCCGCAAGCGGCTTATCCCGGCATGAACGGCATGAACCCCCAACAACAACAACAACAACAACAACAACAGATGATGTACTCTCAGAACGCTCAACAACAGCAGATGGCTTACGCTGCGCATGCACGCGCGGTGGCTGCCAACGGAGGTCAGGGCGTCCCCGGCTACGGTCGTTCGCCCGCTTCTGCATACCCAACTGCCCAACCTGGCCAAGCTGGTCTGCCTCCTTTGCCGGGGCAACCCAATTTCCAGTTCCCACCCGCTGCTGTTAATTACGCTGGGTTCACCGAAGCGCATTACAATCATTACATCGAGCTGCAGCGCGCGTACTACGCCGGCAAGGCTTCCCCCGAAGATTCGAAAGCGTTGATGCAATACGTCGGGGTGCTGCAACGACACGCTCAGAGCGGGCAACGAATGCCAGCGCACCGAACCGCGCAGGGTCAAGCCTACGCACATTCGGGCGTGTACGCAGCTGGGGACGAACAGCCCATTCGTCGCGGCCCCGGACGACCACCAAAGAACCCGAACGCGCCACCTCGACATGCACCTCCGATGACGAGTGGATCGATCTTGGCTCGACAACTCGCGGCCGCGAGTGCTGCTGGTAGCTCGCTCAAGAAAAAAGGAGGCAAGAAGAAGGCGTACGGTTCTGACTCGGATGACGATGGAGGCGATTACGATTCGGCAGGTAGTGGCGACGAGTACGGCTCACGCGAGACCCCTGCTCTTGTCGCACGTCGGGAACAACTTGCCGTCGAGTTCTTCAACACTTGCGAGAAGGACCTCCTGATGGAGTTGGCGGGTCAGTCATCCCGTCTCGACTTATGGCTTCTGAACAGGAATTGATTTTGCTCGTTTGGCGACATGTACAGGATGCAACGCTACTCAAGCGACCATCACAATGAAAATGCGACCGTTCCAGACTGCGAATGACTTCAGGACGCGCACCCGCAAACAAAAGGGAATCGGAAACAACATGATGGACACGTACCTGGATGTCGTGACGGGTATGGGTGAAGTCGACAAAGTGTTGAACGAGTGCGAGCAGATTGGACGCGAGCTGTCCCATACGATGCAAATCTGGGCGTCCGGTGCAGCTGCTTCAGCTTCTTCGGCATCAACTCGGCCAGGCGCGAGCGGGGATCAGGAAGTCGGTCTCGACCTCGTCGCAATTTCCGAGGAGACGATTCGAGACCGGGTCGAAACCTCGACAAACCCGGCTGTCCGAGAGGCGTTCAAGGACTACATTCGCAGCCAACCCAAGGGAATTCCAGATACCGTCAAGCTCAAGGACTACCAGATGCTTGGTGTCAACTGGCTCAACCTCTTGTACCGTCGCGGGACTTCTTGCATTCTCGCTGACGAGATGGGTGAGTCTTCTCTGCACAACTTGTGTCGTATGACCTCTGACGAATTCCTCGGAATGGGAAATAAGGTCTCGGAAAGACTTGCCAAGTCATCGCTCTACTCGCGCACCTCAAGGCGACTGGCGAGCAAGGACCTCACCTTGTCATCGTCCCGTCCTCGACCCTCGAGAATTGGATGCGCGAGTTCTCCGTCTTTGCGCCGGACCTCGTCGCACACAGCTACTACGGCTCGCAGGCCGAACGAGACGAGATTCGACGCGAACTGCGCAGTCTCGAGGAGCTCGACGTGGTTGTCACGACGTACAACATTGCAACGGGAAGCCCGGACGATCAGAAATTCCTCAAACGCAAAATGGACTTCAAGGTGGCCGTATTTGACGAGGGGCACCAGCTCAAGAACAGTGAATCGAAGAAGTACAAAGACCTCATGCAGATCCGCGCTCAATGGCGCCTTCTCCTAACGGGTACTCCCTTGCAAAACAACCTTCAAGAGCTCGTCGTGAGTCCTGACTTATGATCAAGCTTCTTTCGCACGAACAACACTAACGACTCGTGATCCGCTGCTCAAAGTCTCTCCTGTCTTTCATTCTGCCTGAACAATTCCGAGATGCGAACGAATCGCTCAAAGCGATCTTCAAGGTCGGACCTGGCAACTCGACGAACCTGTTGTCGCGGGAACGGATCTCGCGTGCGAAGAAAATGATGACGCCGTTCGTCCTGCGACGCAAAAAGGCTCAAGTGCTCAAGGACCTTCCGCGAAAGCTCGAGCGCATCGAATACTGCGAAATGACGCCGCTGCAGAAGGAGGTGTACGACGAGGCTATTCAGAGGAGCAGGAACGCGTTGACAGATGCGAAACCGGAAGACATCGAAGATGTCTCGTCCGATGAGGAAGGCGTCGATGATATCGGTGCAGAGAACGCGCCGGTACCTACGGCGAAGCGGGGTCGACCGAAGAAGAAGGCGGTCGCGAGTACCAAGAGTGGCAACAAGGCTGACTCGAGTTCGAGTACTCACGTCCTGACCGATTTACGCAAGGCAAGTCATGTAGGCGCATCTCTGAGCTTGATCTGTGCTGACTCTTCGAGCGAAACAGGCCTCGAACCACCCGATGTTGTTCCGACGATTGTACGACGACGACAAGCTCAAGCTCATGGCTCGAGACTGTCTCAAAGAGGAAGAGTTCATGGATCGCAACAAGGATCTCATCTTTGAGGACATGGAGGTCATGACCGATTTCGAATTGCATCGCTTCTGCCAAGGATACAAGGTGCGTTTTTCGCCCTTCATGCGGGCCCCTCCGACCTCTGCGTTCGAGCTCACTGGAGGCTTACTCTGTCTCGCTCGTTTGGTCTTGTATAGCAACTCGAAAAGTACTGCCTACAAGAGGACGAGTGGATGTCAGCGGGCAAGATTGCGAAACTGCAAGAGCTTTTGCCCGAGATGCGCAAGAATGGCGACCGTGTCCTGATCTTCAGTCAATTCACCCAAGTGCTCGACATCCTTGAAGTCGTACTCGATACGATGGACATCAAGTATCTCAAGTTGACGGGCCAGACGAACGTGACGGAGCGTCAAGGTCTCTGCGACGCGTACAACGGCGACCCCGACATTACTGTCTTCCGTGCGTTTCATTCGGACTTGTTCAAAAGAGTCAAGTCTCTTTCTAGATGCTGACTAGAGAGACATTTCAATGTGCAGTACTCTCGACCCGCGCCGGTGGTCTCGGACTGAATTTGACCGCGGCCAACACGGTCATGTTTTACGATTGCGACTACAAGTGAGTCGTCTCTTGTGCTCACAAGCGCCCATCCATCACGCTTACCCACTATGCATGACAGTCCTCACAATGACAAGCAGGCCGAAGATCGCGCGTACCGAATTGGCCAGACTCGGTGAGTCCCGTCGTGGAGCTGGTACGAGACTAGCGCAGTGGGAATTGACTCGAAACTCGTGTGCTGGGGGTGACGTTCAGGGACGTGACGGTGATCAAACTGATCACGCGTGAATCGATCGACGACGACATGTACAGGCTTGCGCAGAACAAGCTCTCACTCGAACGCGAAGTATCGAGTGGGATCGACACGAAACAAGCGAACCTCTCTGCATCGACGAACGGCCAGGGTACCCCGAACGCGACGACGAGCGATGCGGATGCTGGACTCGGCGGCAAAGAGGCAGCATCGAAGATGCGTTCGTCGTTGCTTCGCAATCTGCAGTCGAGGTTTGCAGCGGAGGGAGAATCACAGGCAGCCGCGACCGCGGCGAGTCAACGTGCGACTTAGTAGAAGAAGGAGGCACTCTCATTCCTGCAGGATTATTCTTTTCATTCTTTCTTGTTTACTCTCGTAAAGTGTGTGTTTCTACTATGGCGACTCTTCCTTGCGTTTCCCTCTCGAGAGGCATTCTTGCCATTGCTGTGCCTGCAACAAAAGATCCCTCTGCGGTTCAATGACCAAATAGTGCGGCGATCGCTTGGCGAGTTTGAGAATGAAAGTCTGAAAGTTAGTGGGGCTTCTTCGCATTCTGCGTTGTCTCCCATCGATCCGTCTCGCGAGGTCTGAGACTCGTGTCGAACAATGTTTCAACGGGCTCGAGGTCTCGATCACAACCAAGAGAACCCATACCATCACGCTGGACCGTCGACGTCGTTTCATCACCATCACAAGACTCCCGCTCGATCTCTCCCTCTCGGCAAACAAACTGCACCCGTCACGGGTGGCAAAGGTGCTCTCTTGACCAACACGGCTGCGAGGGGAGTACTCGGCAGGAAGGATGGCAACTTGAATGGCAAAGGTAACAACAACAACTAACCTCCCTCTGCTATGGTCAGACCACGTTTGCCAATGACCCTGACACCGCGAGGTTCTTTGCAAAGACTCGGCACTGCTGTTCACATCGAAACCTGCGACCTCGACGAGTCAAGTCCCGACATTCAAGACTCCGGCACCGAAACCTCGCTCGCTTCGACCTCTGGCAGACCTGCAGACTCCGGCAACCGCATTGAGACCGAAACGTGCACCTCTACTGGTCCCATCCCCACAAGTCGAGCGAGAGGTGGTCGAGGTTGATCTCGAGGCGCAGGAACAAGTGCGACTGCGAAACATGCTCGACCTCGACGTCGAGTACGCTGGACCCAGTGCGACCGACTATGGTGAGGCAGTACCTCACTCTTTCTTTGCGCTACATTTTGTTTTGTCGTAAGGCTCATGCTTCGATACCACAGAGGAACCTTACGAACCCGAATGCCAAGTGACGGATTACACAAAAGTCGAATACGGCCCCTTGTTGAGAGCCATGTCCTTCACGGGCGTCGAGTCCCAACACGAGTGGGAAGCGCGAGATTCAATCGCAAGGAACCAGGTCGAATTCACACTCGATGCTGAATTCCACCTTGATTCGAGTGAGTTGCTGCGGACATCTATCTGTCCGCATTCGCGCTCACACTGACACTTCACGCTCTCTTCAATTTTCGTAGCTTCGGATATTGAAGACGATTCGGAGAAGCCTATCTTCCCGTTGCCTGCACGGCGAAACCCTCTCGCCTCGAAACCCTCAAACCGCGTTCAGTCGAAACCTATTGCCCCCAACTCGGTTCGAAAGCCACTTCACCGCGCGCAAACAAGTTCCGGAGCACGTCCTCCAGCACTGAAACCCTCAACGACTTTGCAAGCGGGTACTCTCGCGCGTCGAGCGCCGCTCTCACAGTCGACTTTGAGCCTCGGCCGACCTGGGTCCCTCAGTACTTCGACCGTCTCAAAATCGATTAGAACCGACAAGAAACTTCTCGATTCCGTTGCCCCGGTTCAACGTCCTCTCCATACATCCCTCTCACAAACTCGTGTTCGAACCCAAACACCTTTGTCATCATCGACTGTCACTCGCAAACCTTCGAATTCGTCCATCTCCTCAACATCGATCCAACCTCCTCCTCGGGCGTTGTTTGATCAATTGGAAAATCGGAAGCGACGACAACAAGAATTGAAGTTTGAGGAAGAACAACTCGGAGCGTTCGGATTGGTCGATCATGACGAGGCTGATCAAGTATTGTCTCGAGGGTTCGAGTCGAATTCAGGGTTCAGATTCCAGGACGAGGAGGAACCCACGTTCGAACTCGATCTCGATCTGTGAATCTTTCCTCTTGGATGGAGGAACGAACCGAGAGGGAGGCGGAAGTTCAGGGAGAGCGCTTGCGATACAAGGTAGCTGTTCTGGCTGGACCAAACACTCTACAGATCTCCCAAGACAGCGCTCTCTCCTTGAACAGAACAAGACACCCTTCTTCCGAGTCCGATTTGCGAATTTGTATCTACCTTTCACTCTACCTCTCTCTCTACTTTCTTGTTCCTGTCTCCAAAGATCGAGTATGTTATCAAACACCTTCTCTTGTCTGTAGTAGTCTTCAATTGTCGTTATCTTTTACTGCTAATCTATCTCCCCTTTTCCTTTTTCCTTTTTACAACCGATCAAAGGAGCTCTCGTGCTCTTGAGGATTCCATTAGGTGTTCTCACACAAGACCGCGGGGTATTGAGTCATGTCCTTCCTTGGAACCAAAACGTGTCTGAACCTCGCATTTTCTCACGGGAAAAGAAAAGAGAGAGGTTATGACGTTTCGAATACACACACAAATGACGACCCCCCTAGAGAAAGGACGAGTCTACTAGCTACTGTCGTTTATCTTTTTGAGATGGGATTTTTCTTCTAAGCCTTGACATCTCCAGTGGTGGTAGTGTCTTCAGCTCCCGGTTGGTTCGAAGGAGCCGCACCAGCGTTGGGCAAAGGCTTGTTTGCCGGGAAGAGCAAAACTTCCTTAATGTTGGTCTGTAGAGGAACACACAACAGTAACACGATCCGTCAGCTCTGTGAACAGTTTCCGAAAAAGAGAGGGGGAAGAAAGCTGACTTGGTCGCAGAGGAACATAACGAGACTGTTTTATTGATTGTTCCGCAACAGAAAGAACGTCGAGAGAAATGGAATCAGATATCTGAAAATCACGGAATGAACGGAAAGAAAAGGGGATATCTGTGCGTACCGATCAATACCGAGTCCCCATCCACCCGTAGGAGGAAGACCGTGCTCGAGAGCATCAATCTACAAAAGACAAGTCGAGTCAACATTTCCGAAGAGGAATTTTCCTCCACAAAAGAGGGGAGGGAGAGAACAAATACTGACGAAAGTTTCATCGTAACCTTGAGCCTCCTCGTCTCCCTGAGCCTTCTGCTTCATCTGTTCCTCAAAGTTGGCCTTTTGGATGAACGGATCGTTCAACTCGGTGTAGGCGTTGCACACTTCTCGAGTCGCGATGAACGCTTCGAACCGTTCGCACAGTCCCGGGATCGATCGATGGTGCTTCGCGAGCGGCGACATGACTTGCGGGTGACCCACGATGAACGAAGGCGAGATGCACTGGTTCTCAATGAACTCGCCGACGAGCTAACAAAGTGAACGACATGAGCTCGTTAGTCAGCCAAAATACAAAAACAGCCTGATCAAATGGAGCTGTCTCTTTACCTTGTCGAGAAGACGAGCGTTGGTACGCGGTTCACTGCAGTCGACGTTGTGCTGTTGCCATCACAAGAAACACGCACTCTTGCCTCAGTCAAGAAAGGGGTTAGAGGCAATGTAAAAAGAAGAAACCGACCTTGACGCAGAGTTCACGGAGGAAGACGTTGGCCTCGTCACTGTCGAGCTTCTCACCGGACGGGAACTTGACGTCGAGTTGCTTCTCGAGTTCCTCGATCATGTTGAATCGCTTCCACGGGGTCGTAAAGTCGAGTTCCATCTCGGGACCTTCCTTGCCTTCAGGGTGGTACTTGATCTTGTATCCACCCGTGAGGTGCTTGACGAGACCCGAGATCATCGATTCGGTCAAGTCCATCAAGTCGTACATGTCGGCGTACGCCATGTAGAACTCGCAGATGGAGAATTCAGGGTTGTGAGTCAAGTCGATACCTTCGTTACGGAACACGCGTCCAATCTCGTACACGCGGTCGAGTCCACCGACGACAAGTTCCTTGAGGTACAGTTCGGGAGCGACTCGCATGAACAGGTCGAGGTTGAGCGCGTTGTGGTGAGTGATGAACGGCTTGGCAGTCGCACCTCCCGCGATCTGGTTCATCATGGGAGTCTCGACTTCGAGGAACCCGAGTCCATCGAGGAACTTGCGCACGTAGTTGATGATGCGCGCACGCTTGACAAACACGTCGCGCTTGTCTTGGTTCATGATCAAATCGAGGTATCGCTTGCGGTGACGTTGCTCTTGGTCCTTGAACCCGTAGTGCTCGGTCGGGAGTTGGTGCAAGTTCGGCGAGAGGAGGACCATCGACGAAGGCGCGATCGAGAGTTCGTTACGCTTGGTGCGCATCGGGATACCCGTGACACCGACGATGTCACCTCGACGGAACAGGGCGTGAAGGGCTTCGAAATCGGCAGGCGACTCGGATTCGCTGCACAAGACGACAGCGGCCACTCAAACATGTGAGTCATATGCGAGAGACCGAACCAATGAGTGAGCCAAGAAGGGATACTTACGAAGCGTTGGCCATGATTTGAATCTTCTGTCCCTCACTGTAGAGGTCGTAGAACCTGAGCTTGGCACCCTGGGACCTCATCGAGTGGATTCGACCAGCAACGCTGACGGTTTCGGAGCTCTTGGAACCGGCCTCGGAGCACTCCTTGCCGAACTTTTCGATGAAATGCGGCAGCGAGATGGTGACGTGGAACTTGTGAGGGTACGGGGAGGGAGTAGTGAGGGTGCGTTCCGATTCAGGGATGGCACGAAGCTTCTGGATCGCGCGCGAACGGATCTCGTAGTATTGCTGTGCAAGCGAGTTGGGAGTCAGTTCTGGCGCGAGCTCGGCGAACAAAGTAGCGAGGTGGCTTACGTTGGGCGAAAGCTCCTCCTCGGCTTCGGCAGCGCTCGTCTGCTTGGTGGGCTGAGGCGGGGCGGCAGCGGCCTGAGGAGTGCATGCGGCGAGATGTCAGGTCAGCTCGATTCGGGTTCAGCAGCGAGTGTGGGGTTGCAGGACCAACCTTTTCAGCCTTCTTCTTGGCGGCCTCACGCTGCTTGATACGCTTCTTGAGTTCGCTGTGGGAACGGTCGCGTGTGTGAGCAGGAGTCGTTGTGAGAGGGGCAGGGAACGCGACAGAAAGAGAGGAAGAGAGACGGACGACTTGGAGACCATCTCGCCAGTCTCGGGGTCCTTCTGGAGGTTGGGAGCATCGCCGGTAGCGGCGGGAGGAGGAGCGTGGGTGGCAGCGTCCGACATGGTGAAGCGAGAAGCGGTGAAGGAGCGAGTTGCGAGGGCGCGCGGGAGCGAGGGAGCTACGATCTGACGACGGAGGTGTAGCGCGAAGGGGCGTAAGAGCATGCACTAGCCTGTGGAACCCGTAACATGTCAGCGTCGAGTCGGCCACTCGCACGAGAGATCAAGCCGACAAAAAACGCACCTCGAGCGATCAATCCTACGTTTGCGCGATCGGGGAGAGTGAGCTGCGAGAACGTACACGAGGCGCAGACGGTGCTCACTGAGAGGGATGCAGTCGGGCCTGAGAGGGAGAGCAGCGAGCAAGATGTTGCGACACTTTAATTTCGACAATTCCAAGGCTTAGGCTTCCGATTTACTGTAAAAAGAAACAAATTCGTGCAAATGTGAGTACGCAGAATACAAATCTAAAATTCAACCCTGTCCGTTTTGAACTTTTGCGCACGTCGGCTTCGCGACATTCGGCTGACCAAGAGACGCTTCCGTCGCTCGTGCACAGGAGCCAGGAAACCGGCGCTGCTACGGACTCTCTTTAGCTGGCCGACGCCGTCGATCATGAGCTGTCTCCGTACGTGCCAGCCGCGATACGCGCCAGCGCGAGCGCAGGTATCTCTCGCTCGTCTGCCTCGTGCTGCTTTCGCTCAGATCTGCTCGAGACTGCGTATGGCCGTTCTCTGATTGCGTTCTCGCCCGACGGCGATAGCTTGGGACCTTCTCTGTGTGCTGCGGCCTTCTTTTCGTTGCTGAGACTCTGGTCGAGATCCGAATCCTCACCTCGCTCGCATCTGCCTTTGTTTTCCGTTGGGTGACCCTGCACACTCGACGGTGCTTACGACGATCCGGGTCAAGCGACCCTCCGCTCCGGCCGATGCTGTATCTCACCTCGAGCCACTTCTCGTTCTTCCTCCCGCTCGGGTTGATCGGAGTGTTTCGGTACCTGTGGTTCTTCATTCGCCTCTTTGCCGCGTGGTCGTACTCTCCCATCCCGATCCCAAACAAGCCCACCTACTTTGCCCAGGAGGATGTCACCGTTGCGTCCCTTTCTTTTCTCTCGCACAGACTCTCTCTCTCGCTTGTTCAAGGACTGACCCGAAACCTTTCGTCGTTCGAGGTGTTTGCGTAGATCGTCGTGCCGACAATCGACAGCGATGCCCACTTTCTCACCGCAATGCGCTCCTGGCTCGTCGGTCAGCCGTACGAGATCCTCATCATCACGACTTTTGCTGTCCTGCCCGCACTCGAACAACTCGCGCAAGAGATGAACCAAGAGGATGCAGAGAAGAACCCCGAACTGTTTGAACGAGGCTTGTTGGGACGAGATGGACAAGGCAGAGTCCGAGTGTTTGGAGTTGACAAGGCCAACAAGCGCAAACAAATGGTCGAAGGCATCAAGCGCACCGAAACCGACATCATCGTAAGTACTGTACCTGGGCCGTGGGTTCACGCTCGATCGGGACCGTATTAAGAACGTGTAAGAAAAACAGGTCTTTGCCGACGATGATGCGATCTGGCCTGCTCGCCTCCTCCCCTACGTCCTCGCCTGCTTTGAAGACTTGTCCATTGGCGGAGTCGGCACTTCTCAAGTCGTCGCGCCGTTGCGAATGTCAGGCAAGCTCACCGTGTGGGAGACCCTCGCCGCGTTTCGCCTCTCGATCCGAAACGTCGAGATTGCCGCGAGCAGCTACCTCGATGGAGGCGTACCCTGTCTCAGTGGCAGAACCGCTGCGTACAGGAGTATCATCCTGAAGGACCCTCAATTTATGCACCAATTTACAAACGATTTCTGGCGGGGCAAATACCATCTCAATTGCAAGTGTTTGTTCATCTTCTCTCTAGCCACTTTACCGATCACTGACCCCATGGATTTTTCGTCCTTTGTAGCGGGAGATGACAAATTCCTGACGAGATGGTGCGTCAGTCATGGATGGAAGACTTGGGTCCAGGTATGCAAAGGCGCCGAGCTGAGGAGTACGATGAAGGACGACTGGACCTTTCTCAAGCAGGTGAGTCAGCCCATTTCATCTCGATTGTTGTTCATACCCATGCTCAATATCTGAGGGTGCTTAGGTCCTGAGGTGGACGAGGAACACGTGGAGAAGCGATTTGAGAAGCGTGTTCATCGAGCGGCACATCTGGACTGCTCATCCCTACGGCAAGCCTGTCTCGCATGTATCGCTATGAATCATCTTCTGAGCTGACTAGGTGTGAATTCACGCTCACAGTTGCATATTCAATGATCGACAAGTTCCTGAATCCTTTCACTCTGCTAGCAGGACCTGCACTCGTCATCTTTCTCTGCGCTCGGTCGGCTTCAAACGAGTCTATCGAAGGAGTCTATGTCCTTCCAGTGTGGAACATCCTCCTATCGTGGTGTTTGTGGCTCACCGCGACACGCACGGCGAAACTCGCGCCACACCTGTGGAATCGACCTCTCGACATCATGTACGTTCCCGTGTGGGTCGCGTTCGGGTACTACTTCAGCGTCATGAAGCTGTATGCTCTCTTTACTTTGCACGAGGTGAGGTGATGGATTCCACCCTCAAGCAAGATGCTCGATCGGAAGAGAACTGACTCGTTCTCTCTAGGTTGGATGGGGGACTCGTGCGGGCATCGACACGAACAACTCTTCTCCGGACTCGAATGCACCAACACCAACCCCAACATTGAAAGCGGGATCTGCGACTCGCACGTTTGATCCAAACTCGCCGCCTCCATTCCCAGGAGTGATGGCAACATTCCCCTCAAACCACGACGAAGCGAATCGACCTGAGTATGTCGAAGGTAATCACCAACTATCGACTGCACACCCGTCTCCGAACCCGTTACCCACATCTTCGCCTACTTCGACATACCCGGCTTCTCCGCAAGGGGACCCGTACCCGCATCTGCCAGCACAGGACCAGTACGGACATTATACATTGCCTACATCCGATATGCTCAAACCGTTGTCACCTCTCGCATTGCACGTCGAATCTCCCGAATCCCAGGCTCACGAGGCTCACGCTCCCGGATCTCCGTTCGAGAGGCTCGAAGTTCCAGCGGCGACGGACGAACAGTGGAGAGAGTGGGAACGAGTGACGAAAGAGGCGATGGAGCAGTTCGAACGAGACCAACGGGACGAACATCGAAGGATCGAAGAAGGTGAGGAAATCCGGTTTCTATCCGGAGGCCATGATCACCAAGATCCGTTCGCCGATCACCATGCTTTCGGAGGGAGTAGCGATCAGGGCGGTATTCGACTCGTGAGCTAACAGACGAGGAGGGGGACGCTGTTGCAAAGAGACCGATATTTCTTCCTACCTCCCTCGAGATACCCGAGAGAAGCAATTGCAGAGTTTCGGTACTGTCTCGAGAGCTCTACTCGCACCCGAGGATCGATCTCCGACCCTCATTGACCGTACGAATTTACCCAAAGGAATTCCGGTGAACGCTGTTTTCGGGCGCGCGAACCTGAATTATCGTCGTTTCGAGAAAAAAGATGGCTGGTCGAGGTCAAAGCTCGGCTCGAAACCTTTCCTGTATTTGCCTCCGAGACCCCATGTCTCTGTTACGGACATCTTTTTGCTACAGTTACAACCTGAAAAGGCAAACGAAACCTGCCGTTGGTGTCGTAACGGGTTCCGGTCGCAAAAGTCATGGCTCTCCGACGGGGGGATTCGAGATGAGAACCCTTTCTTCTCGATTTGGGCCACCACCTCCGAGATCGAGAGTATTCTTGCAATGTAGGAGCAAACTCGGAGCATACATCTGTACTGAAATGAACGCGAATGCCGTCTTGCAAAAGACTGTCTACTCTCCTTTTTCTTCTCACACCTTGATTTGCGCAAATACATCTCAAACCAAAACCGTCGATCCGTTGAACCCTCCCAGTACAACATGCGCTCCCTAAGCTCGTTCTCAATCGTTTTCGGATTCCTCGTTGCCCTTTTCTCCCAAGCTCTAGTCGTCGCGAGACCATTGCCCGAACTTCCAAACAACGCATTGGACCGACGCGCCGACTTGCAAGATCGTGGCAATTCCGGAGAAGGAGGAATCTTTGGTAAGAACGTTCGATCATACACATACCCTGTTTTGTAATCATTAGCTCACACATACCTTTCAATGCTCATCCCTCTCCTTCCCTTTCGCTGGGCTCATTCGGGTTTGAACTCATTCTGCCAGTTCCTCATCCTAGACCTGGACGACACAGTGGTCCTGTCAAAATCTCCAACCCAAAAGGTCAACGACCCAAAAACCCAAAGAAGCCGAACCCCCGCGACTAGAGCTGACAGCCGGACGAAGCCTGGCGCCCGATCGATGCCTTGGGTCTTTTATGTCACTTTTTACGAACGGGTTTAGGTTGGTATGTTGCACGAGCTGTTATCGTAGGCAGGAGTTTCATCTTTCGAACTTATTCTTCAGTTCCTTTTGGTTTCTTGGTCAAATATTTTCGTCTCTTTCGTCTGTACGAAGTTTGGGCTCGCTTTGTAATTCGTCTTTTGGCACTTGCTCCTAATTCAGGTTTCCAATCCTTCTCCGCGTACACCACCCCCCATCTGATCGACAATCGCCACTCTCCACCACATGACCAGACCAGTGACCTGCAGCTCTGTTGGTGACGCAGCTTACAGCCCCTTTCTCGAGTTTGGGATCCAAGATCCGACAAGGCACGAAATCCGAGCATATCGAATAAAGAACAAACAGCTCGTCGAGCGGGAGATCGAGGACGCGATGGAAGGCGGTGGAGCTAGCGACAAGGCCGCTCAGGAAATGATGTTCAAGGCATTGGGGGAGAGCGGTCTCGTCCGGTGCCATCGCCTCCATGACCGCCCGCTCGACGAGCTGTTTGTTCTTCACCAGATATTTCTCGAATTTTGCACCGCCTCGATTCCCGAATCCAGCTCGACCAGGGTACAAAGCCGAGTCACGAACGGACTGACATGTCACTGGTGGTGGCATATGGTGGAGAGTAGAGAGTGTGAATCAGATGGGGGGTATGTGCGGGGCGGAGGCTTGGGAGAAGTGAGCGTTGAGCGAGTCTCGCGGAGCGGTCAGGGGCGTCCGTAGCGGAGAACGCCTGAGAAATGAACATTCGGTTGCTGTCAGCGACGAGCAGCGACGTGGCGAGTGAGTGGGTGAGAGAAAGCTCGCTCCCGCCGGAGGGGAATCGGCAACTCGCGATCATCTGTACGCCTTTCTCGCGGCTCGCAATCGCGCTCGCGCCCGCACTCGCGCGTATAAAAACTCGGCTTTTCAATCGTAACTCGCCGCCAGATCCGAAGCGTCCTGCGGCCGCAAGATACGATCCTGTAATTGCGCGACAATGAAGGCATGCCGATAACGAGCGACAAGAGACTACAACAGCAACCACATAGTACTTCCTACAACATTTGGGATATGAAAGAAAGCGGGAGGGGAGAATCAGAGGTTTTCTAGCTTCAGTATTTACTTTTTTAAGGTCTTCGGTACGATCATGACTCGATCTCCATCTTGACGACCTCGTCTCGACTCGTTCCGTTCGTAACAGCGTTCACCACATCTTGCGTTCGTTCCGGTTCGATCAACCCTCCACTGACTTGAAGGAACTCCCACACTCTTTCAATCTTCTCCCCCCACTCTCCCATGCCGGTACCGTCTGCGTTCCCGTTTTGTTGGTGGTACTGAATCTCGTCCTCACGTTTAACTGCGTTCCTCGCTTCGTGAGCGTTCATCCTTCCCTTGAGTCTCACGTATTCGCGCAGCAGCGTCGATTTGAGGAACAGGTACGGTTTCGGCAACATCCTCAATGTCGAACACAATTCCCGTTCGAGAGGAGTCAAGAGGTGCAACGAAGCACTCGTCGCGAGTGTGAGAGGTCCTTGTTGTTGATGCTTCTTGGCCGATGACGAAGTGAACGTGACGTTCGATCCGGTCGAAGCGGACAACCCTCCTCCTCCCGCCCCGCCCATCGAACCTCCTCTCGCACCTCGATCGAACGAGAGCGACACCGAATCTCGGTACGATGCTGCTTTCGCAGACTGTCGAGACAATTTGAGGTTGTCGTATTGTGCTGCACCGGCGAGAGTCGTGACTCCGTTTCTTCGATAATCCTGCAGCTCGGCGATCCGCTTTCTCAACGTAATCTCGTCTGTACAGCAATTCGTGTCAGTGAGTGATGAGTACAGCGTGTTCGAGTCCGGGTATGAAACGGGGCGTACAGAGCAGACCCTCGACAAACTCTTCGTGATCTCGTGCGGTTTGAATTCGAGCAAAGACTTTTGTCCGAGTGATCAAATCCCGCTCGTCCTTGTTCCGTTTCCGCTCTGCAGCAGAGATCTAGAAAGGTGGAAGAGAGGGGATTTGTCAGTTTCTGCAACATGTGCGCAGATTGTAAGAGGGCAAGGGAGGGGACCGACTGTTTTGTAGTTGATCAAGCCTCGATCGAAAATAAGATCTTTCGCAGCCATGCGCTTGTCGTACTTTTCGTTGAACATTTCGAGCACGCTCATCTTGAGCTCGAGTTCATTCTCGGGTTCGTCACCTTCCTTTTCTCCGTCAACCTCGCCTCCGAGTGCACCTTCTTGCTGACTCTGAGCCGGTTTCGCCTCGTCATCGTTATCCTCCTCCAAGTCCCCACTGTCCCCTTCCTTGAGTGTGATCGAAGCTTGCTGTTCCGGCGGAGGTGGAGGAGCGGCAGGTTGATCCTGTCCGCCAAAGTGATACACTTTGCCGAACTCGAGGTCTTTGATTAGGACCTCTGCCTCGTTCTCAAACTCGTGTTCAAACTCGAGACGTCCGGGCATGAAGCCCCCAATCTCGTGACAAGTTGGTGCAGATGCGAGAGGTTTGGGAGGCGGGAGCGGCAGCGGGCGGGACTGGAGAATTTCGAGTCGGGTCTTTTTGAGCGATGCAAATGTGTCGATATCGGTTGGACTGAAGTTGGTCTCGACGATCTGCAATTCAGAGAGTGAACTTGATCAGGAAAAAAGGAGGCGCATAGTTCCGAGGTAAGAAGAACATGCGCACCGGTAGCGGCCAGTCGGGACTGTTGAGGTAGATCTGTTCGTAGTGCTCCTTGCATTCTTCCTTCGTTCGGCCGCCGACGTGTTCCGAGATGTCTGCCCAGTTGCCAAGGCCATACATCTCTGCGCCCTCGATCATGAGCAATTCCTCGTCCGCTCCCCACAGCTGGGTGAAGATGGGGAACGAGTGCGACGAGATGATGCGGTACGCGTGCGTCGGTCGATGCGGTCCGAGTGACTTGCCATGCAGGAAGCACTGCAGAACACATCGAGTGAGTTTGACGCGCGTGGAGCGAGAGCGAGAGGGCAAGCGCGACTGACATCAACACACAAGTCAAAGTCGGGGCAGGTCAAGCGATCCACGGTCGCGTTTTTCTCGGCGCAGCGCACATGGACTGAATGGGTAATGTCGGCCGAGCACGAGTCACACGAGGCTTTGATACCCGATTCGAGCGTCGGCGCGAGCGATTGGTTTGGCGCGGGGTCATTCCCAGGCGTCTCGCGCGGTTTCTGCTTGCGCTTCGTGACCGTCATGGCGACCTCGCCCGAGCGCGTTCCCTGTATGTCGTGTCGTGCCCGTGCGAGAAGGTGACGTCGAGAGGGACGACTCGCGCGAGATGATTTTCATCAACTAGTTGATCGCGCTACCACCACACAGCGACTAAGTCAGACCTACGCAAACGATGCAAGTGCTACTGCCGGGAGATCTGCTGCCCACCGTGTCGACTTCGACTGCAAACCTGCACCTCGGACCGGGCCTCGCCTCGACTGCTTCTCGCTCTTCCGCATCTGCTGCGCCTACCGCGTCAAGCGCTGATGCCCCACCCGCCACTGTGAGGGCAACACGGGCAGGATTGCTCGGATCCATGCCGACGAAAGATTCCCATCGGTTCTGGCTCGAATCGACTCTCCGTCGGGTCAGTCTCCGTCTCTCTCCTCCCACTCTCCCATACATCCATTGACAGACCCATCCCTCAGTATACTCCTTCGCCTCCGGAGCCCGTGTTGGGGATTATCACCGCGAGACATGCAGAAGGATATCGGGTCGACATTGGCTCAGCGCAACCGGCTTCGCTCGACGGGCTCGCATTCGAAGGCGCTACCAAACGCAACAAACCCAACCTCAAGGTACAGCACCGAATTCGACTTGCGGCTCTCATAAATTGCGCATTACTGACGTGTTCCGTCCTGAACGAACGACAGATCGGAACGCTCGTGTATGGATACTTGTTGCCGACCCCGCCCTTCGCGGAACCGGAATTGTCGTGCGTTGATCAAACGACACAGAAATCTGCTGGATTCGGAGAGCTGCTCGATGGTTACTTGATTCGGAACGTCGAGCTGAATCGGTGTCGAGCGTAAGTCGGTTCTCAGGAACGTTTCAATCAAGATGCGAAAAGTCTTGACTGCTGACGTGATCTCTCACAGTCTCCTCAGTCCAAAGAATCCGTTACTGTCGAAACTTGGAAGCAAGTTCCCGTTCGAGGTTGCAGTCGGGATGAACGGTCGGATCTGGGTCAAGGCCTCGTCAACGTCGACGACAACACCAGGCGGTGGTGGAGAGGATGCAGAGACGGAAGAGCTCGAGAAGATGTGTCAGATTATTCAAGAGCTGAAAGGGTAGCCCTTAGCAAGGTGAAATCGTACTTTTACGATGATCAGGCCCTTCCCTCCTCTTTCTGAATTCGCAAGAGGACCTCACTCTTTCGAGAGATCATACCTCGATCCTCAAGCGCTGCTCTCGCTTGTCTTCTCATTGTTGGGACAATCGGCTTGCCTTGATCCAAGTTCTCCTCGTTTTCCCCCCCCCGCGCCTCATCGAAGCTTCTCGACGTTAGACATCGACCGGGGTTTCCCTGTTTCCATCTCGATCACAGTTCGGCGCGAAAGGGTTTCATGTAGCCGCAAATCGACAGGCGGACGAGCGGACGAGAAAGAGCGGCTTAGCGCTAAAAAAGACTTCAGAGTTTGCAGAACCCTGCGATGCTTGAGCCTCGCGTGCTGTGTGATGTCCCTCCTCTGGAAGGAATAAAAACCTGGCTTGCGAGGATGAGGCCGCACATTGTGCATTGACAGTATGCAGCAATGTGCGAGCCAGTCCCTCAGATATCATGACCGATGTCGAGGACAGTGCGCACGAGGAAGCGAACGAAGAAGGCCGGAATCAGAGTTTTCGAGACGACGCTAAATTCCATTTTGCGCGCGGGGACAACACTTAAGGTTCTCAATTGACCTTTCTCGCTTGGCGACAGCGAAAACACACACAGTACAGCAATGTTGAAGTCGGTAGTATGCATGCTCTGCGCTTCGGTCTCCTGCCTCGAACAAATCATCGCGCGCCGTCTATGCAAGCCATTTGCCCGCTCCCGTCACCGGCCGGTGCGCGTGCGGTGCAATACCCTCTCTGAGCTCTCCATACGATCCACACACGAGTCCCAAGGAAACATAATTCAATTAGCCCTCGCAAAGTTGCAGGAATTGTTCATTGTTGACTTTTTTGTCTCTTCGGAATCCGGGGCAGAGAGTTTCCGATCTACCGGTCGTTCCGAAGGGAGTATAGAGGCGCACGCGCCTCGTTACTCTAGCAGGTTCTTGAGGTCTAAATACTGCAACGTGTCCTCGATTCTGCCTCGGAAACGGAAAAGCTCTGCCCAAGGATGTTACCTCGATGTAGTAAGAGCTCGTTCTGTGGCTTATTTGTGTTCGATCACAGGGATCCTTCGCAAGCGTCGAGGAGGTGACCCGCGCAGGCTACAGGAGGAAGAGTTTCAACCGCCAGGATCGAGTGGTCGCGCTGACTTCAGAAGTCATGGTGGATTGACAAGTCCTCGACGACCTATGTAGTTGACTACAGTGTATCTTTGAGCTTGTCGAGGGACGAGCGAGCAGCGAGCGCGATCGGACTCTGTGACACTCCCGCGGTACAGCTGTAAACTCGGCCTTCGTGCTAGTTGAAAGTTCTGTTGCGTCTTTTCATTTTGTTCCATCAAGCTTGTAATGAGCGCAAAGTTCAAGCTACCCCGGGCTGACTCCGCACATTCCTTGGACGATAAAAATTCCTGCGTCCTGCGATTAACCGCAAAGCTTGTCCGCACGCGACGATCCTGGTCGATCCTGCCAATGGACCTTCGACAGTGGCATGCCCATCGCGCCTTGGTCGCGGTGCATGGGCTCTTCGGGAGTCTAAGTCGCCCCAACCTTCCTCTCTCAGCGGAAATGGGGCCCTGGCATGGATCGGGTAACGCTTCAACCTTCCCCCTCACATACATACAGACACGCTTCCATGGCATCGCGATGACCGGTCGCCCTGACCGTCGCTCGGGACTGTCGCCATCCACCCCTGCCCTCCTTTCCTGGGGACAGAACAAAACCCGCTCGACGTTCTTCCTTTCTCTCTTCTCTCTTCATCTCATCACTTCCTCTCCTTCTCTCTCACACCACTCTTCCACTTCTCCTTCCCTCGGATCTCTCCCCGGACCTCGGCTTCTCTCGCACTCTTCCCTCGACACTCACTTCTACTTTACATTCTCTTCCTTCCACTCTCGCTTTCTTTCAATATGCTTGTCAAGACCGCCCTCGCCATCACCCTCGCCGCCCTCGCTTCGGCCGCTCCCCTCCAAGAGGTTAGTCTCCCTTTCCAGCTGCATTCGCGGTCATGCCGAGACGCGGCCCATGCTCACGATGTCTGTTTCCTCTAGTCGCGTCGCTCGATCGACTTCACCAAGCGTGCCGACATCGTCAACACCGACATCGGAGCGACCCTTGGCAAGAACTCGGGGGCTAACGTCGGTGCCGTTGTTGCTGGCAATGGCGACATCACTGCCGATGTCGATGCCAAGCTCGGCCACCTTCTCGGCCTTGACACTCGCGTGAGTTGCACGACTCTCGTTATCGCACGTTCGCCCTGCACCATATCCTGATCCCTCGTCTTCTATCATCACAGGTCTCGCTCGGTCTCGGTAAACTTCTCAAGGGTCTCCTTGGCGGTCTCCTCTCGAAGCGCGACACTACCCTCTCGATTGAGGAGGTGAGCTGCAACGAGTTCTCGTTATGCCGCAGGGGTTCCATCTGACGCTGACTCTTCTCTTGTGACTTACCTCAGCTTGTCAAGCGCGATGACCTCATCAACGCCGGTGTCGCCTCGACCATTGGCAAGAACTCCCACGTCAACGCTGGTGCCGTTGTCTCGCAAGGTGGCGACATCGCTGCTGGTGCGCTTAGTCCTTTCATCCCATTGTCAAGAGGCTCTATCTCACGAAGCCACACGATTTACAGATGTTGACGCCAAGCTCGGTCGCCTTCTCGGCCTGAACATCAACGTGAGCTATACTCTCAGAGACTCGTTCATGACGGGCCGATTGCTAACATCTTTGCTTGCGATCTTGCAGACCGACATTGGACTCGGCCGCCTGCTCCGCAGCCTCTTGACTGTTCACCACAAGCGTGACGACATCACCCTCCTCTCCGACCTCGAGATCGCCCACCTCCTCTCGTCCAACACCGACATCCGTCTCGGTCTCTCGGAGATCCTCCGCTCCCTCGCCCACATCGACGTCAAGGTCTCGAAACGCTCGGTCGTTGACTCTGCTGTCGCCGCCACGGTCGACCAGTCCGGTGTCGCCGCGGGTGCCGCCGCCACTGTGGGTTCTTCGGTCGGTGCAGCTGCTGGAGCTGTCGTGAACGGCAATGGAGTTGCTGCTGGTGCCCAAGCCGCCGTCGGCTCGATCTACACCGACACGCAGGCCGCCGTCAACGGAAACGGAGTTGGACTCGGTTCCTACGTTGCTGACGGCAACTCGGTGGTCGGCACCGGTCTCATCGCCAACAAGGATACCGGCATTGACGCTGGCGTCGTCGCTAAGCTCGGCAACCTCCTCGGCGTTCAGGTCAACGCTCAGACCACTCCCATCTTGAAGGGTCTCCTCCGCGGAGTAAGTTGTCTATTCGGCCCTGTCCGCCTCACACTTCCGGTGCCCGAGCTGACCAAGGTTCTACCTCTTGACAGCTCATCCACAAGCGCTCGCTCGTCGACACTGATGTCGCCGCCACGGTCGACCAGTCCGGTGTCGCCGCGGGTGCCGCCGCCACTGTGGGTTCTTCGGTCGGTGCAGCTGCTGGAGCTGTCGTGAACGGCAATGGAGTTGCTGCCGGAGCTCAAGCTGCCGTCGGACCCATCTACACCGACACGGAAGCCGCCATCAACGGTGACGGAGTCGCGCTCGGTTCCTACGTCGCTGGTGGTAACTCTGTTGTCGGTACCGGCCTCATCGCGAACAAGGATACTGGCATTGACGCTGGCGTTGTCGCTCAACTCGGTCACCTCCTCGGCGTTCAAGTCAACGCTCAGACCACCCCGATCCTCAAGGGTCTCCTCCGTGGACTCCTCGGCAAGAACTAAGCTCATCGCTTAACTTTCGCACTTTCTCGCAATCGCAACTTCGCACAGCAAGACCCCCTTCCCTTTTCCGCACCTGTTTATGCTCTCTCTTCTCGGCTCCCATGATTCTCGACTCGGTCTGGTTTTCCCTCTCATCCGGTTCATCTTTCTTCTCCTTTCCCCTTTTGGCTTCTCTTCTCTTGGTAAAAAAGGAGGATGGTTCTTTCTTCCTTGGTTCCCTTTTCTCTCGATAGCAGTACCCCCACTTCTTTTCTTTATTTATTGATTCGGCTCTTTCGGTTTCCTTCTGTCATATCCTCATCCTCTTGTCGTCTACATCTATTTGACTTCATCGCGCAATCGCAATCAAACGCTTTGCTCGCATCTCCTGCTCGCGTAGTCCTACGTCTCTGGAAAAGTGAATCGCTTGTTCTTCAACGTCTCCTTACTCTGGTTCTCGCCATCTACTCCTCAACGCCGTTCGAACCAGAGTCGTCCCGAGGCGGATCTGTGAGAAGAATCACTCATAATTCACCCATGCTCGAGAAAGGGTTTTCGATATTGCTTCCTCCTGACAGCTAAAGTACACAACAGAATGGTCTTTCCAGAACAGATTTTGCAAAAGACGAGACCATGGGAGGCAGAAGCTGTTCCTTCAAGATGAGGTATCTTTGCGGAACAATCTCGAAGAGAACGCTCCGAACCGCGAGAACCCTTTGTCTCCATCTCGATTCGGTCCAGGTTGTCCAGCAGGTGTTCCTGTTCGACTCGGGTCTCGACTGAGTGAACCGGTTGGCAAGATCGGGATCGCGGCCGAGGTGAACCCACTAAAGATCGACAAGTTGTTTGGCGCGAGGGGAGTGCTGATTCCTGATGCCGAAGGAGACGTGAGCGCTTGTGATGAAGGATCCATGTCGAGTTGTGTCAGGAACGAGCTGTCGGATAGTCCGGAAGCTGTCGACGTTCTCGCGAGGAACAGATCGAGCAACTTGTTCTGATCGACCCGTCGAACGCCCTGGATGGAAAAGAAAAAGAAACCCCCGGTGATGAATTTTTCGGGCTCTAGAGTTATGAACAAGGCTGGAGAAACTCACTTTGAGATCAAGAATTTTTTGAAAGTCCGAGAAAGATTGACACGGGATGAGCAGGAGGTAGTGTCGAATGAACCCTTCGGCGGGCTCTTCGGGAGCCATGATGACTTTGAGCAGAGTATCGACGCGTTGGATTGACCGCGAGACGTAGCGAGAATAACTGTTTGCGCAAGCGACACGCCGAGTCAGCGCAGGTACGAGCACGATCGAGCGCCATTCACATACGAAGTCGGGATCGGCGCCGTATCCCCCGGGGCCAACACGAGGTGCATCAGACAGTGTTTCAGGCCTTGCAAGTCCAAGAGCAGCTGTGTACAACGCGGTGTCATAAGAAGCAGGCCAGTACTGAAGGTTATACGAGACTCACCTGCTCAGCCCCGATTTGAGCAATCGGTCGACATCGAACAATGGTTTGCAGAAATTTCGCAAGGACGAGACTGAAAGTACAAGAGAGTCAGCAGATGCACACACAATCCGAACAGATCATTGAAGAAGGACAGACTCACCCGACAATCTTGTCGCAAGTACTTCGCACATACTTCTTCTGCTCGACGCCCTCTCTCACGATCCCGACGACTGTGACACACGCCCTTGTGAGTTCTCCGACATATTCGCTCTCGCTGCTGACAAATTCGGATTCCTTCCAAGGACTGCGGGCCATCGAGTTGAACGACGGTTCGACCGTAAGTTCGAGTTCTCGTAGGATCGCGAGCAGTGCCGCCGAGATTGATCCAGTAAACAGTTCCTTCTCGGCTTCGAGCGACACTCGATCTTTGAGTTCCGGTTCGATCTTTTCTTGTAACCGTTCCTCGAGCTGAAGAGACGCTTTGGTGTTAGTCGATCGACCCTTTCCGAGGAGGATGAGAAGAGGTGACATACTTGAGCGGCCGTCTCGAGGCAATACTCTCCAGTATTGAGCACGAGACAGGCAGTCTGCAGCTCTTGCAAATTCGGCCGTCCTTCTCCTGATCGTCGATCAAACTTGATGAGCGCCGCATTGAGCACGTCCTCAGCGTACGTCTTGAGCCACTTGCGATACACCTTGCACAACTCGAGCAACGGTTGGCCGACGGAGAGCTTTGCACAGCGCTCGAGCGCTTCTCGATAAAAGTAGAACAACTCGGTGGAAGAGGGCAGGACTGCTGAGGGATTGTCGGATGGAGAGCTCGATATCCGGGACGACGTGAACGACTGGACCATCTCGGAAAGCATTCTGTTTCCAGGACGTTGTCAACAACGTATTGACAATTCGCACGATGGGACGAAACTGACTTGTCCTGCGCAGCGACAAAGATTCCAAGGTAGGGCTCAAAGACGCTCGCGATAGGCAAAGTGGCGTCCTTCCCTCCATACTTGATCGCCGAGAGGGCGAGCACACTCTCAAACTGCAGATGCGTATAAGTTGGGGTCAAGGGAATGGAAGATAAGATTGACGTACCGGCATTGCATACTTGCGCGCCATCTCGCGCTCAAACTCTGTAGTCTGAGCAATCGATTCGAGCAAAAGGTTGACATCGAGTGTCGATGAGGCTTTAGACAAGACACTCTTGAGGTCGTTTCTGTGTAGAACCGCGTCAGATCTTGCGATTCAGATAGTCCGAGACCAGACGCTTTCGTCTCTTACTTGGTCACTTCGCTGAACGAGCCGGCCAGAACCGCTCCCACATTCCAACTAGTGGGAAAGAGGTTGCCATTTTCGTCCTCGTGAGACTTGAGTATCCGCCTGAACCACGCAAATCTGCGCGAGATGTTGTCGAGTTGACCGGCTTCCGAAGTCGAACCGAATATGCGTCGATAGTCCCGCAAGAGGAGCAGCGAGTACCATCGCAAGAGACCCTCTCTAGCGTGAGAGAATCGTTAGAAACTTTTCCGGAGGACTGACGCGAGCTGACGAAACCAACTGACCTGGCTTCGTCCTCGAGAGCATCGACTACAAGACATGCTTCGGTCAGTTGAGCAGTCATCGACGCTCGAGCCGCCTCACTCGAGAATCTGTCAGGCATCAAAGTTTTGTATCAGTATCGCGATCCAACTTGAGGGACAGAGGACGAGTTGACAACGAACGCATCCTCAAAGTCGCGCATAACCTGCGCCTTGAGCACGTTTTGCACTTCATACACTCCGCGACTGACTGCCGCTATTCGCTCGACGCTTGAGAACGTTTTGAAGTACTGCGAGAGCTGTTTGACAGCGCCGAGCGCTTGTGCCGTTTCACGATATTGCCGCGATTTGGCGAGTTTGGTCAACTGATCAAACGCGTTGACTAAAAATGCATAGTCAGACACTGCAAAAGGACGAAGTACCTGAGACAGGGGTTTACGGACCGAGCATCTGGAAGCGTTTGAGGGCGTTCATGCTTGCAACGAGGTTGCGTTTGGCCAAATCGAGCGACTGAATATCGCGAGTAATATCACGCACGACGACCTCGCTCTCGGTCGCGGCATCTCGAATGGCCGTCACTTGTGACAGTAGCTCCTGCAATGTGATTCGTAACAAGTCAGTCGTAGATGTCAAGGATATCTCTTGGGAACCAGTGCTCACTCCAATCAGTTCTTGAATCTCGCTCATGTTGATCGGATCCTGCTCGCGTTCGAGCATGTCGGTCAACGCTTCAATCTCGTCCCGGATCGTGTGGATCTTGGTCCGTAGCAGGAGCGCCACGAGTGAAGCATGTCCGAGTGCCGTCTCTGTCGATTCGGTAACCCCACCTCGTTTCGCCGATCAGTTTTCCTCTCCCGACTCGTTTGAATCGACCAGTAGAGGGCGCGTGGACACTCACCATCGGGCAAGAGTTCATTCAAGATGTCCTCAAGCTGTACACCCTCCTGTGCTGCCCCACTCAGGACAAACGTGTCGAGAGCGTCTCGTTCGCCTCGACGCGAATCCGGTTCTCGAGGGTGCAGTAGCGCGAGCAAGAGCTCGCCAGGCAGTTCAGGCAACGGCTCGTGCGGACTACGAGCTGGTTCCGACACGGCTATTGTCGGAGTCGCCATACGTCCGCACGTCGAAACTTTGGAAACAATACAGTCGAAGACGCGCGTTCCGTCATTTCTTTCCGAACGAGTGAAATCGCATATTCGAACATCTTCTCTGTTCTTCAAGATATGCAGACCATGGTAGGGGTATGCTTCGTTTTTGTTTGTGCAGAAGAAAAAAAAGAAAGAAAGGAAAATGGTGTTCAACTACTAATTCATCCCCCCCCCCGAGGATATCCACCCTCTCTCGTTTCCGCTCGCCTCCTCCCTCATCCGCCTAGCACTTGTCTGATTCGATTCCTGTGTGGAAGGTGCTTCAAGTCGTGCTCTCGCTTCTCTGATGTCGAACCACCTTGAGCAGGACGTTCCGGTTTAGAGAAGATCTCCAAACGTGTCTGCCAATCCAGGAGTTGTCTCCTTGAGCGCCGTCTCAAAGTATGAGAAGATGATCGTGACGCAGAGCAAGATTCCTAGTTGTCACAAAGAAGTTTAGTACAGCCGCACAAAACTGGCAAAAGAAAAAGTTTGTCGCTCGAAAAAGGAGACTGACCCGTTCCGGAACCGAGAGCGCCGACGAGATCGGCCGCAACAGACAAGAGTCCAATGACAGCACCTCCAAAGATCGCTGCAGTCGGGATCACGCGTTTGAGTTCCTTGTACATCGATCCTTCGCGGTGTCCAGCAATGACCATTTGTTGATCCTTGAGTTGACGAGCAACGTCTCGAGGTCCCGAACCCGAAATCTCGATCCACGTCTTGGAGAACAAAGCGCAGGCCGAGAGCATGAAAGTGATGTAGATGGCCGTGTGAATCGGGTCCGCAACGACTTCGCGCAAGGTGTGCGGTGGCGACATGTAATACGCCATCCCCGATTGTGCGACGAGTTGAGTAGAGTCGGCCATAGGCTAATGGATACAATCAACAAGTCAGTCTCCTCGTTTCCCGTATTCAGTCAGTGATGAAACGAGCTAACCCCCCAAGTACCGATCATGCGGACAAAGAAGTTTTCGGGGAACCGGTTGAACAGCATTTGAGAAACGATAAAGACATTCGAAGTAAGGGCAGACTCGAGCATGATCCTAGCAATACGGCCAACAGAAGCAAATTCAGTCTGGGAAACGAGTCGAGGTGAAACAACGCGAGAACGCGGGACTCACGGCATGTTCGAAGTGTAGAAGAGCTTGACAGGGTAGGTTCCACGCTGACCTCGGAACCGGTTGCTCTTGACGGGGATTTCGATGCGGAATCCTTGCAGGTAAATGACAAGCGCAAACACGGCAACGGTCGCGACAAGGTTCATCACGTTCGGGAGTCGTTCGCGGTAGAACGCCTCCTTGAGTGCACGACTCTTGTCGTTCCACGTGAACAGCAGGTGGAACAGCGCGATGAGGGCGCCTTCAAACTCGGGTCCACGTCCCGTGTTGACCGTCGTCGGCGAGAACGCTTTCCACATGATCGATTCGCAAATGTTGGTCGCGATGAACAGGTTGATACCTGAGCCGAGTCCGTACCCTTTTTGAAGGAGTTCGTCGAGGAGGATCACGATCAAAGCGGCGACGATGAGTTGCAGGATGAGGAGGAGACAGACACCAGCTCCGAGGCTGGAAGGTTCACCGTACAGTCCCGTCAGGACGTACACGGTCGCTTGACCGAACGCGATGAGGAGAGCGAGCACTGTTAAGAAACCCCACACGGTGAGCGATTTCTGTCTAGATTGTTGCTCGCAAAACGTTGCAAAACGGGAGAAGTTCGAGCCTCACGTTTTTGTGCACCGCCAAATAGTGCTCGGTCCTCCTTGAGCGAGAAGTCGACGTCGATCAAGCCCGCACCCTGAAGGAGCTGGATGATCATGCCCGAAGTGATGATCGGAGTGATTCCCAATTCCATGAGGGTACCCCGGTTCGAGGCGAGGATTACTCGCATCCAGTACAGAGGATCTACCATGCTTGATTCATCAGTACCTGCCTGGTGCTTGGGAGGCGCAAGAAAGGGGGTGACGAAATTCGACTCACCCGACGAGTCTGACGAAACGATACCGTACAGTGGGATTTGAGAGCACACCAAGAAGATGAGGAGAGTGATTGCCGTCCATCCAACCTGTTTGACAAATCCGCCGAGGGGGTTAGCGCGGGTTGTACACCTCGGAGGGGTAAGGGTCGAGGGTTATGCCCGGGGGCTACGCTTTAAAGACAAACTCGCCTTTGTGTTGAACGGGATCTGGAACGAGACACAGTGGCGAGGTCAGCTCAAGGGTCTAGACTGGGACACTGAGACTGGATGACTGACCTTGCGATCCGGTGCCGAAACCTCTGGCAGGATCGACAGGAATGGCTTGACCAAGTCAAGCGCACGGAACGACATCTTGTTGGACAATCACTTGAAACTTGCGGCTGCTCGGCACTACTATCGTCGAGCGAGAAAGAGGAAAAAGGGGGAGACTCGATTGATGTGGAGGAAAGGAGAAGCGAAGGGATTCGCTTGGAAACGCGACGTTCGGAACACTCTGGACGGGACCGAAACCTCGAACGAGACAGTCGAGCTACTCGGTAGCTGAGTCGGGGCGGAACGCGAGGCGGAGAAGTCGGTGGAAGCACACGAGGAGAGTGCGCCTAAATTGACACGTCTCTCGCGACTGTCACTAATTACGATTTCGCTAATCTCGTACAACTCAATCGTACATCCTACGAGGTGAGTGTGGTAGTTGCGAGACCATCGCAGTGACGGTCCGAGACGCGAAACATCCATAGAAAAATCAATCGGTTTCAGACCTCTCGTAGCTCACGACCGAGAATCGTTCAAGCAGAATGCGCGCGGGGGTGTTATTGCGCAGTCTGATCTAGGATCCTTTTTCCTGACTCTGTCCGATGCCGCTCGAATCCTTCAACCAGCTCTTGCACCATTCCAGCATAAGCCCTGCCGAAAACAATACGATATCAGTCTCTGATTCTCATACAGTGCGCAGCTTCGACGGGAAACAGAGAGACAGTAGACAACTCACCTGAGCAAGCGCTCAATCGAACTCAACAAATCATTCTCGGTCAAGAGGACCACGCTTCTCGTCGCGGGGTTGTAGAAAATGTTTTCAGGCAACCCAATGTCTCGCTTGGCAGCAGGAGTCGAAGATTTCGATCGAACTAGGGTCGAGAAAGGTGCAGGGAGGCAAGCTGAAGGGAGAAGAGGGTTGAACCGCACGTGCAGGATCGTCTAGCGACCCAGGGAAAACAGTCAAATCAGTATGCAGTTCCGCAACACCCTGGATACTCCCAAAGGCACGCAGACTGAACTCACTCGTATCACGTTGGTTTCTTCGTCCCACTCGCACCGTAGCGCCGCATTTCTGAGAACGAGTTCTCCTTGATGCGCTTTGTCCTTCCACGAAACGACACTCGAGAACCGCACAAGATTGTGAGTATCGACGATCAAGTATGGTGGAGGATCCACATCGAGCGACAGTCGCGTGGATCTGATAGCAGGCGCGGTGACGGTTGGTGAAGAAACAGAACAACGGTACGAGATTTGGCGAGAAAAAAGTTGTTGTTCTAGCCGATACACCAAAATACGGTGACTGCGCAAAGACGACGTCAGGAAACTTGCGGAACCGGGTTTCGCAGGGAGAAGAACGGAATGGAAACTCAACACGCAGTAGGTCCAAACTTTTCTCAACACGTCGGCCGTAACCCACGATCCGAAATCGCTTCCACGTTCGTCCTCCGATCCCACCCTGTCCTTCCCTGCCTCGTTCCCCTGATAGATCCACCCGACTTCGGTGATTTCGACCCAGGTGTTGCCGGTTCCTTCATCCCTACAATCCTTTGTGCCGACCAACCCCATTCGGATCCCTTCCCCGATCAAAACAATGCTCAGGTAAAACCCTTCGAGGCCCTGCTGCTTCGTGTGTGCATTGAGAGGAACAAACAAGAACGTAGGACGCCCGACTGTGAGATAAGGTAGAGGTCCGAACTTTGATAGTTCGCGAGGCAGGAGCGGCAATCTCCGCAAAGACGGAAGAGACAAGAGAGTGAGCAAGATAGAAATCTCGTCCAGTATCGTCTGAACCGAAGGGCATGAAAAAAAAAAAAAGGTCAGCGAAGACAACAGAATGGAGGACTTCGAGAAGAGAAAACGCCTACAGTCGCTCTAATCTTGGCAATCACTTCGGGAACACTCTTGAGCCAAGCATGTCCGTTCCCTTCGCCCGAGAACCTCGACGAGTTGATTCTCTCGCTCGCGCTCCTCAATCTCCCTTCCCGATTCCCACTCTCCCCAGTTCCCAATCCTTTCCCAAGCTGCTCAGCGGTGTTTTCTTCGGCGGCGACATCTTCCGAATTCGTGCAAGCGCGAATCTCGAATTTTCCCGATTTGTGATCAATGTGTAACGAGATCGCATGAGGTCCCACGAGTGGCACAAAGACGTGCTCCTCCTCGGAATCTCTAGCTCGATCCTCGTCTTCTCCCTGATCGTTGACATCTTCGTCAAGCTGCATCATACTCGCACCTCGCGCCCGTCCCGTTCGCATCACTTTGATTCCTTCGAATCCAGCCTGCTCGAGTTCTCGTGCAATCGATCCCACAGTACTCCTCGAGTACCGGTATGTGACCATCTTCAACATGTTTTCGAGAGTCTCATCCTGGGTCAACTTTGGTTCGGGTTCTGATCTTTCGACTCCTTCCGGTGAGAGGTGACTAATGTAGAGGCAGGTTGGAGGGGGTTCTTTCTCGGGTATTGTCGCGTCAGGTACTCTTGCTGTTGAGTCGACGCCGTTCAAGGATACATCGGAGGTTGTCGTGGGGTTCCGGGTGAGGGAAGACAAAAGATGGTCGAGAGCCTTCTTGCGTCGATCGTCGACATGGTCTGTCGAACCCGAGAAATCCGGGACTGATGGACGTGCTGGATGTACTGGAGAAGGCGCAGCTGGTATCGGATTCAGGGAGAAGATGAGGGTTCCTCCAGGACCTGTCAATGGTGTATTTGTTGTGGGTTTCTTTTGGTTCGCGCTCGGTTTCGGTTTTGATTCTTCGGTATCACTGTTTCGATTCACGTCAATATAGATCATCAGTCGACTTGAAACGATGCGACAGTTGATCGAACGACTCACTTCCAATACCGGACCTTGACTTGATCTCGCTCTCCATTCATCTCGACGCTCAACCCACAGCCGTTCCAATCACTCTGGATCAGGCTCACGGCCTGACTGTAGATTGATTCCAACCGGTAACTGAGCGCCAACCGTTGCAGAAACGTGTACGCCCGTTCGAGGGGTTGGTCGCGCTTGCGTTTCGCCCGTGCCGAGGCAAGGTCGGTCTTGTATGTCTGCACCGACTCTTCATGCTTCGCTTCCAAGTCTGCTGTTGGATCTTTACCCTCGAAAGGTTGTTGCGAAGGGTTTGGAGGTGGAGGCGGTGGTGGAGGGGCGGGCAGGAAAGGTCGACGCGCGAGTTGAGCGTTTCCAAGGTCTATCAGATGTTGCTTGAGCGGTCCAGTCGGGGTCGGGTTCCAATCTGTCGTGTTTGATTCTGGTGAGTTGCATTGTTGCACGCGGGAACCACCAACAGGAAGAGGGATCGTACCCCGTCCGTTCTGATCTTTGACTTTGAACAGGAACTTGATTCCGAGCAAGTACCACTCGGACTGGTCTTGCGCTGCAAGCTTTCGTTCGAGCTCTTCCTCGTCGTCCGCAGAGCCGGTAGTAGCTTCTCGAGGCTCGCCATCGGAGGTTTCGGTTCCCGAATACACAAAGCTCGCCTCCCACGATCGATCTATCGTGAACGTAACTCGACCGTCCGCTAACCGATATCGAAAGACGGTCAAGTCAGTGCGCTGCCGATTCCGTACAGGTTCAAGGCGCAAACGAATGTACCGATTGTGTAGTTTTCCGTCATGAGTTTTGGTAATCGGTCCATGCCCATACGGAGGCGCCACCGCATGACCTGTTCGCACTCTCGCATCGTTTCGATCACCTGATCATCTGCGAGGCTCTCCTGCGCCATGAACGCTTCTCGAATCGCCGAGGGCAGCGCCGGGTACGTTCCCTGCTGCAAGACTTGCAGACTTGTTTCGAGGTCATAGTTCCGGACGCGCGCATTGCGGAGGCCTTCAACAGTGTGTGAAAGCCCATGGATGGTCTCGTCCAGTTGGTGGTTCTGGTCGGCGAGGAAACCAATGATGTTCATCGACTTGCGGATCCGATCACTCTCGGCCGACCAGCGGGTCAGGACGAGGAGTTTGAGAAACTGGCGACGCGTGTGCAGGACATAGTCGACGAGGAGCTGCTTGCGTTGTTGATCCGAGTGAGACGGCAAGGTCTCGAGCAAGGTTGACAAGTCCGAGAACGACTGGGTCACGAGGCGATCGATCAGGTATGACAGCGGGATCAAGTCGGTTGCTACGGTGGGCAATTCTCGCTCGTGAACCGAAGGTTTGCTTGAAAGCGGTGGCTGCGCGGTAGCCGGTACAGCTGAAGGCGCTGAAGTCGTGCCGTTCGTCGTCGGGGCTGTCGACGTGGGCGCGATCGGTATTGGCGGAAGAGACAGGTCCATCGTCCCGGTTGCCGTCAGCGAAGAGGTCCGGGGGAGAAGTCGTGTCGAGCGAGGATGCACGCGAGCGGACGAGTCGGGACATCTCAGTCGGGGAGATCAGCTCTCACTCTCGCTCATCACTGCTCCGGTTGATCCGCGAGGAACCAGTCCGAGCATGGTTTCGTGCCAAAAGTGTCGCCAGCCCATCTCGCCTGCCTCGTTCGCCAACTACGACCCGACCGTTGATCGACCCCCGCATGCGCCGTCTTCGGCCCTTGGCGCGGTAGATGATTCGGTCTCGAGCCTGTCTCCCTCGACTTATGACCTACTGTCCCACTCGGAACGTTATCCGGCTGTCCCCGCCGCGGTGAGGCCGTACTATCAAGCCGCAATCGCTTCACCACATCGTAATGGCCCTCCGCACTCGTCTGCGCACCCACGGTCTACAACCGTGCAGAGACTCGTCGTACCTGCTCAACCGACTCCGAGACCGCAGCATCATCACCTCGGTCCAGCCGAATCTTTCGTCGTGCTTACCGATTCAGTCTTTCGTCCTCCATCCGCGGTATCCGCGGGCTTGCCCCAGCTCCCTTCGGCTGCGTCTGTACCGACCTCCGTAGCAGCAGTGCCCGGACCAACGTCGCTCAACTCGCGTTTGACGCAACTCGCGCACCTGTCTTCCCTCTTGTCATCATCGTCCGCGATCGACCATCCGGTGTGCACCGAATGTGCAGACACGCTCGTCGTCCTCATGCAGGCAGAGCTAGACCATGCGAAACGAGAACGTGACCGGTTGATCGCGTTCGAGAAGGACGTGGTCAAGAAACGTCACGACGCTCACCAGGATGGCACCGAGTTGACCCGCGAAGGACTCGAACGCGACATTGCCAAGGTAAGAAAACATTCGCAAATTGCGCTTTTTCCCAGAATCTGAACTCATGATCATGCTGCGGGGGTATTGGCCTGTTTAGCTCAAGAAAGCGGAACAAGCCGCAGTCGTGGAGCTCAAGTCGGTCGAGAGCACGAAAGAGGGGCTCGAAGCCGAACTAGAAGCCCTCAAATTGGAAGAGGAACAACTCGCAAAGGAGGAAGCCGAGTAAGTGTCAGGAACCGCTGAAGCCAAGCTCGCAAGGACTGATGGTCTTGGCTGTTCTAATCAGATTTTGGACCCAACACTCCAAGTACATCCTCGAACGGGATACGCTCAAAGACCGTCAAAACAGCTTGATCACGCGCGTGAACAACTCGCAGAAAGAACTCGACAAGCTGCAACGGACAAACGTGTACAGTACGGAACCCAATCTTTACCGATCCCGGTAACGACCGTTACTGACTCCTTCCTTCGAGAGTAGATGATACGTTCTGCATCGGACAAGAGTCGACGCTGGGCACGATCAATTCTCTTCGACTCGGAAGACTCGCATCAATCTCCCCGCCCGTCGAATGGTCCGAGATCAACGCGGCTCTGGGTCACACACTCTTGTTGCTCCAAACGATCAGTCTCAAATTTGGCATGCGCGGGTTCGTCGGGTGGAAGCTCGTGTGCAAAGGCAGTTTCTCGAGGATTGTCAAGATCGAGGAAGGAGCAAATGGGAGAGGGGAAGGTGAATCTTATGAACTGTAAGCACAGTATTGGAGATTAGGGCTCTCGAAATCCGGACGACGCGCTCACTGTATTGTTCCTGATAGGTATGGATCATCAGATTTGTCCATCTCGAGGGTGTTGCAGAACCGAAGGTTCGATTTCGCCATGGTCGCGTTCCTGGATTGTCTCAGACAGTTGATCGAATGGGTCAGCGAACGAGATCGAAGTGTTCGAGTACCGCACAAGTCAGTTCTCCTTTTATGAAGTACCATGCTTCTGTGCTCTGTTCAGCTACTTATTTTTCACTGTGTTTGATCAGAATTGTCAAGGACAAGATCGGAGACGTTTCAATCAAGTTTCAATTCGGATCGGACGAAACTTGGTCGAGAGCGCTAAGACACGTATGGATACCAAACCCTCCTGTAGAGAATCATCGAGAGACGCACTGACCCTCGAACGATGATTCCGACAGGTACTCCTCGACTTGAAAATCTTACTCGGTCGAGCATCGATCTGAGAATCACCGACTCGCGCTCGGTACCGCGTCACCCTCGTCTTACCACCATTTCGCCCAGCTTTTCTTGACGTCGTTTTTTTTGGATCACTTTGTCGTTCACCTTGTCGTAACACTACAGCATTCTCTATTCCGGAATTTCTGAGATCGATTATCTCCTACAAAAGGGACCGGAGTTAGAAACCTTTCGACGGTTGTCGAGTTGGGTTCTCGTTGGCCAGGGGGCCGAAGCACAAATTTGAGACAAATATCGGCGAACGTGCACGGATCTCCACGGTCGCTCTAGACCCTGACACTCGTTTTACCCCTGAAGATACCCAGTCCGAGGAGCCCGAACGCTGACGCCCCTCGGTACACAAACCTATGCCTCAAGGTGCGAATCCTCTTTGTCCTTCTGCTTTCGACACTCGATTTCTCTTCGGATAGCTATCACGCATCGGACCTGCGATTACCAATGTCAAGCTCGACTCCCAATTATCAATGGCCGATAGAAGGGGAGCTCGAGCTACTCACAGCCGCAGCGAACCGCTACGGACAAGATTCGAAACTCCTGCAACACGTTTGCTGGTACAGATTGTTGCTGTCAGCTCTGTGGGAGGGACCCATGATCAGTGCAGAAGGGCAGACGGCTATACACAAAGATCTGAAACATCTGGTCTCGCGAATCGGTAGAAGAGACCTCAGAAAGGGGGACCTGCAGCACTTGTTTGTGAGGATAAACAGCTTTGACACCACGGCAAGCTTGCACTGACCTTCCACCATCACTAGGATACCCTGGAGAAAGTGATTGCCGCGCACCCTCCTGACGCTGGGCGAGGCATTGGGTACCACGCGATTCGCGATATTCTCGACAACCAACAGCTCGCTACCAAGGAAACGAAGGAGATCTTTCGCATGTTCATGCCTGACCGGTATTGGGTCCACCTCACAAGCCGATCCCAATTCGCAATCCTCTCGCGGGTCTATGGGTGGCTAGTGGAAGACGGAGAAATAGCCCAGCGACTCGGTCAAACCAAACGTGACGAGTCGTTCAGAGTGAGTCCTGAAACGATCCTCAATCCAAGAGAGGATGATTGACTCAGTGCTCGGCTGATCGAACGATCAAGGCACTCTTGAAAACCCTTACCGAATACGTTGAATGGAGCAAAACGCTGCTGTTCCTGCCACTTAATATTCTCAGAGACCTCGTAAGGCAAACTCGACTACATCCTGGATTCATAGCTTACTTCATTTCCTGATCATCTTTAACCAAGGATCCACGCCCTCTTTCTGGTTCCGCGCCTGTGCGCATGCCTGTAGGAATCTACGAACATCGACTCGGGAAATGGCCTGCTCTGCTACAATTGCTCGCCAGGGTTTTCGCAGCTTTCGCACACGAACACGACAGGGCGCGTCAAGTGGGGCACAGAGCGATGCTGCTTGAGATCGTCTGGAAGACCGATTCGGTAGACTGGCAGGACAAAATCGTACTGCAGCAGAAGGTCTTGAACACCAATCACGCAGTACGTGCAGGAAGGCCCCCTGACGAAGCTCTCGCCCTTCTAGTAAGCACCGCCAGCTTCTTTGTGCATATTGCTCCTGTTCCGACTGACGCTTCGAAAGACGTGCATAGCCCCAAATCCCAGAAATGGCTTCAGTTTTCAAGATAACCGGAGCTGGCATCCCAAAGGACTCGTTGGTCCAGGCTATCAACTGCTATCTTGACAGACCTGCAAACAACACGACCCAAATACGATGGCGCAAAGCGATTTGCAATTCGAAATTCTTTCAGACTTGGAACAGCCACACACCCCGTTCTCAGTTCTATATCTTGGCTTACATACACATGTGGCTCGCGACATGGACCGATGAGCGGATTGCGAAAAAAAACACCGGAAATCCGGGCAAACGCCCAGACGGACTGGACGGGATCAAGAGCGTGAGCTATTTCCACCAACAAGTTCTGTATTGCAGCGAGAGGAATGAGCTCTGACTGACACCATCTTGTCGTATAGCCACCTATCACAGACCTCAAGCTCCTGGCCGAATGGAAAACCCCCGGCCATGAGGGAAATATTGAGGCCTCTCCTCCTGCAACCGAAGCAGGAGGAACTTTCTTTCAGAAACTTTCCTTCACAGACCTCGTAAGGCAAACTCGACTACATCCTGGATTCATAGCTCACGCCATTTCTTTCTCATTTTGTCCAAGGATCCGCGCCCTCGTTTCGCTTCTACGCTTCTGCGACTGTCTGTAGAAATTCACGAAGGTCGACTCGGGGACTGGCCTGCTTTCCTCAAATTGCTCGCCTGGGTTTACGCAATGTTCAAACACAGACACGACTGGGCGCGTCAAGTGGAATGCAAAGCGTCGCTGCTCGAGATCATCTGGGAGACCGATTCGGTAGACGAGCAGGACAAACTCGTGCTGCAGCAGCAGGTGTTGAACACCGCTTATGCAGTACGTGCAGAAAGGCACAACCTCGAGGAAGCTTTCAAGCTGCTGGTACGCACCAATTTCTGCATGCATCATCTGTCCTGTTCTGACTGACCCTTCGGAAGACGTGTGTAGCCTCAAGTGCAAGTCATGGCTTCAATGTTCAGATTGACCGAAGCCGGTATCCCAAAGGCCCGCCTGGAAGAGGCCATCGAGGGCTACGAGGTAGTACCTGTCTCCAGGCAGCTGCAAAGCATCTGGTGCAGAATGATCCGCGAGACGGACTTCTTCAAGAGATGGGACACCCTCGCACCCCGCTCCCAGTTCTACATCTTGGCCTACATACAAATGTGGCTTGCGACGTGGACCTACGATCACAATGGCCAACCCGGGCTGAGCGGGCAGAAAAGCGTGAGCTATTTCAGCTGATTCACAAACTGGTTCTGCATTACAGCAAGGGGAGTGAGCTCTGTCTGACACCATCTTGTCGTATAGCCACCTCTCCACGACTTCGAAATCCTGGTCGAGTGGAGACCATCCGTTCACGAGGGAAATTCCCAGGCCTCTTCGCAGGTGCATGGTGGACCCGAACAAGTGGGTGCACCGCTGCATTGATCCGAGTTGCCCTTGCACCGCTGATTTTGCTTCTTGAATAGCACCAACAACAAGGCTATTCTGGTCAGGAATGGTCTCCCACCTCTCGCGGATCGCAAAACGCCTCGGTGCTCTGCGGGCAATGGTAGTCGACGGCGCAAAACTTCCACCCACGTCTAGAGAAGCTACGACCCCTCTCCTCAGTGGTGAGATTCCGATGTCCTCCATTTTTTACTTCGTTCCATTTTGTGGTGTTTCCCCCTTGTTTGTGACCGCTTCGCTTTCAAATCGCCTGCCATGACAGACACTGTTTCGGACCTGCCAGATCGCGCACTGTCGGTACGCTTTTTTACGAGATTCCCGTTCCCGTCTTGACAGACTCTGTATAGGTGTCATGATCGATCATTGAGCGCAAACCTTTGCGCGAAAATATGCCGGTCTCGCAAAGAGGATAGCTAGAACCTCCAGTGCGGAAGTGTTGAAGTGGGTAAGAGCTCGACAAGTCACAATACGAGAACACCTTCTTCATGCTCTCTTGTTTAGCTCGTCAGTGTGATAACCTGATCGTACGACACGTTCTACAAAAGAAAAGAGTCGACTGCAGTAGTTCGACTCGACGCGCGTGAATTCGATGTTCCGACTCAGTCAAGCGTAGGACCAAGGAACGCAAATGTCCGACAATCCAATAAATCATGTCCATTCGGTAGGTTGCCATCAGTCGCAGCATTGGGAACTACGTAACCGATGGTCATAGCAAGCCGACAAGTTACTGCCCTCCTCGCAATGACCTGCAGATCATATTCATGGTTGCGCCTAGATCCCAGGTTCAATACGTTGTCTTCCCCACGTCCGGTTCATATACCTGATTTCAGCTATTCCCGTTGTCTGCCTCGATGAGCTCTTGCATTTGACGGTTCGTTCGTTTCGCTCCCAGGATGGCTTGCTTTGCGGGACCTTGTTCCTACACTCGCGCGATCTAGATGTTCAGGCTTCAAGGCGGTACCACGTCCCGAGCGGTCTACCCTTCTCGCGACGAAGACTCAAGAGGCATCGAAAGGGATCGTGGGAGACGTGACAGCCTGACAGCCGGGACGAGAGATCGGAGCGAGCAGTAGAGACCAGAGATGTTCAAAAGCCGCAAGGGTGTAGATACGAAGCGCAAAGACAGTTCAGCGCGAGCTAGGAGGCGGCAAGAGCGACGGCTGAACGGCGAGACGATGAGAGAAATGAAGTCTCATCATTGCTCCGGTTGATCAGCGTGAGACCATTCGAAGCTGGTCTCGCCAGAAGTGTCGCCATCTCATCTCGCCTGCCTCGTTCGCCAATCACGACCTGACTCGTTGATCGATCCCCGCTTATGCCGTCTTCGGCCCTCGGAGCGGTGGACGATTCGATTTCGAGCCTGTCTCCCTCGACGGATGACTTGCTGTCCCACTCGGAACGCTACCTGCCCCTCCCGCTGCCGTGAGGCCGTACGACCTCGTCACAATCGCTCCACCACATCGCACCGCGCGTCACGATCTACTGCCGTCGCACTGATCCCCGAACAATGATTGCCAAGGTCCTCCTCGACTTGAGAGTCTTACTCGGTCGAGCATCGATCTGAGCTTCACCAGCCTACGTTCGTCACCAGTCACCCTCGTCTTGTCGCTCATCAGTTCCCCAACTTCTCTTCACGTCGTTTCTTTTGGTTCTCTTTGTCCTCCACCTTGTCGTAATTCTACAGCAGCCAACGCGTCACCACTCGCGTGCCTCGATCATGCCAGTTCTCAAGACGTCGAGAGAGAAACGAACGATGTTGCCGGACTCGTCGGGTCGTTCAAGCTGCCGAGATGAGCGGAGCACAGATCTATCAACGGTCGCCGAGTTTCGGGCTGGTTGGACCCATGAACGGAGCACAGATCTTCGAAAGACACATGCCGACCGGCCGAGTTTGGACCCTGTCTCTCCGAGTCGATTGTTCTCGGAGAAATCTAGTCCGATGAGCCCGACCGAACGCTGACGCCCCTTGGCACAAACCATGCCTCAAGATGCGAATCCTCTTTGTCCTTTTGCTTTCGACGCTCGATTCGCATCGGGCCCACGAACACCAATGTCGAGCTCAGCTCCCGATGATGACTGGTCGTACATGCAAGCGCAGATCGATCGACTCCAGGGAGTAGCGACTCGTTATGGACAAGATTCGGAACTCCTGCGACGCGTCCGCTGGTACAACTTGGTGCTGCCAATTCTGTGGGAGAAATCTGTGATGACTCCAGAAGGGAAGAAGGCTATACACGACGAGCTGGAACGTTTTATGGACGGATTCAACCCGAACGTACACTCAAAAGAGCACCTGCTGCACCTGTTGGTGAGTTCACGACAGCTTCAGACACCGCGATAAGCCTACGTTGACGATCCATTTACCGTAGCCGACCCTGAAGAACTTGCTTGATATGCTCCCTCCTGACGATGATGAAAGAGCCATCGGTCACTATGCGATTTGCGCTATTCTCAACAACCGACGTCTCGTTACCAAGGAAATGAGTGAGATCTTTCACATGTTCATGCCTGACCAGTATTGGTGCCACCTCACAATGCGGTCTCAAGTCGCAATCCTCGGGCGTTTCTATGAGTGGCTGGTTGGAGACGGAGAAAGAGCCAAGCAACTTGGTCAAACCAAACATGACGAGTCGTTCAATGTGAGTCTCGGGACGATCCTCAATCCTCAAGAGACGATGATTGATTTGCTGCCTGGCTTATCGAACGATCAAGACGCTCTTGAAAACCCTTCCCAAATACGTTGAATGGCGCCCAATTCATGCGCGGCTGTTCCCGCCACTTATCGATCTCAAAGAACTCGTGAGCAGGCAAATTCGACTAAGTCTGTATCGTAGCTTACGCCACTGTATTTTCATCCTTGTCGAAGGATCCACGCCCTCTTCCCGGTTCCTGGCCTCTGCGACTGCCTGTAGGAATTCGCGAGCGTGAACTCAGAGATTGGCCTGCTTTCCTTCAACTGCTCGCCAGGGCTTACGCGGCTTTCGCACACGAACACGATAAGGAGCTTCAAGTGCATCACAGAGCGATGCTGCTCAGAATCGTGCGTGAAGTGGATTACAGAGCGATGCTGCTCGAGATCGTGCGTCAAGTGGAATGCAGAGCGATGCTGCTCGAGATCGTCTGGAAGACCGATTCGGTAAACTGGCAGGACAAACTCGCGCTGCAACAGCAGGTTTTGAATACCAGGAACAAACTACACGCAGGAAGAGCCCCTGAGGAAGCTTTGGAAGCTTTCAAGCTGCTGGTGCGCACTAAACTCTTTGCACATATTGCTCCTGTCCCGACTGACGCTTCGAAAGACGTATGTAGCCCCAAATCCGAGAAATGGCTTCAGTTTTCAAGATGACCGGAGCTGGCATCCCAAAGGACTCGTTGGTCCAGGCTATTGACTGCTATCTTGACAGACCTGCAAGTGGACCGACCAAACGCAAGTGGCGCATAAGAATAACCCAGACGTACTTCTTTGAGAATTGGAACAAGCTCACCCCTACTTCCCAATTCCATATTTTGGCCTACATACATATGTGGCTCGCGACGACGACCGACGAGCAGCTTGCGAGAACAAACTCTGAGAACCCGGGCAGACGCGTAAGCGGGCGGGAGGGGATTAAAGGCGTGAGCTGTTCAGCTGATTCACAAACACGTTCTACTTTGCAGCACGGGAAGCGAGCTCTGACTGATGCCATCTTGTCGCATAGCCACCTGTCCGAGACCTCGAGATTCTGGCCAAGTGGAAACCATCCCTCCCCGAGGAAAATCCCGATGCCTCTCCTCGTGAGCATGGTGGACCCGAGAACGTCAGTGCATTCCGCTGCGACACTCCAAGTTGGCCCTATTGAGAATTCGGTCCCTTGAATAGCACCAAAATCAAGCCTTTCCTGATCCGTGTTTTCCTGCCTCTCGCGGTCCGCCAGCGGACCTTGCCCGTTCCGCTAGACGGCGCGCAGGTGACCCGCGAACCACTGCGCAATCTGAAGCAGGAGAAACCTTCTTTCAGAAACTCACTCTCCCTGACCTCGTAAGTAGGCAAACTCAACTACACCCTCGCTCATAGCTTATGCCATTTGTTGTTCATCCTTGTCCCAGGACCCTCGCCCTCGTTTCGTTTCTACACTTCTGCGACTGTCTGTAGAAATCCACAAAGATCGACTCGGGGAGTGGCCTGTTTTCCTCCAATTGCTCGAATGGATTTTCGCAACTTTTGCACACAGGGACGACTGGGCGCGTCAAGTGGAATGCAAAGCGAAGCTGCTCGAGATCATCTGGGAGACCAATTCAGTAGACAGGCAGGACAAACTCGTGCTGCAGCAGCAGGTGTTGAACGCCGATTACGCAGTAGATGCAAGGATGCCCCTTGACGAAGCTTTCAAGCTGCTGGTACGTGTCAAGATATACATGCATCATCGATCCTGTTCCGACTGACGCTTCGGAAGACGTGTGCAGCCTCAGATCCGAGTAATGGCTTCAATGTTGAAACCAACCGGAGCCGGCATCCCAGAGAACCGCCTGAGCATGGCTGTCAACGGCTATCTCGCCGTACCTGTGTACTCGCAGGCGAAAAACGCGTGGTACAAAAGCATCTGCAAGTCGAAGTTTTATCAGTCTTGGGACGGGCTTACGCCTCGATCCCAATTCTGTATCTTAGCCTACATGCATATGTGGCTCGCTACGTGGACCTGGGATCCTGATGGCCAACCCGGGCTGGCCGGGGCGAGAAGCGTGAGCTATCTCAGCTCATTCTCAAACAAGTTCTGCATGGCAGCGGGGAGCAAGCTATGACTGACACCACCTTTCTCGTATAGCCACCTGTCACAGACCTCGAGATCCTGGTCGAGTGGAGACCATCCGTCCACGAGGAAAATTTCCAGGCCTCTTCGCAAGTGCACGGTGGACCCGAACAAGCAAGTGCATTCCGCTGCAATGATCCGAGTTGCCCTTGCACTAATGATTCTGCTTCTTGAATAGCACCAACAAGGCTATCCTGGTCAGGAATGGTCTCCCTCCCCTCGCGGATCGCAACATGTCTCGGTGCGCACGGGCAATGGTAGTCGACGGCGCAAAATTTCGGACCACATCTAGAGAAGCTCCGGCCCTTCTCCTCAATGATCCGATTCCGATGTCCTCCATTTTTTCCTTCGTTCCATTTTGTGCTGTTTCCCCTTGTTTGTGACCGCTTCGCTTTCAAATCGCCTGCCATGACAGACACTGTTTCGGACCTGCCAGATCGCGCACTGTCGGTACGCTTTTTTACGAGATTCCCGTTCCCGTCTTGACAGACTCTGTATAGGTGTCATGATCGATCATTGAGCGCAAACCCCTGCGCAAAAGTATGCCGGTCTCGCAAACAGGATAGCTAGAACCTTCAGTGCGGAAGTGTTGAAGTGGGTGAGAGCTCGACAAGCCACAATACGAGAACACCATCTTCAGGCTCTCTTGTTTGGCTCGTAAGCGTGATAACCTGATTGCACGATACGATATGCAAGAGGCAAGAGTCGATTACTGTAGTTCGACTCGACGGCCGTTAGTTCGGTATTCCCACTCAGTCAAGCATAGGAACAAGGATTTGAAACATCAAATCAATGCAATAGATCATGTCCATTCGGTGGGTTGCCATCAGTCGCAGCATGGGGTATTGCGTAACCGATGGTCATAGCAAGCCGTCAAGTTACTACCCTCCTCGCAATGACCTGCAGATCGTCTTGATGATTGCGCCTAGATCCCAGGTTCAATACGGTGTCTTCCCCATGTCCGGATCGTACTCCTGATTTCCGCTATTTCCGTTGTCTGCCTCGATGAGCTTTTGCATCTGACGGTTCTTTCGTTTCGCTCACAGAATCGCTTGCTTTGCGGGACCTTGTTCCTACACTCGCGCGATCTAGATGTTCAGGCTTCAAGGCGGTACCACGTCCCGAGCGGTCTACCCTTCTCGCGACGAAGACTCAAGAGCAATCGCAAGGGATCGTGGGAGACGTGACAGCCTGACAGCCGGGACGAGAGATCGGAGCGAGCAGTAGAGACCAGAGATGTTCAAAAGCCGCAAGGGTGTAGATACGAAGCGCAAAGACAGTTCAGCGCGAGCTAGGAGGCGGCAAGAGCGACGGCTGAACGGCGAAACGATGAGAGAGATGAAGTCTCATCATTGCTCCGGTTGATCAGCGTGAGACCAGCGAACACGGTCGCGCCAGAAGTGTCGCCAGCCCCTCTCGCCTGCCTCGTTCGCCAACCACGACCCGACCCGTTAATCGACCCTTGCTTGTGCCGTCTTCGGCTCTTGCGATTGGCGCGGAGGACGACTCTGAGCGGTTCCGAGCCTGTTTCCCTCGACGGATGACTTGTCGTCCCATTCGGAGCGTTACCCTGCCATTCCCGCTGCAGTGAGGCCGTACTGCCATGCCGCAATCGCTCGACGACATCGTACCGCGCGCCCACGATCTATCACCGTCGCAGTGATCCCCGCACAATGACTCTCACGGTACTCCTCGACTTGAGACTCTTACTCGGTCGAGCATCGATCTGAGCTTCACTAACCTACGCTCGTCGCCGGTCACCCTCGTTTTGTCGATCACCAGTTCCCCAACTTCTCTTCACATCGTTTCTTTTGGTCCTCTTGGTCCGCCACCTTGTCGTATAATACTACAGCAGCCCACGCGGCATCACTCGCGAGCCCCGATCATGCCGATTCTCAAGACGTCGAGACGCCGAGAGAGAAACGGACGATGTTGCCGAACTCGTCGGGTCGTTCAAGCTGTCGCGACGCGCGAAACACAGACCTAACGAGCACAGATCTTCGAAAGACACAGACCGATCGGCGAGTTTTGACCGCCTCTCGATTTATCTCGAGGCAAAGGTTTGTGCCAAGGGGTGTCAGCGTCCGGGGTACGCCCCTTGGCACACACCTTTGCCTCATGGTACAAGTGCAAGTCCTCTTTGCCCTGTTGCTTTCGACGCTCGATTTCTCTTCGAACAGCAATCTCGCATCGAACCTACGACTACCAATGTCAAGCTCGACTCCCAATTATCAGTGGAAGATATACTGGGAGCGATAGAAATGGAGCTCAATCGACTCAAAGCCGCAGCGATCCGCGACGGACAAGATTCGGAACTCCAGCTACGCGTTTACTGGTACAGATTACTGCTGACAGCTCTGTGGGAAGGATCCGTCATCACTTCAGAAGGGCAGACGGCTATATACACCGATCTGAAACATCTAGTCTCGCAATTCGATGAGAGAAACCTCACAGAGAGGGACCTGCGGCACCTGTTTGTGAGGATAAACAGCTCTGACACCGCGGTAAACTTGCACTGACCTTCCGCTAACACTAGTCTACTCTGGAGAACGTGCTTGACCAGCACCCTCCTGGCGCTGAGCGAGACATTGGTTACCACGCGATTTGCGATATTCTCGACAACCAACAGCTCGTTACCAAGGAAACGAGTGAGATCTTTCGCATGTTCATGCCTGACCGATATTGGGTTCACCTCACAAGCCCATCTCAATTCGCGATCCTCTCGCGGCTCTATGGGTGGCTGGTGCAAGACGGAGCAAGAGCCAAGAGACTCGGTCAAACCGAACGTGAACGTGACGAGTCGTTCAGAGTGAGTCCTGGAACGATTCTCAATCCAAGAGAGGATGATTGACTTCGTGCCCGGCTTATCGAACGATCAAGACATTCTTGAAGACCCTTCCCGAATTTGTTGAATGGCGCCCAGGTCAGGCGCCGAGCACTGCGCAAGCTGAACCAGGACAAACCGTCTTGAAGAGGCTTACTCTCCCAAACCTCGTAAGCAGGCAAACTCAATTGCACCCTCGCTTATAGCTTACGCCATGTCTTTTTTATCCTTGCCCAAGGATCCGCGCCCTCGTTTCGCTTCTACGTTTCTGCGACTGTCTGCAGTAATCCACAAAGATTCACTCAAGGCTTGGCCTGCTCTGCACCAATTGCTCGCCGAGGTTCTCGCAGCTTTCGCACACGAACACGACGACGCGCTTCAAGTGGAAAGCAGAGCGGTGCTGCTTGATATCATGCGTCAAGTGAAATGCAGAGTGGTGCTGCTCGAGATCGTCTGGGAGCCCAATTTGGTAGACAAACAGGACAAACTTGTGCTGCAGCAGCAGGTGTCGAACACCTGGAACAGCGTAAAATCAGGAAGCTCGTCTAAGGAGGCTTTCAGGCTGCTGGTAGGCACCAAATTCTTCACGCACCATTGCTTCTGTTCCGACTGACGCTCCGAAAGACGTGTTAAGCCCCAAATCCCAGAAATGGCTTCAGTTTTCAAGATGAACGGAGCTGGCATCCCAAAAGACTCGTTGGTCCAGGCTATTGAATGCTATCGTATTTCAGAATTCGGCCGCCGGATCGTGGAAGTACAGAATTAACCGGTCCCAGATTTATAAGTTATGGGACAAGCTCACCCCCCCTTCCCAATTCCATATTCTGGCCTACCTATATATGTGGCTCGCGACGTGGACGTGGGATCGCAATGGCGAACCCGGGGTGGCCGGGGCGAAAAGCGTGAGCTATTTCAGCTGATTCTCAAACAAGTCCTGCATGGCAGCGGGGAGCAAGCTATGACTGACATGACCTTGTCGTATAGCCATCTCTCGCAGACCTCGAAATCCTGGTCGAGTGGAAACCACCCCTTCATGAGGGAAATCCCGAGGCCTCTTCGCAGGTGCATGGTGGACCCACACAAGTCAGTGCATTTCGCCGCAATGATCGATGATCCGAGTTGCTCTTACACTAATGATTCGTTGCTTGAATAGCACCAACACCAAGGCTATCCTGGTCCATGGTCTCCCTCCTCTCGCGGTTCGCCAGCGCAACACGTACAGGTGCTTGGCAATCCACGTCGATGAATGCTCAACCGCTCCAGAGAAGCTACGGCCCTTTTCCTGAGCGGCTCATAAACGTTGCCGATGTCTCCTTTTTTTTTTTCTTGTTTCCACATTGTGATGTTTCCCCTTTGTCAATTTCCGCTTCGCCTAGAGACTGCTTGCCACGACAGACACTGTTTCGGACCTGACAGATCGCGCACTGTCGGTACGCTTTTTTACGAGATTCCCGTTCCCGTCTTGACAGACTCTGTATAGTTGTCATGATCGATCATTGAGCGCAAACCCCTGCGCAAAAATATGCCGGTCTCGTAAAAGGATAGCTAGAATTTCAAGTGCGGAAGCGTTGAAGTGGGTAAGAGCTCGACAAGCCACATTACGAGAACACCTTTTTCATGCTCTCTTGTTTGGCTCGTGAGCGTGATAACCTGATTGTACCACACAGTTGACTGCAGTAGTTCGGCTCGACGCGCGTGGATTCGATGTTACGACTCAGTCAAGCGTAGGAACAAAGGAACGCAAACGTCCATTCAACCCCATCAATCACGTCCATTCGGTGAGTTGCCATCAGTCGCAGCATGGAGGATTGCGTAACCGATGGTCATAGCAAGCCGACAAGCTACTACCCTCCTCGCAATGACCTGCTGCTCAAGTTCGTGATTGCGCCGAGATCCCAAGTTCAATACGGTGTCGTATACACCGCGTCCGTTCCACTTTCCTGGTTTCGGCTATTCCCGTTGTCTGCCTCGACAAACTCTTTCACTTGACTGTATTTTCGTTCCGCTCCCAGAATCGCTTGCTTTGCGGGAGCTTGTTCCTATACTGCCTGAAATATGCGCGCGATCTGGAGCTTGAGGCTTGAAACGGAACGGTTCCGAGTCGTCTGCTTCCCTCGCGACGAAGGCTCGAGAGGACTTCAAAGGGGTCGTGGGAGTCGTGACAGCCTTATACTGTAGCCGGGACAAAAGTCCGAAGCGAGCAGTAGAAACGAGATCTCGGAGCTGACAAGGCGAGGGATGTCCCACAGCCACAAGAGTGTAGATATGAGGCAATAAGACAGCTCAACGCGAGCTGGGGGGCGGTAAGAGCGACATCGAAAGGCGAAACGACAAGAGAGATGAAGAGCTGAAAGACGCGTAAATTTATCGTTCCGATTCCTCCACCGCCTCGACACCAGGACACTTCCGCTTCAGTACACCCCTTCGATCACTTGAGAAGAAGATTTCGCCATGGTCCGCCTGATCACACAGAACCTCTTGTCGTGCCCTTCGCGCGCGTGCACTTATCCTCAAAACTTCCCCCTCGTGTTTCAACAAGTCGAGAGACTCGAAGTTGTCGAAGCCGAGTACAACGAAGAGTTCTTGCGGGGAGTTCTCAGTAGGCTCGAATGGCCTGCGTTGAGGAAATCGGCAGCCGAGGTGAGTTCTCCTCCCATTATCCCTCTCCCTCGACGTTACCACGATCATCTGCTTACCCGAGTCCTCCTGGTATAGCTTGGGAACACGGATCTACCTGAACAAAGTCCCGACTTGACCGCTCCTGATCAAATCTCGGAAGAACTCCTCAAAGTCCTGCATCACGTGCTACTCGAAGTGAGTTTCTAATAGCCTATTAGCCTTCTCCTCTCTTCGCCTCGAAGCAAGCTGATTCGACAAACTGCAACACGTCTTGCTTTGTCGTCCCTTCAGATTGTGGTGAGAGATGGACAAATGGTGTGCCCTCAATGTTCGCATGTGTTCAAGATCAAGGATTCCATCCCGAATATGGTCAGCTTCCCAGATCGTTCCTTTCGAATCAATGTTGACGCGATTTTTGACGTGACATTAACAGCTCCTTGCGGAACACGAGATTCGCAAGTAAGACGATCCGTTTCTCTCAGGTTGCGTGCAGGAAAGGAACAACGTAGACACGGGGCGGCAATGTTGTAACTAGTACTTTTGGAAGGTCTTCCAATCTCTCGACAAAGGTTCCGAGAGATCAGATGAACCGGGTAGAAAGCTCTGTTTTGTTTCGTTACAAGTGGGTGAATAGTCATACAACACAGCAAGAGGGAAAAAGTCGGGTTTTTAAGAACAAGCAATAAGGATAATTGAGAAGAAAGTCGAAAGGAAGCCGGCGAAGAGCGAGAGAAAACCCTGAGGATGCGCGAGACTATGAACAGTGGTGAGAGGCCTTTGGACTTGGCGAAATGACGAGGGATTAAACCACAAGCCTTGGTATACTAGGGTATCGAATTACTGATGGGTTGAGTGAGAGGCGCTTCGGTTGTCTCTAGGAAGGACGCCGAGGAGAGCCGAGGCGAGAAAGGTCTGTACAATGGGTGGTCGAGGGTGGTTCGCGTAATCACCAGTACTTCTTAGGCTGGCAAGTGCCGGTTTTGCGATCGAAGTCGTAATTCGGGGAGCATGAGACTGTGCAAAAAGAAGTGTGTCAATAACATAGTTTCGTCAGAGTCAAGCGGGGACGAGCGACGTACAGATGCGGCACTTGGAGTCGACACAATCCGAGCTAAGCACGCCCGACAATGCGGTACAGTCGACGCCTTGCTCCTCGTATCCAGCCGACTTGCCCGACCAGAACCCGGCTCCAATAGGAGGACATCCTCCGCAGTGGGTCGCCGAGTTGACCGTGTTGAAGCAGGCCATCTCGTACCCTTTGTCGAGACCGGGACGTGCGACAGGGCAGATCGTGAACCCGCTAGGACAAGACGAGACGGACGGGATGACAATCTTGGAGTTTTGCTGGGACGAGGTCGGGGCAGATTTCGGGACCGGCACGTCGAATCGGATCTGAGGGCGGCCGGGACGAGGTCGGTTCGGGGTCGTGCACGTGAGTGATCGGGACGAGCAGTGTTCTGCGCACGCGAGACGAGCCAAGTCGATTCGGTAAGCCGAACTGAACCTTCAAGAAACCCAAGAACACCCTCGGCGCAAAAAGGGGGAGCCTCGGCAAGCTTACTCGACAGACACGCCGAATGATTCGGCTTGGTACCAATCTGGTACGCGCCCTCGTACGAACAGTCGGCACCGGAACCTCCGCAGACGGCCTTGCCGACAATGCCTTCTCCTTGGGACGTGCGTTGACAGCCCAAATTGCCGGCGCATAGTGTGTCGTCGGGCCCGTCGGGACCTTCACATAGATCTCCAAGACCGCCACTGAAATACGCAAAACAGTCAGCTTCGCATCGCTGCAGTCGAGGATATTGCAAGACCGAAAATACTCACACGCAGATTCCGGGCGACTCGAGTGTGCCGGTGCACTGACCAAAGTCGCATTGGTTATCTGCGGTGCACCTATCGAGATCGATGCGATCGCCGGGAGACAATGAAAGGTAAAGGCTGTGTCAGTACTGAGAGCCATTTGACCGGATCGGCTTGACCTTCGCGTATGTGGGACGCGGAAAAACAACATGAAACAAGAGGCGGTGCGGCGTAAAAAAAATAGTGGTGGTAGGCTCCGATCCAGACCGACGAACGTGCGTCCTGTTCGTTGTCTTTCGCGAATCGCGCATACGGTGCGGGAGAGAGACGAGGTCACGACGCGAAGAGAGGACAAAGAAAAGCGTACCGTGCGCCTTGCCATCCGCAAAAGTACCCTAGTCCTCGCTCCTCGACGCATTGCGATCCGACGGGAACGCCTACCACGCGCGAGGAAGTGGTCGACGCGAGCGAGTCGCAGATGTGTTGGTTCGGCTCGACTGTTCCACACGGGAATCGGCCTGGCAGCGCCGTACTCGACGACACGAGCGTCGCAAGCACGAACGAGAGCACGACGAGGCGGCGGTAGTGCGACAGCGAAGCGGACGTCATGTCGCAAAGGCGGGATGACAATGGGCGGGACGCGTTCGAGCTGATCGTTGTTGTTGGATGAGCGAAGAGAGGGAACCGTTGTCCAGGTGTAGTAGCGGTCGAGCTGGTGTTTCGCAGAGCGCAGCAGTCGCTCAGGATCGCTTTGAATCGGCGGACAGAGAGAGCACTTGAAAGCAGGAACCGACAGTTGCCCAAGTTGGAGCGAGCGGGATCAACAAGGCCCTCTTGGAGCCTCTAGCCGAACAAAATTAAAAGCCAAGTGGGGGGCCGAGAGCCCATCCGTTCGGAGGCTCGGATCTTCGTCCCGCGACCGCCCGACGCGCGATTTTTCATTTATGCCGCCTTCCCAGGCTATTTCTTTGCGTCGGCCAGACTACAGTAGCTCCGTCTAATTTCGAGCATGTCTACATACATAGGCTTTGGCACTTGGTGGTCACAGGAATGAGGAACGCAAGCTCCAAAACTACCTTGTTCGAGCTCGAAGCGTCGTGCTGTGGGTTAAGGGCGGCCTCGTGACCAAGTTCTCGTCGAGATTCATCGGCAACTTCGCGCGCGGCGCAAGCCGTGACAAGAAAAATCGGCAACCGTGCAGTAAATGATCGACAACGAAAAAGGAGCGAGCTTGACCCAACCGAGAAGGTCACAGAAAATGACCTCGAAACTGGCAAGACGCGTCCACGCTCTTCCGGTTGGCCTTTCTTCGAGCTTTTCTCTGTACACGAGTGGTGCGATGACTCGCTCCGGTGGAAGTACGTGGACCTGAAGCCGTCAACAAGGTCACCCGATCCATTTTGCAGGGAGAACTGTACTGCACATCGAAAAATTCCTCGCGTACGCCCAAATTGCCTCATTTGTGAGCAGGACTCGGGAGTGCACCATCGAGGCTAATTAGTAACCGGCATACGACAGCAAAGTTTACAATTGACGCCTGGATAAATTGCGGGCGAGAATGGAAAAAAGGCCTTCTCCTACGCACACAAACGGGATTCGAGACCTGCCAAGCTCATCTGGGCCCGAGCAGCTGACTGTACTGTACTTATTACCTGCTGGGTCGTCCATGATTAACGGCTGTCTCTCCTTGAGCGATCTTCGGATCTCACGATATCGCACAAGTTCGATCGTGTCGAGGAATGTCGCGCGCTCGGGTCCCGGCCTATACAGTAAGATGTGTGGAAGACACATCAAATACAAATCGCTCGCGATCGTCGCGGAGTAGAGCTTTTCGCTCTCGCTCTCGCTGTTGCTCTAGGTTGGACTTTGCTCCGAGTAACTCCAGAATCGTAAACGAGTAAACCTACGAGAATGCCATGCAATGCAATCTGAGCCTGATGTATCCAAAAACAAACGAATCCAAAAACAAACGAACAAATCCTCTATGATAGCAAGCGCACGTTCGTTCTTCTAGAACCATCCTCCCGTTGACTGAAGTTTTGTTCGTTGATCCCAAATGAGATCGACTCGTTCTCCCTCTCGGTTCTTGTGTTCGAGACGAACAATGCCGTCTGGAGAGAGGGTTCGTACTCCGGTGATGTAGTACGTTCGCTTGTCAAGTCCTTCCTCCTGCCCCGGTCGGATCGGATGGAACGTTTCGAATTCCCACCAAGTGTGTTCCTGCGAGAAGGTTTACCAAAGAGTTCAGTCATGCCGAGACCACGGAAACGGAAGAGTAAACAACGTACCGATTGGTCGAGCTGGTCCTGAGTGAGGGGTTCCCTCTCAATCACGATACTGTATCCCAAACTGACAACGACCTTGCCGTTTTCGAAAGTGTACCTTCGACCCCAGTTGTCTCCTCCAACCGCTTTCGCCGCTTTGCCCACGAGCGTGATCCCTTTGCGTAGGTCGCCCATGCCCGTCTCGTGCCAGGGAGGGAAAATCGTGAACCATGATCCCCAATGGTGTAGCGAAGTGATGAGGAACCCAGATTGGAAGAACCCGGTACCGTCACCACGGATATCGAGTTGGTGAAGCTATACGCGTTTTTCCGGAAATCCGTTTAGTTTTTTTCACAAGGCCATGATTAGGAGGAGGAGAGTGAGAGGTTCGCGTGTGACTGACAGTATCGTCGACGATCAAAACATCCTTGATGTCCTTGTTGACGACGAGTGAAGCACAGTGCGAGATCATGGCGTCTCCACCAAATGCAGACCCAAACTTTGTGAGACAAGTTGCCCCTGTTCGTGCGTTCGAACAGAACACGGTGAGTTCCAGGGTTTTTGCAACACGAGAGGATGGAACGAGATCTTGTCCTCACAAGCATCATTGCTGTTCATTTTCTCGATAGTCGCACGACTGACGTAGATGCCTGCACCTCCGTACGCGATGTGTCCCCATTGTGCAACCTGTAGTAACGAGGTATAAGAGTCTTGCATCTTGGTGGTGCTTGAGAGGTCATCGCGTCGGAACTCACCTGTTTGGTCGACTCGCTGAGGGTTCCGATCAACTGATCGTCGTTCGAGTCGTACGAAGACAACAATCGGACGAGCGAGTCAAAGTCCGGGAAGAAGGTATCGTCGTCACTACAGCGACCGCGCAATTAAAGGTTAGCTCGCGAACCAAAACCAATACTTTGTACTCCAAGAGAGCGAAAGACAGGAGGGGTGAAAAGCATGGGTGGATACGCACGCAAAGACAAACCATTCGACTCGGTCTCCACCTTGCGACTCTCTTCGGAGTGCTTCCCGATACAGTTCCTCCGCGAGGGCAAAGTACCGCGTCTCGAACCGGTCCGCTTCCCTCTTCCTCATCTCGACGTACATGCCGAGTGTCTGCGCTTCCTCGACGGCCTCTCTCGTCCTGGCTTCCTCGGTCGGGTTTGGCGGAGGGGTCAGAACGAGCAAGAGCGGCAACGATGACACTTGGTCCAGATTTGTCGGGTCGAGAGGCGCGTTCAAAGCGGCCGGTAGCCAGTGTTGCCACACTGGCAAGTTCCACAAGACTCGATCGGGAGTGGTCGACATGCCAAACATGATCTTGCTGTTCTTCCAACCAACGGGCACGACCGGTCTAGGCGAAGAAGGTACCGCGTACGATGAACACAATTGTTCACCTTTTTCATCTCCCTGCACTCCTTCGTGTAGTCTGCCCTGTCCCGGTTTCGGCTTGGCCGCGGCGAGCTTGGAACCGTCTGGCTTTTGTTGAGCGAACCGCAATTCTCTCGGAGGGTACGAATACGGCGCGAATGCGGCACTGCCGAGATTGTAGGTTCGGTTCGCGGCCTTGTCACTCTCTTGCGAACCTTCTAGGATGACAGTCGGGACGTGCTTGTGCGAGGTTGAATACGGACACGAGTCGAGCAGTTGCGCTCGCCGTTGTGCTGCTCCTTTGAGAGTTCCGGACGAGGTAGGAGATCTACCACTCGTGAAGAGGTACAAGACGAGGACGGTGCCGCACACGAGGATGAGGATCTGGCGAGATCCGAACCGGGGCAGTCGAGTCGAGGCGTTGAGAGCCATGCCGGAGTTTGACTTTCGCCGAGGATGCAGCACGGATGGTTTGGACGGAGCCACGATAGGCAAAGTAGGCTTCGAGTCTGACTCGCAGCTGAGAGCGGTAGGGAGAGCGACGAGCGAGAGTCGAGAGATGGCTGGACCACCGTCATACATCAGTCTGTCGTTCTCCTTGACGAGCATGACAGCCCAAGAGAGAAGCTTACACACGCCTCGGATAGCTGTTGTGATCCCGGCTGAAGGGCTCACGCTAGAGGACTCGGGTCGAGGGCGACCGGACACAACCGATCGCTCGCAACTTTTGGAACGCGATACGCTCGAGTGGACCGTGCGATTGACCTGACTTCCGTGCCGAAGAGTCGATGGATGGTCGGCTGGCTACGAACCTGCACACCGGCGAGAGAATCGAAAGGTTGAGGCAAGTTGTCGGTTCCACTTCGGCGGAAGTTCGAGTCGACTGAAGTAACGGTAATCTTGACAATCTCTCTTTTCTATAATGCACTACGGCTCACACGCCCGATGAATCTCATTGAATCTCGGGAGCTTCTCGTCGCGTTGGATCAGAGGTGGAGAGAAGTAGAAGATCCTCTCTAAATCTGAGCTTTTCGCGCTTGCCTTGACCGAGCCTGTGAGACTCGATACCATCATGTAGCGACAGCATAACGGAAAGCGGAGAATAGACTTCAAGATTGCACCCTTGTAGGGACGCCTGTCAATAAATCGACTCCTACGCTTTGCAAAGCTTCGACCGCCCATTCCCTACATAGAGACTGGTGCCATCAGCCTCGCGAAGCGAGAGGAAGGACAGCAACAAAGACGACTTACGGGTACTTTGCCTTGTCCCGGTAGTAGCCGTCGAAAAAGTCGATCAGGTACTGAGGGAATCGGTCTTCCAAGATGGCATTCCTCGCTCCGTTCATCAACCTCGACTGATAAGTCAAATTGTGTACCGTCACCGCACTCGCACCTGCCGCTTCTTTCCCCGTTTGAGTCCACAGTAACGCTCGAGACAGGCCTTGACCGTTCAAACACGTTGCGCAGGGGCAGGTCGAATCAATCACTGAGAAGTCATCCGCCATTGAAGTTTGTCGCAGGTTGACAGGTCCTCCAAACGTCAATGCTACTCCGAACCTCTACGGAAAACGAAAGGAGCGCGTGAAATCAGTCATACGCAAATGGAGGCAAATGGGGTATTCAAGCACGTACAGCTGTCCTGGTCGGAAACACGCAATCTGCCATGTCGACCCCCAATGCAGCGCACACGAGCAAATCTGTTCGTTCGTTCATCCAGACGAACAAGGGGTTTCTAAATGAGTCACACAGATCTCGGTTCCGAACAAAGAGGTTGCGCTCACCTTCTCCATATCCAATCCCCATCGAATACCTCGGTTTGTTCTCGGGCAAACCTTGAGCACATTGTGCAATGATCCGCCAGAACACGCTCTTCTCTTCTCCACCGCTCAACCCTCCGATCGCATACCCTGGCAATTTCGATTCGCGTTCGGGTTCGAGCATCGCTCGGAGACACTTGTCTCGTAGATCATGGTCGAGTCCACCTACATGAAAGTGTCTCGCTTCGTGTGAGCAGTCCGGAAGGAGCTAAAGTTCTGGAGCTTGAAAGAATGAAAAGACAAACCTTGTACGATGGCAAACAGATTTTGTCGATCGGTCCTGCCCGACTGTTCGTGTTCTGCGATACATCGATCTAGCCCTGATCTCGACCAGTACACGAATTGTTCCAGTTTGAGATTGGGTCTCGGACTTCAAGGCCCCTGATCGAATCAGGATTACAGACTTACACCGAATTGATCTCCACATGGCTTCTTCCATGCGTTCTCCGGTTGTCAGACTTGCTACGACGTCGTCGAGCTGCCTGTAGAGCAAACGAGTGTCAGGATCCGAGAATGACCCCGAGCGAACGAGAAGGACGAAATTGAACCTACATCATGATGTCGGCGCCAATCGAATGTTGAATCTGCATACTCTTCTCGGGTGTGAGCAGTGAAGAGAGTGAAGGGTCGTAAGGGTTTGCGAACAAGACGCCTTCTTCCGTCACTCGTGACAGTTTGACCCTGCTCGACAGAGGTTCCATCCCGTTTGGAGAGAACGTTTGTGAGCTTGACCAGAGAAGGAGTTGCGATTTGCGTCTGTTGCTAGACGAGCGGTCGAACGCACAGAGAGACCATTTGGAAACCACCTGAATCTGTCAGCAGGTTGCCACGCCAACCTTGGTAGCCGTGACTGGCGCCGTCGCACGCATCCAACACTCGAGTACCCGGATTCTGCGACAGGTGGTACGTGTTGTTGAGGATGAGAGTGATGGGCGGCGTGATTGATTCGAGCTGCGCGGGCGTGACTCCTTTCATGGTCGCTTGCTGGATATGGACAGTCCATGAGCTTCTTCCATCGAATGGACCCGAGATGAATCCCGCTCGAAAGAAAAATTCTCTCACTGTGGCAACGGGCATGAACGTAGGGGTCATGGTTTCCCCATGCGGTAATCTCTGTGACATGACATGAGGAAGATTGAGTCTGCAGGCCCGCACTGGAGAGAGCGTCGGCGCATGCGAGAAGGTCAACTTGCCATGCGGCTCACTCGCGCCCTCGTTGTGCTGCACTTCTTGATCACCTCGAATTCCATGGCCGACATCCTACCTTGCTGTCCAGGCCTGCCTCGACGTTGGTTGCGCGAGATTCGGGTCAAGTTGATCGATTCGAAAGATGAAACACAAACTCGCGGTCTCTCTCTCCACTTGCTGTGCCGTCTCCCGATTCTTCTCCCCTAGAGCGCCGAGCAGCAGCTCCGAAGTAGAACCGACTCTCATCTGCTCTTCCCGATCCCTTGTCTCTCGCTTTGTGACTCGACTCGGATTCCAAAGTTCGGCTGACACCTCATCATGGCAATCGTGAGTCTCGCCTATCCCAGCCTCGATGTCTTGAGCACAACTCACACCGCTTGCGTCGCTCGCAGACGGACTCGTTTGACCCGGCGCTCGTCGCTCCGTTCGTCGTCTTGTCGATTCCAGTCTTGTACTTCACGTACCGAGTGTACCGAGGGATCGTCGCGCCCGCATCATCTCGCAAAACTTACAACCCCAAAACTGGGATCGGACGTGGGGCGCCTGGGTTCCAAACGGGAGTCAAGAAGGTTGCGATTCCTCCTGAACTCGCAGCGAGGATCAGAGCGGGGGAAGACGTATCAGCAGAGGAAGTCACGGCCGCACTCGATGCTGAACGGGAACGAATCAGGAAAGAGGAGGAGGATGCCGAACGGATCAAGAATGGGGGCAAGAAATTACCTGCGAATGTCGATGAGGATTGGTTGCAGGATGGTTCGTTCGGATCTCCGTCAAGCAAGAGTAAAGTGAAGAAGCGCAAGTAGAGCTATCAACAAGATTTCGTATGTCGCCGACACTGTTTTTCTCACGCTTTTATCCGGAATTTGCGCTGATTCTCGTCATCCTCCCAACCTAGCCTCTCGATATGTCCCCGTATACAGCATTGATGGAGTGTTGCACCGACGTGGTTCATTCTAGCAGACAGACAGCATGGCACGTCGAGAGAAGTACTGAAAGGAGAGCTGTAGCTATCGCGAGCAGACTTGTGCCCTCAATCACGGTATGACGGCATCCGGATCAGCATGAACTTACTCCATCGTAATTCTACGACGAGCGAGGCGAGATCGCATCCAGAGACAATGGCCGTAGACGCAAATGGTGGGAAAGAATCGAACCCGAGAACGGGTAGGAACCGTTGATCCGCAAAGTTGGTATTTGCGGCTTTCCGATCGGGCAATAACGCGAAGCTGCCACACGTTGGAATGGCACGGGACGCCTTCCCACGCCTCGATCAAGCAAGGGTGCAAACTGTGTTCTCCCATTTTTTCGCTCTGAATTCCGGCCTGGCCACGAAGTTGCGGCTATCCCGACTACCATTGGCCGCCGTGAATAATCTGCAGATTGCTTGTACCCATGGGCCATTGTCAGAAAGCCGTCCATCGCGGATCGACCCGACTGTGCCGAGGTGTAACGCTAGCGACAATCCGTACCGCGCCTGCTTCGAGGTTTCGACGTCTTAACGGCGTAACCTCGATATGCTGCGTGGACTGCTGCCAGAGCTACAAGAGGTACGAGCACTTTGGCGCACTTAGTGTACCCCAATGCTTGGCTCGCAAGCAGTGCAATGCCCAGGCTTGCTGACGCCAACATCTGAACACGTACCCATGTCGAGAATACAGTTGGCATACAGTCCCCCTGTAGTATCTGAAAACAAGACCAAAGGAGCGCAACGAATCAATGCTCCGAACGGTCAAGAGTACAGAATCATAGGCAAGAATCTCACGTGAGAGCGCAACGGGTCCAGCGAGACGACGAGCAGGGACGAGATGGACCTGAGAGAATACTTTCGACGGGGTGATTCGGAAATCAAGGGGGAGAGTGATTGATTACGGAGAAGCAAGGTGGAAGAGGGAAGAGCGCGTTTAGCTGGAGCCCAAGCGTGCGGAAGAAGTTGCGAGGGGAGACAAGTCTCGTCGGCGCGGCGAGTCTGAAGGTGGAGAGATGTAAGAGGAGCGTATGAAGCAGAAGATACGGAGGATATTCGCGTACGAGGAATACGCTCTGGAGAGCGCCGACAAGAGAGGAGCAGCAGCGCGGGTTCGAACGCCCGCAAATATAGTTACAACAAGGTAACTTACAGATCAATAAAAGAATAAGACACTGGCCACGTCCGCACAGTCATCGTCCGGTCCTCTCTCGGGCCGCTGCATACACATATACGAACCTACTTGGTCGTCTGTAATCGAACCGAATCGCCACCCGCACACAATCGTCCGAAACTCAGTCGTTCGTTAGTCTTGATCTCGCCTCCTGTCACGAATCGCGGAGACAATCTCGGACAGGCCTCCACATTCTGCTGCGCTGGCCGCTGTCCAACATGTCACGAACGACCCGAACGCTGCCTACTAGGCTACCCCGAGACATTCAAGCGTTCCTCTCTTCGTACCCATCGCAACCTTCGAATCCAAGTGCGACCGCGAATCTCAACTTTTACCAGAACCGAATCGCTGCACAACCTAGCGCGAAGCGAGTGATCGAGCTGCAGGATCACCTGAGGGAGAACTGGCAGGAACTGGAATACAATCACTCGTTCATTCAATGGCTGTTTCCGATCCGGTCAGTCTATCGTTTGTCCCGCTCACGTGGTCTAAAGTGACTGATCCGCTACGTGTACACAGTGAGCAAGGAGTCAACTATGGAGCCCAACCGCTAGAAGTGCACGAAATCGACAAGCTCAAATCCGACCCGATAGCGATGGACAGGTTGCTCGAATCGTCAGTGATATTCTTCCAGATTCCAAGGAGCTTCAAGGTGTTGAAATATTCTCCGGACGATACAGATACAAGATTATGCTCGCTTTCTACGGGTTCAAGCTCGTCGATCCCACCACGGGAGAGCTCGAGATACAGACTTCGTCCCCGAATACGCAACGACATTACTCGAAACGATTCGAGAACCTCGAACGCAATCCGCACAATTTTCTCAGAATCACCCGAATCCTCAAATGCCTCAACGAGGTGAGAATTTAGAAAATCTAGTTCTCCTCGATTCGAGGCGAGCTCCTTAATCTGGTTTCATTTGTGATAGTTTGGGTTCGATCAACATCCTCCTTTGTTCTTGCTGTACATTCTCGCACTTCAGTCAACCCATGGCTATCTCTCGTCCTCGGCGCTGATGCAGTCTATGGATGGCTACTGGAAGTGGTGCGTCCGAGACGACCAGGATCGGCAATTCGTAGTCGACAAAATAGAGGCGGTTCGAACTGGCGATTCCGAGTTTACTGTCGAAGATTACCAAGATTGGATACGACGGCGCGCTCAGACTCGAAAACAGCAATCATGATGTACCACGAGCCATCTCCGAATTGGCCTAGACAGTTCGTTGAGACCGCTATCAATCCAAGCGTATTTTGCACGAAAACATCAGGCTGCATATTCGGACTTGATGCGGGATCCAGATTGAGGGAGACGGACACGACTCGTTATTGCATGCGGATACCTGTGTGTGTAGACGCAAGAGCGAGTTCTAGCAGAACGTGGCTGCAACTCCGAGGTCTCCGAGGTAGAAAAACTTATGTAACCTCGGAATTGAGCGGGAGCGTCAGTGCGCGTTCGGCACAAACGATGCGACAGTGACGGGCTCTTGCTTTTGACTCGCTTGTCAGCCCTTGACATCAATCACGCTATACAGCAAGATACCATGTCCTACGCCGCTCAGCCCGTTGCCACGCCTCACTCGGTAGATTCGATCGGCAAGTTCCACGCTTTTTCCGCCTCGTTTCCCCACCGCTACGTTAGCTGAATGTCTCGCCATGATCTACAGTGAGCATGTACTACAGCCAGTGTCTGGCTCTAGCCCAAGAACGGCACGCTCTCATCAACTCACTGGCCGACAATTGGACGCATCGTGAGCATCGCGAAATACCCTTCCTTTCCTTCCATCAACGAGGCTCATCGTACATCATTCTAGCATTGAGAGAATTGGAGACCGAACTCCACCAGTTGTTGGACTGTTGGGGACGTATTACACAATGTCAAGAGTCTGCCGAGAACGCTGCTCGTCAGAGACGCATCTCTCACAATTGTTAGGAGGTAGCGGATGCTTTGATGGCGAAAGTGCAGTCGGAGGCTCCTGTACCAAAACGGTCAGTAATCTCCTTGGCGTTTCCGGAAGACCTGATTTAAGCTTGACGTCGCCGTGCCTGCAGTGAATGCTACTCCGAAATAGTGAAAGTCGTCTGTCAGATCCGGAGGGGGGAGCGGCTTGACAGAGGAGCAGTACAAGCGCCTCTCAGTCACAGTCTGAGCGTTTCAAGCCGATTCCGAGCACAAGGGCGTCAAGGACAGGGGACCTGGTGAACAAGGTTTGGTGGGATAATGGTTTGGGTACATTCAAGAGCAGCTGAGGCAGACAGTGAGCTGAGGCACGTTCGAGGTGTCGCTCAGCTCATCGGAGTCTAGCAATGGCTATGCATACGTCGAGTCTTTTGGAAGAATTGTGAAATGGGTTTATCACAGCAGTTGAATCCGAGAGATCGTTAATCCAGTCTGAGGCGCGAACTGTGAAAGAAGAAAAACGGTGCGAGTCAGCACACACCAATCCTGAAGCGAGAGATGCGTACGTACTAGATCAACTTGATGAAGAAAGCGGAACTGAGGAATGAAACTGTTCCGACCACAAGCCCGAAGATGGCGCACACCCCTCCCACATAGCTCAGGTACAACACCTTGTTGGTGATGCCGTGAATTCGTAGCTTTGTCGTCCAGAACAAGAGCAGGTACAGAAGCAGGTAGAATGCGCTCGCAACACCGATCATTAGGGACCGGGATTGCCAGCTGGACAAACGCGCATGTCAGCGAAGCTTGAACCAAAATGATGAGATCTGAACAGTCTTACCGGTAGTCACCGCGCATGAGATGGATGTAAGTGGCCAAGACTGATGTGAGGGCCGTGGTCACACACAAGACGAGGCTCGCAAAGAACATGTAACCGAACGCAAAGTACAGTTTCGAGCCGAAAACCGATTGGAGGAGGAAGAACATCTTCATAAAGCCGGCAACTATGAGTTCCAACTGCGGTGAGCGAAGTTGTTGAACAGTCAGAAAGGATCCAGAAGGACATACCAAACGGTAAGACACCAGCTGAGAGCGCAGAAAAAATCGGATGAAGGTACAGAGGCTGCGCAGGAATTTCGCGAGGGTTGTCGTTGATGCTTAACGGATGCGAGAAGGCCTGGAGCGAGCGGTCACTTAGCGCCCGCAGAGAAGCTATGGGAATGAATTGTGCAAAGCCTTACCCCCTTTCGTGCTCCTGCCCAACCTCCGACGATGGCGAGCGGTACTTGGATTCCGTACCCTGTAAGCAGCCAACGCCTAGTCAGAACAAGCTCATGCTCTTGAAGCGAAAGATATACGCACACAAGGCAGCGAGCTGCACAAAAGTCCAGAAGGGAATTGCGCCCGCGCTATCGGCGCCGATGAGCCAGAAATTGAGCACAAAGAGAGTCCCTAACAATGCCCTGTAGTCGCTCAATATGTCATCAATTTCTACTCACCTGGCGGAAGCATGATTGAGCTTACGTTGGAAGAAGTATCGAGGTGTACAAGATGAGCTTGTAGAGCGCTTGGCCGTTCCAGGTCAGGTAGATTCTCGAGGCAATGTAGCCTGCAAAGAACTGGAGTCACAGAGATCAGCCCGAGTTCACAAAACAAACCAAGGGACGAGCTCGACTTGCGCCAAACAAGGTCCATGTTGTGATCAACGCGTTGGTAAGGCCGCCTCGATTAGCAGGACTCAGTACGCCGAGGCAAGCAAAGACTGTCAAGTGGTCATCCTCATCAATACTTTCGAGTTTTGCTTCGCTTTGATAGCAAGAAACAAAACATACCGAGAGTGACAGAGCCCATCAACATTACTTGCACACCGTTTCCAACCAAGATTGACAGCCACATGCGGTTCCGTGGTGGTCTCGCAACTTCTTTGTCCAAGGACTTCCAGCCATTCTTGTCCATGAATCCATCGTCTTGGTCCGAATCGTGCGCGGTGAGCGGAATTGACGACAGTGCGTTGTAGCGACGAATGTCTTTGGACAGCAGTCGCGCAATCGCAAGTGCCGCAACGAGACAGACTGCGTTCCGAAGGAACCGGATGATCAGCTCGGTTGCGCGACTAGGAAGGTCGAGGATAACGACTTGCGGAACAATGCGATCACGATCGAGCTGACGAGCGAAACGATGTGGATCTCCTGATCCCAAGCACGGAGATAGTAGTCCCAGCGGGTGGCCCAGGGCGTCGTCGATTCCTAGCGGAAATAAAGTTATTCCCTCGCTGCGCTCAGATGTATCCCCACTAAGGCAGACTCACCTTCCACACGACATCGTACGTGTACGCAATTTGCTGTCCGCTCGATGAATCGTTTACGAGTAGCAGCGGTTCCGTCACCGTGCAATCTGGTACTGTCCTGGTGCCGAGACTGTCGATGCTCTTGGGTTGCACGAGCGCTCCGACGATGCGGTAAGCATCTTTGAGGTGTTTGGGTCGGTGGTACTCGAGAATGAGCCGGAAATGATTGTTGAGCGTCCAATTCTGCGGCACCGACTCGAACCAGCCCTGTTCATTGACCCTGAAATCTAGATCGATTAGACCGAGAGGAATTCCGGGCGAGTAATAGTCTTCCGTCATGAACGGATCCCGATACAGCTGGGCAATCGGCAACTCGTCGACAGACCAGTCATGGAAAAGGTCCAGACCGCCATTTTTCAGTGCGTCGAGTTGCGTGTGGTCGAGGTGAGTGACACAGAGCGGTTTGCAAGTGGCGGGTTCGAGCATTTTGATGTCGAAGAGCGAATTGTACAGACGATCTCCAAACAAGGTGGAACCGAGCGAGGTCGGCACGCGTTCGAGCTTGTCAGGAGATGGTGCGCAGAATCCAAACTGGGGCGAATAGGCGTCATGGCTGTACACGAACGAAAAGACAATTTCGAGGTGCACGGACAAAAAGCAGCAGAAGCAATGCGAATCAATAGGGCGAACCTGGCGGAGGATGAAGCAAGACACCAAGCTCACGCTGCTTGCCAGGAATAGTCTCCAGATCGGCTCCAGACAAAGCTCTTGAGCGAGTTGACGAGGAGTGGGACGGAATCTCCGCGGTGGTAGGTGGTGGGGGCCGATCCTGGTAGGTAGAAGGCGGTGGCAGATGCGGCGTATAACAGCGGCCAAGCCAACGCGCGTGGCTGCAGGACCATCGCAGTAGAGAGCGCAAGTCGAGTTACAAGTCAAGCGGAAAGCCAAGATTTTGAACCCAATCCGCGTCGCTTGCGTCGCGATTCGGCACCACGCAACGTCCCGCGTGCACAGCACTGCCCGCCCCCGCTCTCGGCTCAGTACTGTAGATCACGATCACCTGTGAAAGTTTCCCGCCTCGAGCAAGCTAATTATAGCCCGGGCCCTGAAAGTGAACACGTACCAGAACACGTCGCCTCATCGCCGCTCGGCTGTCTTGAGTGGCCGCTGAGCTCGACTCCGCGGTCTCTGCAGTCCGTTGCTGTCATCCTCGTTCGACTCGCCTGATACTCCACTCGCTGCGCAGTGAACGTGGCGTAGAATCTGCCCCGAACAGCCTCACTCGAAGAATATTGCACTTCTGACCCAGCCTCGCCACCAGCAGATCAGTGTTGGGGTCTGTCGATGTCGATAAGTCCGCGTGCTGGTGCAGACGTCGAAGAGCTCGAGCTTGTGAACGTATCGATCGAGACCGGACGCGCCAACGAGTAGCCACGGATTGCGAGACTCGGAACGGTTCTCGGAGGTTCACGATGCACAGTCTGTCTCTGCGCGAGACGCAGACGAGAGTTCGAGTCAGAGGATCCTGGTCACACGGGGCCCGGCCGGCCGTGGTTCCGTCCGGAAGCGAGCGCGCGATAATTTTCGAAGTCAATTTCGCGCCCAGTAGAAGCACTTTCGCACCTATGATTGGACTTTTTAAATAGACAACGAGCCTGGATGAGGAACAAGACCTGCAGGCAGAATGAGTAGAGAGGGTGTGTGCATTTTCGGCGGCGCCAAGGAGCAATTGTAATTTATATTTGGCATCGCTGACAAGTTGACTGCGCGAGTCTCGCCTCCTTCCGAAATCCCGCTCAGCTCTCAGACTCGCGCGAACCCGTATCAGCCAGACCACGAGATCACGACTCGAACGCACCTGTCGTTCGAACCTGAGCTCGCGTCCGAATCGGTTCGGTTCGGTGTCGACCCCCTTCGAAGATCGGCATTCGCAAGTTCCCATCGGAGTTCCCTGCTCCGCCGCCCCATCTCGTCGCGATGAGCCCACCCCAGACGCCGTCCCCTCCAGACTTTGAGGACCAGCATGCCTCGCCCCGGCGTCGACCGGGTTCGCGCCTGTCGCAGTCCATCTCGAACATGTTTTACGCCAACGATGGATCGCAGACCACCCTCGATTCGCATTCAGGGTCGAAACGCGACAGCTTCCACAAGGAACGGGAGAGTCTCGACCCTGCCTCGTATGGTCAGTCCAGCTTGTGTCACTGTTGCTCTCAACGTCAGAAGGGTCGTTCAACTAAACAAGACCCCTCGTACGACCCTTGATCCTTCTCATAGCCGTTCTCACTGGAGCCGTCGGAGGTGAGATCCATGATCATAGATAGTCTCGAACACAGACATGCGGCAAACTGACGAGAAACGATTGATCATCCTCGTAGGCAACTTTGGCCCGTTCCCACGATCGTCCACTTTCTCGACGTCGAGACCGGCCGCGTTCTCCCATCGAGACAGCATGGCATCGTCCTCGATTGGAATCGATCCAGTACCGATGCCATACAGCAGTGGCGCAGGAGGGGCCGAATCGCCGCAGTTCAGCGACGACAACTTTCCGACATACCGAAGCAGTGGCAGTCGCGGAGGCGGAGGAGGGATCCCTACGAGCAATTCGCGGCATAGCGTCTCGCCGCTCGAAGGGATCGCAGCGGGAGGTGCAGGTGCAGGTGCAGGGACCGGAGCGAGTGCCGCCCTGCTGTGGGAGAAGGAACCCGATGATTTCTTGCACGACCCCGACCCAGCGTTGGACCGTGCGATGGACAAGCAGATGAGGAAATGGAGTGTCATGGCACTTGTCAACACGGTCGCGCTGTGTGTCATCATCATCGTCCTCGTTGGACTCTTTGCTGGGTAAGCCACCTCCCTCCCCTCCTCCTTGTCCCCGCTCGTCGCGGTTGAACCTCATGCTTCTCTTGCGAGTTCCAACAGATGGCCAATCTATCGCTATGTCATCAAGGTGAGGACGGTTCTGCCTCGAATTGCTACGAGCGATAAACTGAATCTCCGATCGACACTTGCAGGGCGGATTCCCCATGTCGGACAACCACATGATCACCAACTCATCGGGCCAGGTCCCTTCGATCCCGGGACTTCCGGGCCTCATCGACTCGGACACTCCTCAGTCTGCATACACGCGAACTGGATTTGACGGGAAAGAAATGAAGCTCGTCTTCTCCGACGAGGTGCGCTTTTTGCTGCCATCTCATTAGCCTCTGTCTGTGTCCCAGGAGCTGACGATCCTGTCGACAGTTCAATACCCCGGGAAGAACGTTCTGGCCCGGAGACGATCCATTCTGGGAGGCGGTCGACCTGCACTACTGGGCGACCGTCGATTTCGAGTGGTATGACCCTGACGCAATCACGACCAAGGACGGCAACCTCGAGATCACGATGACCCAGGAACCTATTCACGATCTCAATTTCCGATCTGGCATGCTGCAATCGTAGGTTGATTCTCGTGCACATTCTTGCACCAAGCTTCAATCGAAACTGATGAACCCTATATGTGTCTTGGCTACAGGTGGAACAAGTTTTGCTTTACTGGTGGATACATCGAAGTCAACCTGAGTTTGCCCGGTACTCCTACCGCTCAGGGCTACTGGCCCGGTGTCTGGACCATGGGCAACCTTGGTCGACCGGGTTACGGCGCTTCAGTCGGCAAGTCTGCATCTTGGATACTCTGTCCTTTCGGGCGTTCGGACACTTACGCCGAATCGCGAGTTTCATACAGATGGAATGTGGCCTTACAGCTACAATCACTGTGACTCGGGCACCCTTCGTTAGTTGTTTCGTCACTCTGTCGAGATTCATCTGTTCGCTAATACAATCTTCCATTTACACAGCCAATCAAACGTACCCGAACGGAACGACGCCCGCAGCAGCCAAGACCTCTGGCGACCCGGGCTACGGAGGCGAGCTGTCTTGGGTACGCAAAGACCTCGTCGTAGGATGCAGAGTCTCACGGGATAGCTGACGCATGCCTGCACGTCCAGCTCGTCGGACAACGTGCTTCGGCGTGCACTTGCCCGAGTGACAGCGCAGAACATCCTGGACCAAACGTCAAGACGGGTCGCGGCGCTCCCGAGAGTGAGTCAATACCAAGTCTTGAAAGAGAATGTAGTCGCCGGCACTAATCGCGAGTGTTTCGCTGGCACAGTTGATATCCTCGAAGGACAGATCGCCCCGAACGGCAAACAAGGATCCGCTTCCCAATCGATGCAAATTGCGCCCTTCAATGCGGGTTACGCGTGGAAGAATTCGACGCCTGATACCTATGTGTGGGACGAATCCATCACGTCGCAAAGTAGGCATTAATCGAGCCCCCCATATACATCGTGTAAAGCGGTTGATTGACGAGTCCTTCGGATGCAGACAAGTGGCACGGATCGGTCAACCAGGAGTCGATGTCGCTCAACACGCTTACGGATAGCATCTCGTACGAAGGCGCGCACTACACGAACTACGGCTTCGAGTACACCCCGGGACCGGACGGACAGGTCACGTGGGCGATCGACCAGAGCCCGACCTGGCGTTTGTTGTCGAGTGCGGTTGGACCCGACGCAGAGGTTGACATTGGGCAGCGCGACATTTCGCAGGAGCCGATGGCGATCATCATGGTCAGTTTGTCTGCATTGGATTCGGTGACAAAATCCCCTTTGGAGACGGGGTACTGACGTAGATTTGTGATGATCTGCAACAGAACTTGGCCATCTCGACCAAGTTCCAGCAGCCGCAGTGGGACAAAGTCCAATTCCCTGGCACACTCCGGGTCGAGTGCGTCGTTCTCTCCGTCCTTGCTCAGACCCCTTACCTGACTATGATCTGTTCGTCACAGCTATGTCCGAGTGTATCAAGAGAAGGACAATTACAATGTTGGGTGTGACCCGAAAAAGTACCCGACCAAAGATTACATCGAGAATCACATGGACCTCTACACCAAGTGAGTAGCATCTTCTCTTGCTAATTGTAAGAGCAGGGAACTGACATACTCCGCCGGTCGTGTTCATCAGCAACAACCTGACGACGTTCAAAGACTCGAAATACACCAAGCCCAAAAACCGGCTTACAGACCAGTGCTAGATGCGCCCGACTGTTGCCCTTGTCGCTTTCCTCAATACCGCTCTTCATTAATAGACACTCTTTCCCCGGTGCCAAACATTCATGCATTCCACGCCTTTCTCTCTGTCTCAGTTTCATTGCCCATACGATCCTTCTGTTGCATCCTCCTCCTCATCAAGTCGACCCTTGCCCTGGATCGCCTGTGATCATCTCAACCACCGCTTCTAGATTCCTGCTGCACATTTGCTGTTTGTTCCTTCTATGCTTTGTCTGATTTTTTCGCTTCCGACTGTATACCGAGTGATCGATTCTACCCTCTTCTACTTTTTCCTTGCCTGGCAATTCTCGATCTTGTCTGTGCACTGTCAATAGATTTTCGCATCAATAGACTTGAATGATAATTTGCGATAAACCGAAATTCTCCAATAGCGATAACAATGGATCGATGATGCCCGTCTCACTTCGTTTTCACTCTCGGCCGCTGTCCAGCAGTCGCGTCTCAGACTGACTACGATAGAATAGTATCGTAAGCTTTATGCCTGTCAAGGGCAATCGAGACTAGTACTCGCGTCAGACTGATGACCTTTCGCATCGACTCGCTACAGTTCGACCCATGTTGTTCGGTCAGATCCCGTTCCTGCCTCTCGTGGACGAGCAAGCTACACAGGAGGTGCTCGAGTCGCTCGCCCGCATCGTGCCGGTCCTCGTCCCTTCGACTCGCTTGACCTCCACTCTGCCGTCTCTTCCTCGCACCGCCGAATACTACGTACACGACGACAATCAACTATCACTCGAAGCAGCAATCTCACTTCTCGACAAAGGCGCAACCCGAATCGTGTCCAAGAACCCAGCGTTCCTCGCCCAAATCCCTGCCGAACGATTCATCCTACACCTCGACAGTTCTTCCGCTTCGAGCAATGCCTCCATCCTTGACAACTCTGACCTCCTCGCGAGCATCTCGGGCGTGTTGCTCGAAACAAACGACTTGACTGAAGTTCACCTCCTCCCGTATCGGACTGCGCTCAAACGATCATCGAAATCGCTTCGCCCTCTCGACCTGTTCCTCCTGAACGCTACTCGAGATGCACCTCAAATCCTAGCCCAACCCGCCGCGTTGAAACTGGTTGCGAAATCCGTTGCGGCGACTTCAGTACTCCCAACTGGTCTCCTGTCGATGACGTTAGGCAATCTGCACTCGCCTCACCCGGACGACGGAAAACTTAGCATCGCTACCTTGTACACGACTGCATTGCGTACCGATCGACCCGATGGACTGTTCACGACTGTACCCGTGTCACTCACAACGGTGACAACTCCACTCGGGTTGGTGTACTCGTCGCAAGAGTCCATCGGACACTCGATCTTGACTGGCAACGCGACGTACTACTCGAGGTCTCGCAACGGGTTGTGGGAGAAAGGGTTGACTTCAGGAGCGATGCAACGGGTCGAACGGATCCGGTACGATTGTGACAACGACGCGATCGAGTTTGGAGTGGTCGAATCGGGACCGAATGGAGAAAAGGAAGGATTCTGTCACGTCCCGCAACAGACTTCGTGTTTCGGAGGCGTCAACGGGTTGGCCGAACTTGAACAGACGCTCAAATTGCGTATGCAGGAAGCACCGGCAGGGTCGTACACGAAACGGTTGTTCTCAGAACCGAAACTGTTGCGCGCCAAGATCATGGAGGAAGCAGCGGAAGTGTGTGATGCTGAAACGAAGGAAGACTTGGCTGGCGAAGTGGCAGATTTGTTGTACTTTACCATGACCCGCGCGGTGAGCATGGGAGTCAGTCTCAAGGATGTGCAGGAAGTGTTGAACCGACGGAGTCTCAAAGTGACGAGAAGGAAAGGAGATGCGAAACCGGAATGGATCGACAAACTTGGACTGAACCAAGAACAAGCAGTTGGGGTCGAAGGAGAAAAGTAGATCAACGTCAGTGCGATTCATTTTTCCTTCCCCTGTCTAATTTTGCTTAATTGTTGTCTCGAACATCACAGGTCATTAATTGCAAGCATATCCTTACATCATAATCACGTACTTGAAGCTGCATCGAGTTCACATAGCAGGCTACGACGGATGCCTTCGAGAAGGGGGGCACTCCTGTCGATGGGGACGTTTTGGTCCTGCGACGATCTCTCAGGAGCTTGCTCAAGAGCAATTATTACCTTCCTTGGAGAGCCAAGCGACGAGCACAGGCGTGCTGGGATCGCCGCACAAGCCCAAAACGCGGTTCGAGCGCGAGGCTCCAGACCCACGAGGGGACATTTTTCGTGTTGTTCTTTCTCGTCGGACGTTCCGAGTTCACCTCGTGGCGTCTTTTCGCAGAGTGAGACTCACTCTCTTGAGGCTCTATACGCCTTCTCTCTCGAAAAGAGCAATCGACAGATGGGCTACATCGATCAGAAACGCTATCGCACTACCGCTTCTGCGTGTTTTCCGCTCGTCATGACAATCCTGGTTTGTATTCGCGAGCTGGAAGCGGTCGAGAGGGAACTTGCATGTCGATCGACCGATCTAGACACACTGTACAGGCAAAGGGAGGAGGAGTCTAGCCAGCTGCTTGTTCAGAGTGAGTTTTGCTGAATCTCTCCGTACGCCAAGATTGACGTTCGAGAAACGGGCATCAGGGAATGCAGGCGTCATCATCATTCAAGAGGCAAAAACTGAATCTCAAAATTCAGAGAATGGACACGGGTCGTCGGAAACGACATGCGAAAGCAGGCAAGAAATCGCAAGCTCGAATGGTCGAGTAAGTGATTCTCTCGAAAGCAAGTCAAGACAAGTCGACGTGATTCACTTTGGCTTTCTTGACGAATCAGTATCTCGAGCACGGAGTCAGTGATCGAACTACACCAACATTTGCGAAAGTTGAACTCGAAGATTACGAGGAAGCAATCATGCTTGTGAACGCGGTGCACGTCTGCGTTTGTCAGGCCGTACTCGATCTCGTGCTCGAATGGAAACAAGCTCGTAGCCATCGTTAGCTTCGAAACGCCCTCACGTTGCTTCCGGTAGTACGAAAGCAGCGAAACTCGACACGGGCAGGGCTGAAAATATTCCTTACAACACAATTGACGGAAAAAGACTACTTTGGGTCACTAGAGAAGGAAGAGAAAGCTTGCAAATGCCGCGAAGAGAGAGATCGTGGAGCGAACGGGGACAGGGCAAATTAGGAATCCACGTAGACCTTCAATTGTTCGTTGAGATACGTTTCGAGTTTGTTTGCGTTTTTGACATCTGGAAGAAGCAAAAGGATATTTGTTATCAGACACCGACGGGAACAAGCGGCGGAAGATAGGGGGTCTCACAATTCGATTGGTTGTCGTTGTAGGATCGACAGTTGTTGAAAATCAAGCGACTGTCGTAGATGAATTGATCAAGCGTTGCGTATGAGTTGCCTTCGAGTTTCGACTCCATCGTCGCAAAGTCTGTAGCATCAATCACGGGTCAGATCGTGAGCTTGACAGGTAGAGGGGAATAATGCTGACCCATAGGTTCCTTGATGACATCGTAATAATCGGTAACCTAAACAGATCACCGAGCTCTCCGTCAGTCAATCAGGTTGAGAGCATAGAGGGAGAAGTAAATGTGCACCTCTTGTGCGTTGACAGGGTTGGCGAAAGCCCAGGAGCTCGGATGGTCGACCAGGAGCGTCAGCAGCTTTTTCATGACAGCGAATTGAGGTCCACGTTTTGGCCGCCTTGTCCTGCATTGTGAGGCATGAAACGTCAGCACATGTCACTAGTTTAAGCTGAAAGAAAAAGACGTACAGTTCATCCATCTCGGGCGTCCAACCACTCTCTTTCAATCCTGGAACTCGGGCGTGGTCAATCTTGCTACCGGGTGGATGGGTGGCAAAGAAGGCGAGTCCCGGGTGGACAACGTGAGATTGCGATAATTGTCGAATCTTGGCAAGAATGACCTGTTCGAGATTCGAGAATATTGTCTGAGCGCAAATACGACCTTGTAGAACCATGGCGGAAATTACCTCTTTCTGCTTGGCGAGAATCGAAGCAACTTCGAGATACTTGACTCGAGGCAACATGGCACACTAGGAATGGGCGAATAAAGACGTTGGGCTCGGAAACATGGCGCTCTTTGTGTAGAAGGCGATACTCACGTGCATGATCGTTCCTCCTTCGTAGTCCTTGATGTATCCGGCCCACACGCTTCGATCGAGCTGTATCTCCTTTGTAAAACCCTGAAGAAAGAATTCTAGCGAGTCAGATCTTGATCTCAGAATTTGGAGCAAAAAGTGGTGACGCACCTGCTTCTTAAAGTAGCCGATTGCATAGTTGTCGGCGTAGGTCAAAAAGTGCATGCAACTCGTCGTCGCCTTGACGTGATCTTTCAAGTGATTCATCAAGTGCGATCCGTACCCCTGCACGAAATCTCGATTAACGTTGGTGGTCTCGGCTGGGGAAAGCCGAAATCGAGCTCACCTTGACCTGTTCAGTACCCGTGATGGCACAAAACACGATTTCGGCAAACTTTTGACCCTCGAATGGTCGATAGGTGATACCTCCCACCACTTCGAGTCCACGCTTGACGATCGCCATACTGTAGTGTGCCCGGTCAAACACGAGTCGTGCGATGTACTCTCTCGGCATCTTGGGCAGTTGTTTCTGAAAAATGTTCTTGAGTCCCGTGAGGATGATCATGGACGCCGGCTCTGTATCGTTCGTTACGACGACAAAGCGAATGATCCCAGCTCTCTCCTCGGCAATTGCCGGACGCTCTTTCCGTGGCTGGTGGAACAAGCTATTATCAGCAAGTGCCAACACGTCGGCAGAGCGACAGATAGAGAGAGTGCGCGAAACGCACCGGTAGCGCAGCGATCTCTTCGGCTTCTTCGCCCGTCACTACTTCAACCTCGACATTGTCGTCTTCCTCCATCTTGACCTTGACTGGTGACTCTTCTAGTTCTCGCGCCCCTGCGACGCCTACACCGTTCGCTTCTTTCAATTGCGCACGTCGGCGTTCGACTTCCTCTCGCGCCGCAACGGCATGCTCCAATGCTTCCTCGCCTCGTTTGCCCTTGCCTCCTTGCGTCGGTCTCCCTGGTGCAGACTTGGAAGCCGGTGGAGGTCGTGCCGGTTGACTGCCAGGTACCGATTTGGCCGAAACAACATGGTGGCCGGCCGTTACGGCCGCGTCTATCACCCGGCTCGCGTCAGACTCGGCATCAAGATCGACCTCCATTCCTTTGACGGCATGAACGAGTTCGACTTCGGGGGATGACCCACGACTCTCTGAGAGCGAAGAGAGCGAGTCGTGATCTGCAGGAGAAGGCGCGGCGGAAGCGGACGCTGACCGAGTCGTCGCTTGGGTCGGAGTTGCAGCGGCTGAATTGAGGGTCGATCGCGGCGAATTCACTTGCGAGACACGCTGTCGCTTCGAGTTGGACGACGCAGACTGCGCAGATGCACCGCGTTTCGACATGGTCGTTCCAAGCCCGCTGGAAGGGGCCGATCCTCCCGAACTGTTCTTGCACGGTCGACTGTAGTTGGCGGGGGTTTGTCTGGCGCGTTGCACTCTATGCGTTGTTGACACTGGACAGGCGGGGGACGATCTTGATCTTGATCTTTTGATCTCTCTTCTTGCTCTCCACTCGCCAGGTAGCTCTGGCAGCCGCTCAGATGACCACCTTGTGTTTGCTATGATATCTAGCTCTGATTACTAACGCGTCAAAGCAAAGGAGAGGCGCCTTCGACACCACCCAGTCCGGCGCTGGCTGAACAGGCTGACGGCTGCAGCTCGACTAGCGCAGAGCCTACATTCTTCAGTGCTTAGCTGGTCACGCGTGCTGGCTTGATTCAGCTTGCGGGCTGGGGCCGAGGAGCTGCTGCTTGTTAGCGATGCCGCATCTCTATTCCTGACCATCCTATGGCTACCAATGTCCGTCTCTGGTTTGAAGCTGCTGTTCACACGCTTGAGCTTGCGGGGTTCTCAAGAACCCTGTGGTACCGCGTGACGTGCGTTCGTCATTTGACCAACTTCCGCGGACTTCGCAATCAAGCAGACATCCCACCTTCTGCTAAAGCGATCCTTGCCTTCAGCAGTCACGTACGTGTTGGACGGAGCTGACAGACCTCCAACACATCATATGTCTGCCCCTCAAGCGAGATTTCCCGAAGGCACGCATACCTCGGAGCGTGCAAACTGGACACATTGGGTGCGTGCCTGTCCTCCTGCCTCCCCTTTAAATTCAAGACCAACAGACCGCTGACACCACAGAGCACACAGGCGAAGAATCACTTGGTGCTTGAGGTTACAGCGTTCGTCTCGCAAGATTTCGCCGACAAGTCAATCCCGGACGACTTGCCGCACGCCAATCAACAGGATCTGAGGAGCGCGTTCACAAACTACAGCTTGCGCGTACAAGACGTCGAGTTTCGTTCGCCGCTACCTCGTTTCCCTCACGATCACATTACAAGATCTGCTGTACCCGAGGTCGGTCCGCAACACTTGACTTGCCACGTCGCTTTGTCTCACTCTCTTTCGCTGTTACCATGCAATGCAGGTTAGCGTCAGAGTACCGGGCGTGCCTCTCAAGGCGGAGCAGGTCAATGACGTGATCCCCACGTTACCCTCGGGGCTTCCTGGCTCCCGAAACGGACCGAGGCGTCAAGGCCTTGTGCTAGTGCCTCAAACTCCCGCCCAAGCCGGATATCTCATGAATGTGGCTGCTCCTAGAGTGATCGAGTTCTACAACATCGGACGAGGAGCACAGGTATCGTACGGTCATTCCGGGTTCAATGCCCACTTTGCGCGAGGAGACTTGGACTTGCCATCGAAACAACCCTACGCGATGAGTATGTTCCTTTTCCTGAATTTCATATCGCTTGAGCACCATGTATCCATTAATGATCCATGTGATATCGACAGACTTCTTCGCGCCCTCCGGACAAGCTTCTAGGGCCCGTTGGGTGTCACTCACCCAGTTTGGGGTCACATCCGAATCGGACTGGCGGGTTTTTCTGCGTCAATCTCCGATCAGAGTCGAACTCTCGTTCGTCGTACCTCCGAACATCAACCCTCATGAGGTGGTCGCACACTAGCGATCTTAGGCTCTCACTTGTTTCGCAAAGGTGTAATCGATCGAGATTGTGGCAGTCCAGATTGAGAGGGAATGAGCGTTGTCACCACGTGTCGCTCTCGTTCCGCGGACCTCGCACGGTCACAGCTTGTGACCGTTTCACCCCTTCTCTTCCTCCTTGTCCTTCTCTCCCAACGATATCATCATGCCCGAAGCAGGCACTCTGTCGTCTTCCGGAGCTACACTGCTAGAGCAAGTTGCGTTTGAGGTCTCCCTTTCTCTTGAGCTAGAAGGGCCGAGCCTAACTTCGGACTTCACAGCTGCGTCAGTCGATATTATCGTTCGTCAGAGAATTCGGTCCCAAATCGATCCCCTACAATCTAGCCTACTCCGAAACTCTGGAATCATTCCGCGGATACGACATTGAACCCAGAGCGATGGACGTCACGCGCGGTTCCGAAGGCGAGTCAACAAGGCTGACTCCGAGGCTAGGCGAAGAAGGAGTCCTGACGAGTCCTGTGTGGTTCTGACAGTTAACCAATTGTTCGTGCAAGTTCCTGGCGTGGTCCTTCGCGCGGAACGCACGCCAAAGGACGAGATCCGAATGCTGCCTTCGCCCCTTCAAAGTCGCTCTCATGGTCCTGAAAAGGACATGTATATAGTATGTGGACCGACGTACACTGAGGAGCAAGCGATCGCTTCCGACATCATCGTGAAGATCGCATCGATGGAAAGTTTCGCTTCGGGACATGTCTTCACTTCCGACGGAACCAGGATTCAGCGCTCGTACGGTAAGTTTGGCGCTTTTTGTGGGTTTTGTGATGGATTGACGCACAGCACTATCTCTGACACTTTCCTCGCATCGCACGCCCCTCACCAAAACAAAACACAAAACAAAAAATCGCAGTCACTTATTCGGGAGATGTGTGGATCGCGATAGCTTCGACTGGACTCCCGACCTCGATGTGGCAAGTTACAACGTGGCAAGTTTCGATGGACGCCTACCCTTGGCTACAGGCCACGGTCACTTCGGTCCAGAACCAAGATTTGCACCTCAGGCCCGTTGAGCGGTCCCCATGTATCAGTCCTCGGTTGTTTCCTCGTATAGTTCGCGTGCTTGCTGTTTTACTTTCTGTCTGTCTAGCTTGGCCTGATCGCCATGAATCCGCTGAATGTATCAATCTGTTCTCAACAGACTCGGTCACCCAGGCCATTCTGGAGACGTCTGCGAGGCTTATCAGGTGTCACTCACTCGCTACAGAGTCACACCCAAATCGTTCTTGCAGGTATTTCTGCGTTCTTCATTGCGTCGTGACCCGTAATAGGTGGCCGCGCGGTATCAACCCTGTACCACCCTCGCTTGTTACGCAACAATTTTCATTGATGAGATCGTCGCGGTCCAGATTGAGAGGGAATGGGCGCTGTCACCGCGTGTCGTCCATGATCCGCGGAGCTCGCACGGCCCCAGCTTGCTGTCAGATCTCCCCTTTCCCTTCCTTCTTGTCCTCTTGAACTTCCTCTGGACCACACAATCATGCCTGGAGATCGCATCACGCCGCAAGTAGCAGTTCGGCTGCGCGAGCAAGTTGAGTTTGAGATCTCCCTTTCATTCTGAGCCAGAAGGGCCGATCCTCACTATACGCTTGATTTCTTTCTGTGGCTTTTGACAGCTTCGCCACGCGATAGTATCCTTCGTTACCGAATTCGGTCTCCAATCCATTCCCGATAACGAAGTCTACAAAACAGTCAAGACCTCCTTCTCCTATTACAACCTCACTGCCGCACAGATGCAGGTCACGCCCGGCTCCGAAGGCAAGCTAATAAGGCTTTCGAGTTGTTCAACCCCAAAGCTCAGCGAATAAGAATCCACTGACGGATGCTCCGTGGTTTTGGCAGCTAACCAAATCTCCGTGCAAGTTCCCGGCGTGACGCTTTGGGCATATCTCATGCCAAACAACGAGATTCGAATGCTCCCCCCGCCATCTCCAGATCACGATTATGACTTGCACAAAGGTATACAGCAGGTATACGGACCCAGGTACACGAATCAGCAAGGAATCTCTCCCGGCAACATTGTGAGCCTCCGAGCGATGCAAGATTTCGCTTCGGGTCACATTCACGATGGACAAAAGAGGATACCTTTCTCATGCACGTTCTTGAGTTCGTGGTAAATTGACGCATTGTACCGTCTCTGACACCCTCCTTGCGTGGGCTTCGAAAAAAAAAAACGTAGTCGCATCCAAAGGAAATGCGTGGGTTGCCCAAGATCGGACTCATTTCCCATCCTCTAAGTGGAAAGTTACGATCGAATCCCATGCTTGGTTGCGCGTCACGATCGAGTTCTGTCCGGCTTCACAATTTGCTGCTCCAACCCTTTCTTCCGACGACATCGTCACGCCCGGACCACGTCATTCGTCGTATGTCGTACCTCAGCCACTAGAGCTTGTTGAGTTTAAGGTCTCCCTTTCATTTTGAGCTAGAAGGGCCGATCCTCACTATACGCTTCACTTCTTTCTGTCGCCTTTTGACAGCTTCGTCAGGCGATAAACGTCTTCGTCCAAGACTTCGGTCCCAAATCGATTCCAAGAGATTCATGCTACAACTCAGCTTTGATCTCATTCGCGGAGTACGACCTTAATACCGCCAAGATGGAAATCCGGCAGGGTTCCGGAAGTGAGCTCACAAGGCTTCTAGGCTCTTTAGTGTACAAAAATACCCTGACAAGTTCTGTGAGGTTCTGACAGCTCACCAATTCTTCGTACAAGTTCCCGGCGTGACCTTTCGAGCGAAAATTCTGCCAAACAACGAGATTAAAATGCTGCCTCCGCCCCCTCAAGGTCACCTTTATGACCCGGAAGAAGGCATTCAGATGGTAGAGGGACCCAGGTACACCGACCAACAGTCAATCTCCTCGGGAGGAATTACAAGCCTCCCAGCGATGCACTACTTCGCTTCAGGTCACGCTTGCGATTCCGACGGAAACAAGATACCTTTCTCGTACGGTCAGTTTGACGAATCTTTGTCTTTGTGGCCAATTGGCGCACAGCATCCTCCTCTGACACGATCCTTACATGGAACGCGAAAAAATCGCAGGCAATCTCGGTCTTCGAGAAGATGTTTGGGTTGCGAGCACTTCGAATGTATTCCGGAACTCGACATGGCAAGTCACGCTGAAAGCCTACCCTCACCTAAACATCACGGTCATTTTCGGTCCGGCTCGTTTGCCATCTGAGCATCAAGAGCTTGTTGAGTTTGCGGTCCCCCTTTCATCTTGACTTAGAAGGGTTGATCCTTACTCCACAATGCATCTCTGCCTTTAAAAATTTGCACAGCTTCGTCAATCGATAGTACATTTTGTTACCGCATTCGGAGCTCAATCGATTCCCGATGCCTACGGAACGGCGCACTGGTCTTTTATCACTTACAACCTCACTACCGCACAGATGCAGGTCTCACCCGGCTTCCAAGGCAAGTCAACAAGGCTTCAGAGCTGTTCAACTCCAAAGCGCAGCGAACAAGAAGCCCCTGACAGGTCCTCTGTAAACCTAAACAGCTCACCACTTCTTCGTGCAAGTTCCCGGCGTGAAGCTTTGGGCGCAACACATGCCAAACAACGAGATTCGAATGTGGCCTCCGCCGCCCGAAGGTCGGCCTTATAACCCGAAAGATAACATACAGTCGGTGTATGGACCCAAGTACTCCAACCAGCAAGCGATCTCTCGCAACAGATTCCTAAGCATCCCAGCGATGAGAAGTTTCGCTACGGGCCACGCTTACGATAACGCGAGACGCAGGATACCTTTCTCATACGGTCAGTCTGACCAATTCTTCGTGTCTGTGGTGGAAGGATGCACTGCATTGTCTCTGACACTTTCCTTGCGTGGAACACGAAAAAATTTCAGTCACTCCTGGAGAAGATGTTAGTGGAGGAACTGTGTGGGTAACAAACGCTTCGGCTCCAACATTCCCGGACTCGACATGGCAAGTTATGCTGGCGCTGAAAGCCTATCCTCACTTGAACATCACGGTCATTTTCGGTCAAGATCCAAGATTTGCACCTCAGGCCCGTTGAGCGGTCCCCATCTATCAGTCACCTTTTGGCTCGATCGTTTCCTCAAATGTTAGCGTTCTTTCTTTATTACTTTCTGTCTGTCTAGCTTTGCCTGAACGCCATGAATCCGCTGAATGTATCAATCTGTTCTCGAGGGACTCGGTCACCCATTCCGGAGGCTTCTGCAAGGCTTGTCAGGTGTCACTCACTCGATACAGAGTCACGCCCAAATCGGTCTTGCAGATATATCTGCGTCCTTCATTTCGTCGTGACCTGTGATAGGTGGCCGCACGCTATCAACCCTGAACCACCCTTGCTTGTTATGCAACAACTTTCATTGATGATATTGTCGCGGTCCAGATCGAGAGGGAATGGGCGCTGTCACCGCGTGTCGCCCTTGCTCCGCGGACCTCGCACGGTCCAGCTTGTGACCATTTCACCCCTTCTCTTCCTTCTTGTCCTCTTACCTCTCTTCCAACGACGACATCATGCCTGCATCAGGTAGTGTGCCGTCTCCCGAAGCTGATCTGCTAGAGCAAGTTGAGTTTGATATCTCTCCTTCATCTTGAGCCAGAAGGGCCGAGCCTCACTTCAGACTTCATCTCTTTCCGTCAAAACTTTCTCACAGATTCGTCAGTCGATAGCATCCTTTGTGATACGATTCGGTCTCCAATCTGTCCCCAGCCATCAGGTCTACGACGCGGTTCGGGAATCCTTTCGCACCTATGACCTCACTGCCGCACAGATGGAGATCACGCGCGTCTCCGAAGGCGAGTCAACAAGGCTTTGGAGCCTTTCAACTCTATGGGCCAGAGAAGAAGAACCCCTGACGGGTCCACTGTGGTTTCAACAGGACACCACTTCTTCGTCCAAGTCCCCGGCGTGAAGCTTTGGACGAATCTCGAAGGGCGAGCCAACAGGATTCGCATGATGCCTCCGCCCCTTCCAGATCACGAATATGGACTGGACCGAGGTATACAGCAGGTATTCGGACCCAGGTACACCAACGAGCAAGTAATCTCTCGCAACGTAATCTCTCCCAACGTGATCGTGGACCTCCCAGCGATGCAAAGATTCGCTTTCGGTCACGTATACAGTGTACAGAACAAGAGTAGGATACCATTCTCGTGCTGTCAGTTTGGCACTCTCTTGAGCTTGTGGTAAACTGATGCATTGCACTGTCTCTGACACCCTCCTTGCGTGGGTCAAAAAAAAACCGCAGTTACTCCTTAAGGAAACGTGTGGATTGCGGAAGATCAGACTCATTTCCCGAGCTCGAATTGGCGACTTGCAATCTCATCCCATCCCCGGACAAAGGTCACAGTTACGTTCGGTCCGCCAAGATCTGCCGCTCAGACCCTCTCGTCCAACAGTATCATCACGCCGAGACCACCTCACTCGTTGCACGTAGTGCCTGAGCAACAAGAGCTGGTTGAGTTTCGAGGTCTCCATTTCATTTCGAGCCAGAAGCTAAAAGGGCTGATCCTCAATACCGCCATGATTCCGCTCTTCCTGCACGTCACAGCTTCGTCAGTTGATAGTGTCCTTCGTCAGACAATTCGGTTCCCGATCGATCCCCGACGCTGAAGCCTACGATTCGGCTCGGATCTCTTTTGCGGGGTACAACCTAACTGTCGCACAGATGCAGGTCACGCAGGGTTCTCAACGTGAGTCAGGGAGGCTTCTGGGCTCTACAATGCGAAAGCTTCGCGAACAAAAGAGCCTGACAAGTCCTGTGTGATAGCCAACCAAACCTTGGTACAAGTTCCCGGCGTGGCGCTTGGCGCAGAACGCCTCCTGGTAGGCAGGATAGGGCTGCAGCCTTCCCCACCCCAAGTTCGCTCCCATGGTCCGAGCGAAGGTATACAGCTGGTGTACGGACCGAGGTACACCGACGAGCAAGCGATTCCTTCCAGCGGACCTGAGCGCGTCCTGGCCATGCAACATTTCGCTTCGGGTTACGCTCACGAGTCCGACGGAAACAAGACACGTTTCTCGTACGGTCAGTTTGACACTTCTTCGTTTTTCGTAGCGAGTTGACGCACTGCATTCTCTGACACTTTCTTTGCGTAAAACGCGAAAAAAAAACGCAGTCACTTCTGGAGAAGATGTGTGGATCGCAAAAGCTTTGACTGGACTCCCAGACTCGATGTGGCAACTTTCGATGAATGCCTTCCCTGACCTGAATATTGCGATCACTTTCGGCCCGGCTCAATTGCCTGCTAAGCATCAAGAGCTTGTTGAGTTTGAGGTTCCCCTTTCATCTTGACTTAGAAGGGTTGATCCTTACTCCACAATGCATCTCTGCCTTTCCAAATTTTCACAGCTCCGTCAATCGATAGTACATTTTGTTACCGCATTCGGAGCTCAATCGATTCCCGATGTCGAAGCCTACGCAACGGCCCACTGGTCTTTTATCACTTACCAGCTCACTACCGCACAGATGCAGGTCACACCCGGCCTTGAACGCGAGTTCACATGGCTTCTGGGCTCTTTGGCGAAGAAGAAATCTCTGACAGGTCCTCTTTAAATTTAAACAGCTCACCACTTCTTCGTGCGAGTACCCGGCGTGAAGCTTTGGGCGCAACACATGCCAAACAACGAAATTCGAATGCTGCCTCCTCTTCGTCAAGGTCACTCTTATGACCCGGGCCTCGGCATACAGAAGGTATACGGGCCCAAGTATACCAACAAGCACGGAATCTCTCTCGATACAAATGTGGACCTCCCAGCGATGGAAAGGTTCGCTTCGGGTCACGCTTACGATAGCGGACGCGTGATACCTTTCTCGTACGGTTAGTCTGACTGATTCTTCGTGTTCGTGGTGGATTGTCGCACTGCATCCTTCTCTGACACTTTCCTTGCCCGGAACGCGAAAAAAAATTCAGTCACTCGCGAAGAAGCTGTGGACGGAGAAACTGTGTGGATCGCGAGAACTTTGACTGCATTCCCCCACTCGATGTGGCAAGAAACGATGTGGCAAGTTAGGACTCAAGCCTTGCCTCGCCTGCAGTTCACGGTCACTTTCGGACCAGATCAAAGATTCACACCTCAGGCCCGTTGAGCCGCCCCTATCTATTAGTAACCCTTTGCCTCGGTCGTTTTTTCAGATGTTATCGTTCTTTCTGTTTGAATCTGTGTGTGTGTCTGTCTAGCTCCGTGAGACACTGGTTGGATCACTGAGTAGGAAAAAAAGCAAAAGAAAAAAAAAGGGGCTGGTTTTTTTCCCCCAAACTGCCTTATAACTTTGCCTTGTCTTTCTCCTTGACCAACTCGTCTCGGATCTTTCGACACAATTTCTCTCCCTCTTCGTCTTCGAGTTCGGTACGAGCGAAAAGTCGTTTCGAATTTGGGATCGGAGTGTTCAGGAGAGGAGCGGGGACCAGATGGAAATGTACGTGATCGACAACTTGGGCGTATCCTTGCTGCAAGGGTGGGAAATAAAAAGCTGGTTGATTAGACGACGATAGACAAAGGTCGTACACGTTCAAGAAGAGAAGGAAGAGAAGATTTACGTTCGAGACGACATTGAAATCTGGCTGATCAACGGCTGATTACGACTCGAGTGAGGTTAGTTCAGCATGAAGAGGGCTCTCAGAGAGCCCAAAGAAGAGATGAAAGCATCCAGTCAAGACGGACCTCGACACAGAGCACGAGCTATTCGAGGCATCGCTCGACCAACCGCAGCAGAAACGTTGTCGGGCAAATTTGTTCTGATTGGTATCGTTGAGATCAGTTTCCTGGTGAGCCCGTTACAGGGAATTTCGAGAGTATCGTACATTCGCTCATAATGTTGTTTCGGACACACGAGGAGGTGACCTAGTCGGATTGGCAGAATGTCTACATTTCGACCTTTGACATGAGTATGCGACAAGCCTTGTGCGAACGAGCAGAGAAAAAGGCTGTACCGAGGAAGGCTATGACGGAATCATCCTCGTAAACCTGAACCAGCATGCAATGCTCAGGACTTAGTCGGCAAACTACAGGAATCCGATAGGTTTTCTTGCCGTGTACGCTTCTTGTCTGCCCCATACGATCTCGCAGAACGTACAGCCTTCTACTCGCGGCTCGGATTCGATCGGAGCGCTGTGTTCGTCTCCGGGAGCTCGAGGTGGGGCTAGAGTTGAAACGGGAGTCGGGCGGCATGGTTGACGCTCGCTCGCGCGTCTTGCAAACATGTCTATTAAGTGTGAAGTCATGCCTCGTATCGATCGCTGTGGGAATTGCCGAGTCGAAGCGAATGCGAGCCGAGAGAGTCGCGAGCAACTTGCGCCGGCTATATTATCTCGCCCCCAATCTCGCGCGCCTTGCGACAGAACTTCAAACCCCGCTGGGACCAGGTCGTATCGGACGCACAACGCGTGGCAAGTTCAGACTTGAGGCGCAAATCGACAACCGCTTGATCAACCTCGCCCGCTAGCGGCCCGACCTCGCTTCCCATCGTCATCTGCGACTTTCGAAATAGGATTCCATTATGGATACTCGACGCCGACTTGCAGAGCGAGACTCTGACGAAGACGATCCCTCTCCGTTCGAAGCCGCACCTTCACTCTCGGCCCACAAACTCGCTCGCTTCACCGGTGCACTCCCTCACACGCACCGCAAGTCCAAGTTCGAGCGTGACAAGGAACTCGAACTCGAACGTGCGAAACAACAGGAACAAGAAGCCGCGAAAGCCTACACCGAGTTTGTCGAGGCGTTTGGAGGGGATGAAGAGACTGGACCTGAACACCATCGACGTACTGGGATCTCGACGGGCAGGGGTAAAGGTCCTTCGAAAGGGTTCGTCCGCGCGGGAGGCGAAGAAAAGTACAACCCGCTCGCAACGCTGGATCCGACTCCCTCGACTTCGAAACACCCTCAACCCCCACCTCCTACCGGACCGAGAGGGTTCTCGGCTCCCACTGGACCCAAAGCGATGGTGCCTCCGACCGCGCCGAAATCAGCCGGCTCGAAACGGGCGACGGCCTTGAGTTTCATGCAAGATGACGAGGTGTGTTTCTCTGCTAAATTTTAAGTCGACAGGTCTCGGGCTGACGACTTTGATTAGCCTGACCCGACCCCAAAATCTGCGAGTCTAGCGAGCAAGAAGAAACGAGAGGGAGACAACTTTCTCGAACAGCTCAAGAGGTTCCTCTCCCTTCCTTCTTCCCCTTTGTGCCTACTCTGTTTCGGCAGAGCGCTCCCTATAGGCAGTTTCATTGACTAGGCGTGCTCTGTCATGTTCTTCCTTCTGTGTCAACTCTGGGCCGAAACCACCTCGCAGAGATCAAGCCGCTCGTGAAGAGCGTTACCGACACAAAGCTGGTTCCGGTACGGCTTAATTCGCAGTTCCTGCACGAATCGATCTCCTGACGCTTCCCTTTGCGTTTCTTTAGCTGGCTCGTCCATCACTGCGCTCGCGGGTGAGCCTTTTATCTCGCAAAGTTCTGTACGCAAAGGAGACTCGGTCCTGATGTTTCCTAATTCGGATCAGCCCGGGAACACGCTCCTGTGCTCACAGGCAACAACTCGTACGACGCGGATGACCCCCTTACGACCAACGTGCATGTCGGTGGACTCCCGCAGAACGCGACTGAAGAGTCGCTCGGAAAGCTCTTTGCTCAATTCGGTGGAGTCGGGAGTGTCAAAGTGAGCTTTTTCGCCTATGTCTTTCTATCTTCGCCGAGACATAATTTCACATGCTCATGGTCGTTGCTCGGGGGCGTACTTCAAGATCATGTGGCCTCGACTCGATTCGGGACAGATCAATCACAATGCGCACATGCAAGGACGCAAACTCGGAGGGTTCGTAGCGTTCTTGCGTCGACCCGATGCCGAGAAAGCCGTCAAAGAGATGGACGGTGCGGAATGGGGCGACAGCGTCATTCGAGTCGGATGGGGAAAAGCAGTTCCGATCGCGTCCAGAGCGCTCTATGGTAAGTTCCTGATCGGGTCTCTTTTCGATACTGATTGTCGACTGATTCGAACGAGTCGTCACTGTATTCGTAGAACCTGAAAGGGGAGCGTATTCTTCGAGTCACAGGTCTTCGCGTCGAAGGCATTCTCGATCTCCCTCTCCGTCTCGGTCTCGAGATCGATCTCGATCGCCAACAGATCCTCACGAGTTTTTGCGCTCGAAACGTTCGCGTCGTTCATACTCTCGCTCGCGTTCTCGTTCGAGATCGACAAGTCCTCCACCCCGTCGAAAACGGGAATGGCCTGACCTCGAACCGGGAGTCGATGAAAAATTTCTCGTCACGGTCGCGGACAAAGTGAGAGACCACGGAAGAGGGTTTGAAGGAGTCTTACGGGAGAAGGAGAAGAACAACAAGAAATTTGCGTTCCTGCAGGATCAGCAAGTAAGGCAAACATATCCTGACATGCGGTTTTTCTCTCGATGTATAGCGGTAACTGACGATAGTGAGCAAAAACCCGTTAGCTCCCTTCCTACCACTTTTTCAAGATGCTCCTCGATCGCGACTATGAGCCACCAGCGACTGCGAGCTTCCGGGACGAGGTAAGTTTCTTCCCGTGTGGGCTCCTCTGCTCCTAAACCTCTGATTCTGAGCTGAAAGAGTCCATCACAATCTCGGGTTCCAGGGCAACAACGATGTCTACTCTTCCGACTCCTCGGAAGATTCAGAGCAAGATCGAGTCGGCAAGGGCAAACTCGGCAAACTTGCGCAAAAACGATTCGAAGCGTTACTTCGAGGGTTGACGAGTACGAGGGACAAGATTGCACGAGGCATGACGTTCGCACTCGAACATGCAGACTGTGCTGCTTTCGTGCGTGTCACTTCCCCTTTCGCAGTCATCTGCCGAACAGCAGAGCCAATTAACGAAAGATCGCGTGCCCTTTTTCGAAAATCCAGATCGCCGATTTGCTCGTGTGTTCTCTCACGATTGATACGACTCCAGTACCTCGCAAACTTGCCCGTCTACATCTCATCTCGGACATTCTGCACAATGCATCAGCTTCGCTACCGAACGCATGGGTGTATCGATCGATCTTTGAAAAACGACTCGAGAAAGTGTTTGATCACCTCGGCGACGTGTACTTGAGTTTCCCCGGCCGTATGAAGGCTGAACAGTTCAGAGGTCTCGTTGAAAAGGTACGACTCTCTTCTGACATTCCGCTTTTCGCACGAAAAAAAAAAAACTCATCGCATACGTGGTGTCTTGTTTGGCAGGTCATTGACGTGTGGGACAAGGAATGGCTCGTGTTTGAACCGAGCGTGATCGAAGACTACAAGCGAAGATTGTCGGGAATCGATTCGGTCGCACCTGAAGACTACGTGCCGAGTAGCAACACGACGCAACCTTCTGAACCCGAGATCACTCCAATCCAATCTCCATCCCTCGAGTCCATGTCGAGACAATCTTCGAACCCGATTCCTACACCTCCTTCACATCACCAGGACGAACCCGAACCCGAGGAGAAGAAATCGTTTGGCGGATTCAAGATGAGCTTTAAAGCAGCTACGTTTGCACCGGCCGTTTCAGAACCTCTCGTGACGAGTACATCATCGATTACGACTGAAATTGTCGATGTCGATGGGGCGCCCATGGTCGAGGCGGAGGGCGAGGACGTCGATGGTGCCGCACTCGATCTCGATGGAGAAGGAATCGACCTTGATGGAGCAGCGATAGAAGATCTCGATGGAGGCGAGGTTGATGGTGCTCCATTGGTCGAAGCGATTGCTTCCGACAACGACGGAGAAGCGATGGAGTTGGCTAGTGACAACGAATGAAAACGCATATCAAGTTTCTGAATAGTTTTCAAGATCCTTTTTGTTACGCGACCCCAGCCTCTCCAGCTCTACCCCTCGGTAGAAAATGCTCCTGACGTTGGTCTTGCAACTCAGAAAAGCGGTGAACGGAGAGTAGGCGATTCTGTCCGAGCATACAAGAGTCTGCTCGACAAGGTCGAGAACAGTGCGTCAGCTGTCATGCCGCTGACACTGCCCATTCAGATCGTCGATCTCGTTGGCGATGCCTTTGTATGACCTTTGTGATCGAGAGTGCTCCTTTTGCTTTTTCTTTTCGGTCTCGTTCTACAAGGACAGTACCTTTTCTTCTTCTCTTGATATCGTTGGAGCAGCGAGATTTCACCACCGTGAATATGTGACTCCCCGTGTGTCGATTCTGTTACATTGACGATCGAATTAGTTCCCAAGAGATTCTCATTGCGGTCACTTACAGCTTACAGCGTGAGGTCCGCCGATGGGCTGCACTCTCTATGGGCACGAGTGTTGCGACTTAGTCGTGACAGGCAAGAAGATTTGCGGGACTGCATGCGCGATTACAAAAAGTAGTAGAAAATAAAAAGACGAAAAGGAAAGGGGAAACCGCAAAAGTATTCGGAAAGAGCAAACACATCAAAAGTGCTAAAGAGAGCTTCCGTTTGTTCCAGGTAAGAAAGGAAAAAGGTACGCTGATATACTACAGCTTTTCGATTTGTGGTACTTTAGTAGTACTCGTCACGTTCGCGACGTTGACGAGGTGCGTTCAGAGACTCGATGATCTCGCGAGCGGATTCAATGGCTTCCGGAGAACCGGTCAAAGTGAGTTCTGGTAAGAGACGTGCACAGGTCAGTCGAGGTATTTGTTCTTGGGAAAACGGGACGAAACATTGTGCTACTCACGGTTCGCATCCCGCTTGCCGACAACTTCGACTTCGACACCGGTCGAACGAAGTCGGTCAAGTCCAGAACCTCCTCGTCCGACAATGCGGGGCACTAAATACGAAACAACCAGGCTCAGTCAGACGAAAATCATCTTTTGGGGAGTAGCGGAAAGGTAAAAACGTACTCAGTCCACGTGGGACGGTGACCCATCCGACATGGGTTGCTTCCTTGGCACGCTCAAGACTCTTCTTGATCTCTTCGGCGACCTTTTCCGCGTCCTCCTGGTTCCTCGATTCGACAACCCAGGGAATGACGTCCTCGTCATCGCCGTTCTCGGTCGAAGCGCCGTTCTCGTGAAGCGGCACAAGTTGGAACTCGATTCCTTCGCTGGCTGCGGCACTCGAATCATCCTCTCCAGCATCATCAATCCGCGCGGTCGAACCGTTTTGTCCTAAAGGAACAGGAGGCTTCTTGGCCTTGAGAGCCGAAGAAGGAGGTTTCACTCCTTCGTGCGAAACCTTGGTTCCGTTCGGCAACGACCGGAAGAATCGTCCGCCCTGAGCGACAACCGCGTGGTATTGTTTCGGCACGAGCACCTTGACCGAGTGCTGAGGAGTCGAATTGCCGTGGTTGGGAGTCGAGGTATCCGATTGGTTACCTCCTCGACCTTTGACGGCTTGAAGGTCGACCGCAGCGGCCAGGACCGAATCTTTCGGTCCGACAACCTTGACCAAATCCTTTTCCTGCGCATCGACAAGTTCCGGTTCGTCCTTGTTCTCGACTTGTCCAGCTTCGGCATAGTCGTTCCATCCAGGCATGTAGATCTTGACGCCGTGTTTGCGTTGAAGTTCTTGCAGTGCTTGCGCACCTTTGCCAATCACGGCAGCGTGGTTCGACTGTGCGACAACCACTCCCCACACGACTCGCGAATCGAGCGAAGCAATCTCCTTCTCGAGTTCGGCACGGATCTTGGTCGCGATCGAGCTCGGAGCGATAATCGTGACAGTGTTGCTCGCATCTCCCTGACGAGGGAAGCGGACCATGTTACCCGAGGCACGGCCGTCGGACGGTCCTCCGGATCGAGTGATCAAGTCACGAACTGTACAGAGAGGTGGTAGGGAGAGGAATCTCAGTTTCTTCCCGCATGACACTGAAAGGAAGGAAGGGCTCACTGCTCGATCCACCGGAACCAATCAACGTCGTGTGGTACTCCTTCGGGATTTCGATTTCGATCCTCGCCTCGTCGTCAACTTCCTTCGCAATCTTTTCGATTTCCTGACGAGCACTCTTGATCGATGCTTTGGTTCCCCTGAGAGTGATAGTCGCCTCTTGGTCTTCGGGAGACTCTTGGTCGACGTCGACTGAAGCGACTCCAGTCTCGTCCTTGATCGAGTTGATCTGAGCTCCACCTCGACCGAGGATACGGGGCAAAGCCTTGACCGAGACCGTGAACGAGACCGTGTTGCCATGTTCCTTCTCGTACGAGATGAGGTCGACGAGTTCACCCTTTGCCGCCTGAGCGCCCTTGGATGGACCTCGAATGACAATCTCGGAAGAAGACGAAGTGGCGGAACCGGATGGTTGGTCGTCGGAAGATTTGGCATTGTTCCTGGGAAAGTTGATGCGAACCTCGTACTTGTCTTCGAGACGCTTGAGGTAGGTACCTTGCTTGCCAATGAGCGAACCTCGATCGAGCGAAGTCGGAAGAGGGATAGTGAGAGTTATCTCGTCGGCCTGGATTCACGAATCCGATCGAAGCAATCGCCCCGAATCAGTAAGTCGGGACCAAGCATCAATTGGACTGAGCCTCTTCCCGGGACTCACCATCTTGGTTGCAGTGCTCTTGACACGTTTGGCAGCCTCCTCTGCGTTTTCCTTCCTTCCCTTGATCGTCACCTTGCTCAACTTGTTGCCCTTCTTGTCGGAAGTCGAGAGTTCGACAAAGTCGACCTTGACTCCGAGATCGTCACGAAGCTTGTTGACTCCAGCTCCAGCTTTGCCAACAACGTGTCGAACCAAACTCGTTTCAATCTCGAACTCGACGACCTGGAACCAGAAAAGATGAGTACCTCGATCTCGAAGGGAAAGCAAAATAAGAAAAGCCCGTACGTGAGAGTTGACAATTTCTTCCTTCTTGGCTTCTTCTGCGATCCGTTCGAGTTCCTTCTTGACCCTCTCTGCTTCGTCTTTCGGTCCCCGAATCGACACTTGATCTTGTTGGGTTTCGCCGTTGCCTCCGAACTGCACGTGAGCCAACTTGTCTTCTCCCAACACGGCGTTGAGAGTCGTTCCTCCCGTACCAATCACGGCTCCGTGGAGAGACGCAGGGATTTCGATCGTGAGCGTCACGAGATCCTTGAATTCGGCTGCGAGCGAAACGAGCGATGCAGTCGTCGCTATTTGAAGAGGGAGAAACGAAATAGGTTAGTGGAAGGAACAAGGGTGGATTTGTCTTTTGTCTTCTCACCTTCGAGAGCAGCTTTTGCCTGAGTCGCATCTTCTCCAACATACACGACGAGGATTTCATCACTGTGTTCTCCTTCCCTCGGGAACACGACTTCGACCTTGTTGTCCTTCTCGAGAGCCTTGACTTTGACTCCACGTTTGCCGATCAAGTACCGGTGTACCAATTCCTCAATCTCGACTTGTTCAAACACGGTCGGAGGCAGTTTGCGAACTTCGGCAATGACTGCACCTCTCGCTTTCGCTACCTGTTCTCCACCGTTCGCGGTACCGACAATCTCGAGGAACGCGTTTGGGGACGAACTCGAGATGGAACTAGGTCTCGGAACGTAGATTTTGGTTTCGGTTTGTTCGGCGATTTGACGAAGACGTTTCTTGAGCAAGAGGTAGCGAGAGAGTGAACGTGCATAGACACGTGCGTCGTGAGTACCTCGGTGCGCGGTCAACAAATCGAGTTGTTCGACCGGAGTCGCAGATGCCAAATCCATCACCTACAGCAATCAACGTCATCCACACAAAGGAAGAGAGGAAGCGAATCCGTCAACACTCGCATTCGACGTCATGATCTCGCAGAATCGAGTCAAGCATTTGGTAGTATGACTCACCAATTGCATCGCCTTGATCGTTTCGCGCGAAGGACCTCGCACGACGACATCCTCACTGTCGTTGTCGGCAGGAGGCACTTCGATGGCACACCCCGATTGTTCGAGGATCTGATCCGCGATCGCGTTGCCGACCAAGAATCGGTGTTGACGTTTCGGGAGCGAAAAGATGACGGGTCGGATCGTCGATCGCTGTATCAAGTCAGGTCAAACCAGTTCAGAATGCGAAGAAGCGAGAGACAAAAAGACTGAAGAAACAAAGGCCCTTACGAGTTCATTCACTTCGTCGTAGATGGCCGTGACGACGGATCGTACAAACTCTTTGTCTCCAGTGACTCTAACGGCTTTGTCCTTGTCGTCCTGGTTAAAACCTTGATCTCCATCGACTTGGTCCTCGACGTCGACTCCCTTCAAACCTCGAGCCGGAACTTTTCTCGGGACTGAAACCGTCACGTTGTCCTTGTCTTGTTCCCCGAGAGTTCGTTCGACGAGTTGTTCAACTTTGGACCTCAGGAAGATCCACAGTTCTGCCGGGATGTCGGTCAAGGCTTGAGTCGTCTTTGAGGTGCGCTCCCTCACGATCGCGAGGATTTGAGATTTCGCCGATTCGACCGCCGAACTCGGTCCAGACAACGTGATCGAGATGAGAGGACCAAGTTCGTCATCATCGTCGTCCTGGTTCTCGGTCGAGGGAATCTCGTCATCTCGAGGGATCTGAATCGAGCATCCGGTCGAATCCGTGATTGCTTTCAAAGTTCGACCTGTGCACAAAAATTCGAGTCAGCTTGTAAAGCAATTTCATGAAGCCAAAGATTTTCAATACCTTTTGCGCCAATGATGAAAGCTCGCAACGCCTTGGGGACTTGAACCTGATCCTTGACCTTTTTCTCGAGCCATGCCAACAATTCGGTTTTGACTCGTTCAACCTCTTCCTGTGCCGAAGGACCCCCTTTCTTGACCGCGGCAGGTTTGTACGCCTTGATGATGAACGTGGTCAATTTCGACGAAGAACTCGCTTGAATGGTGACTCGAGCTTGTTGGTTCTCTCGAGTTTGTTGCAACTGTTTCAACACTTCTCCCAACGTCGTAGGAGGTCCAGATTTCAATCGAGGGTCGTTCGAGAACAATCCGTTGCGTCTCTGAGATCCTTCGAGAGTCGAACTTGCGGGTGCAGCAATGTGGATCTGGTTCGTAGGGATCGAGAAATTGAGGGTTGCACTGTCTCCTGAACCACTCAGAGTCGTGCCTCTGTTACCGTTGTTGTTGGTCGTAGGGACTTGAGGAGCCTGTTTGATCTTGTTTGAACCCCATCCTCCGGCAGTGACGGCTGCTGCGGCTTTCGGAGCAGGTCCTCCACCAAGAGAAGGGAACGCGTCTTGGTCTTCAACATTGACATTCTTGGTCGAAGTAGTAGCGGGCTTGGACGAGGACGAGGACGAGGAAGGGAACAGGTTCGCAACGGGGAACGGATCCTCGGTCAAGATTTCTGCAGTCTGGGGGACGGTCGAGGACGCAGGAGCAAGTTGAGATTGCTCGTGAGCTTGTTGCATCCTTTGTGCAGCCGAGAGAACTGGAGTAGACATTCGGGCGGGCGACGAATCAAGACGTGGAGGTGACGAGGGAAACGTGGAGGGGGAACCGGAGGACGGGCGTAGACGCGAGAAGGGACCAGACGGGGGAGCTTTGAGAGGCGGGTACAAGGGCCAAGTTACTCGTTGATTGGCAAGTGCAGGTGCGAGTGAGAGTCGTCGGATCGCGCGATTCGTCGGGCAAATCTCCACGTGGCCTATCATATCTTGGACGCGATTAATGCAATGCAATTACAATCTATTCTATTCTCCATCCCAGACCATTCCTGGATTCTGACCCTCTTCATCATGTCGTTCGAGTTGATCGAGGTACTCTTCCTCCGTGACTCCCGCTTGTCTCCTCTCTCTCCGATTCGCTTCTTTCCTCACTCGATCTCCTTCTCGTTCCCACCGTTCATGTTCAAACGCTTCGTACCCTCGTTTCGAGTCGATCCATTTCTCTTGTACCGTTGCTGTTTTCAGCCCGACGGATTGTTTCACGTGAGCTGGCATCGTCGGCAATGCAGAGTGTGAATGATCGTGTCCGTGATCATCATGTTCATGAGAATGCGAGGTGGTGGTTGCAGCAGGAGGTGCTGGAGGAGGTAGGTATCCCAGAGATTGATCAATCGTAGCCACGAGGGACAACATGGATTCTTTGTCCTAAAGAGAAAAACGATCTTGCATCAGTCTTGAACATTTCGCCCCGAACCTGAGAGAAAGAGTTTTACTTCGACTGCAAGGGTCTCGAAACTGACTAATCCAAACTCTTCGACAAGTTCCACAATCTTTTCGTTCAATTCGGCAAACCGTTCCATTCGAGGATGTGAAGATGCGAGTAACGGCAACAAGTGTGACAAGTCTTGAACCTCGGTATAGAAATCCAGGTTGAACGCTGATCTTCCCCATAGAAAGTCAGAAAACTGGACCGCGACTCTATCTTCTGATTAAGGGATGAACTGACGGAGATCTCCCGACATGGACAGGATGTCGATTTTCGAGAGAACGTTGATGTGAGGCAGTTCTAGCTGCAACATGGTCCGCAAGGCCAACAAGAGGACGGCAATGTATTTCGCCGGATCGAGAATATGAGACGAATCGATCAATTGTACCGCTGCGAGCTACTCTTGGCAATTTCACAAACAAGTCAGATCTCTTGAAATTAGAGCAACAGGCTACGTAGAACTGACCCGGAAATCGAGTTTCTTTTCAAGAAAGTTCAAGACGTTCTTGAGCGATTGATGATTTGTCGACAGTTCGACTTGACCTGGGGTATCAAACACGACATACATCTCTTCCCTTCTCCATCTCCTCGTCGTCGTTGTCGTCGGTGGTTGATCCGCAAGAGCTTGATCTAGGACCTTGTCGAGTTCGGTTTCGAACCAATCGAGGTTCTGTTCGAGGTACTCGAGACAGTACAACATGGCACCATTCGGACCTAGTCCAAACTCTCGCATGCAATCATCGAGCGAGATGAGTGAACTAATGTCGAGCGAATGCGGGTACGGAGGTGGTTTCGAAGCAGGGTCCAAATTGATCAGGATGATTGGTCTCGACAATGCTTGAAAGAACTAATCGTAACAGTTCAGTCCATGGGAGAGGGAGAGGGGAGATGGGAAACGGAAACTCGCTTGGTACAGCCCCCAACAATAGGTCGTCTTGCCTGATCCAGGAGGACCAATCACGATCTGACCAAATGGCATGTCGGCGGCGGACGTACCGGCAAGTCTCTCGACTGGAGGGCTCGGATGCCGAAGATCAAGTTGAATGAAACGAGTTCCTCTCTTGCGGATGCAGTAATCGGTTCGAATCTGAGATCAAGCCTGTTGATCAGAGTAGAGTAGAACCGAGGATGTATCGGACCGGGTGAGGATCGACAGGACGAGAGATGAGATGAAAAGAGTTACGGCTATCGGATCTCTGCTCACTTTTGTGTAATCTCGACCTCTTTCGATTCAAGTGAGCCTGAAGCAATCGGTTCCTCGCGGTAGACGCTTGGACGGGAACCATGGCATCGTCGAGCAATTGGACGTTCTCGTTGTGGTCGTTCCTGCCTGCGTTCCTGCGTCCATCGCGCATCGGACCCCACCGATCCCTCCTACTCGGACTCGTGACCGGCTTTTCACTCTCGCTGTCGTTGACTTCCCTCGCCATCTACATTCGCGAATCGTACAAGGACCGGTGGAGACGAAAACCTCTCCCCACCTCGGACGACGACGATATCTCGCATAAAGGGAAACGAGTTCAAGTACGCGGTGAACAAGTCGTTCAAGGGATTGAAGGACTCATTGGTACGCCTTTTTCCCTTCTCTGTGCGAATCCGACGACCTGAACCTGACTCAAAGTTCGCGAACCCTCCCCCTTTTACGCGAGCAGGCAATACTCCACTGATCAGGATCAACTCGTTGAGTGATCGCCTCGGAGTCGAGATCTATGTTTGTCTCCAACCCTCGCATCAATCATCTCCGAAAAAATGTGTCTGACTCTTTCTTTTAATCGACTTTACAGGGCAAATGCGAATTCATGAACCCGTTTGGTTCGGTCAAGGACCGTGTCTCTCTTCAGAGTCAGTCCTCAAATTCGCTCCTTCCAATTCAGCTTGATATGACACTGAGCCATTTGAGAAAACAGTCATACGACAGGCTGAAGAAGAAGGTTTGATTCATCCTCATACGGGATCCACCATCTTTGAAGGCACTTCCGGTTCGACTGGAATCTCGATCGCAGGAATCGCCAAAGCCCGAGGATACAACGCTCGTTCGTCCCCCTTTTCTTTCTCCTTGACATCTCTGTACAACTGAATTCGGAGCGGTCTTCTGTTTTCCTTTGCCAGATATTGTTCTACCGGACGATGTTGCACAAGAGAAAATTGGCATGCTCGAAGTATTGGGTGCTACAGTCGAGAAAGGTAAATATCAATATCTCTCGACATCCGAATTTGACTCTCGACATTGCGCTGACTGTCTTCGCGCTGATAAACACAGTCAGACCCGTTTCGATCGTCGACAAACGTCACTATGTCAATCTCGCACGACTTCGAGCACTCGAATTCGGTCGTTCACAATCGACTCCTACCAGCGCATCGGAATCATCTCGTGCCGCTTCAAATTCAAACTTGATTCGATCAACGACGAGTTCAAGTACGACTCCTGCGAAAACTCCCCAATCTCTTACTCCGACGACTTCGTTGTCTCGAGTCAACTCTCGAACGAGCTTGCCAGATCTCGTCATTACCCAACAGGAAGAACCTCGATCAAATAATGGCCGTGATTCAGAACTCGATTCAACGACTACCGCAAGAGGGTTGTTTGCTGATCAGTTTGAAAACACTTCAAATTACCTGTGTCACACGTTGACGACCGCTCCCGAAATATATCAACAAACTTCTGGGTTTGTCGATGGGTTCGTTTCGGGAGCCGGTACAGGAGGGACGATCGCGGGAGTAGGTCGAACGTTGAAACGGTTGACGAAAGGAGCGTGCGAAGTCGTGTTGAGTGATCCGGAAGGTAGTGGATTGTACTTTTGGGTCAAGGAAGGAGTCATGTGGAGTGAGAAGGAGGAGGAAGGGAAACGTAGGAGGTTCCAAGTCGATACCGTAAGCTAAAAACCTTCTCCTGCTCCTGCTCGATGGGATATCTTTGACCATTTTGGGTTCTTGCAGATTGTCGAAGGGATTGGTTTAAACAGGATCACGAAGAATTTGAGACTCGCCTTGCCCATCATCGATGATGCCTATCGGTAAGCTTTTATTTTGCTCATTACCCTCCTGTCCTCGCCTTCTTGACATTACCCACCTCCCAAAAACACAAAAGAGTGACAGATGCAGAAGCTCTGAGCATGTCTCGTCACCTGTCACAACACGATGGATTGTTCCTAGGATCTTCGAGTGCGATCAACCTCGTCGCGTGTGTCAAACTCGCTCAAAGTTGGATCGAACGAGATCATGCGAAACATCTTGGATTGGGTGGTCGACGCAAATTGAAAATCGTCACCATCTTGTGCGATCATGGGTCGAGACATACGAGCAAATTCTGGTATGGACGATTTCTTCCCCAATAAGAGAGTATTGCCGAAACCTGAAGGATTACCTGGTTGTGTTCGAACACAGGAATGAAACGTATCTAGAAAAGAATGGAATCTCTTACCCTTCAAACCTCGATTGGTTATTTCCTTCAACCACCAGATCAGGGTTGAAGTCTAATCTTGACCATTCACATCAAGCACCCATTTCGAATTTACCCGAATCAAAGGATCGACAAGATCATGGGGAGACGAATTGGAATTTGGTAGATCCAGATCTCGCGAGTTCCGATCCGACGGATTTGCCTCCTCTTCGACTGTGAAGAAAGGAAATTGCTCAACAAGTACGCACACGCGAGAGAAACATGGTCTATAGAAACCTTGAGATCTAAAAATGCTACAAAGAAAAGTCTAGGAGATGACCTCAAGCTAGAGAATACAACCCGGTTGAAGCGATGACCATTCCTGCACCTCCCAGGAACCAAGCGCTCGGGAATCTTCTTGTGACTATCGAGTTTGCGAGGGTTGACAACACGATTGCGATCGAGGTCGCGAACCCTTTGTCGATCGACGAAGCTTCTTTGACCACCTGAGCGAGAGGGCGAGTTGTCAGTCTATGCTCTCGACTTTGTTTCTTCTGCTCGAGGAGAGGAAGGAATACGACTCAACGAGTGCGACGAGCAAGCCTCCGATCGCTTGATTCAAGATCACGAGCCATACAATGGGTTCCTCGAACCCTTGCCAAGTCCCTCGCAGTTGTCCACCCGAAAACCAAACTCCTATCAACGCGAATCCGATCGAAGGGAATGCGAGCTGAAGGTTTCGAGTCCACAACGAACATGATCCTCCGACCGTTTCGACAGGCTTCGGTTCGACGCGGGTTCGAGATGGTTTCGATATCCGAGGCGAGGAAGGAGGGGTCAAGTTTTTGAGCACTTTTTCAAACCAAGCTCCGGCCAACCCGCTGCACAAACATGCAAAGAAGATGGCGAGGAACCCTGTTCGAGGATCTTGTCTTCTTCCTCCTCTATCCCTCGTCAATAAGATCTTGTCGTTCGAGTTCAGGTCTAACGTAGGAGGGTTTGGTTCAAGTTGGACGAGGACGACTCCGAAAGTGAGTATCAGGAGAGAGAGCCATTTGAGTCGAGGGAGCCGAGTTTGGAAAAACACGATCGAAAAGATGGCGGTCGTGAGCAGTTTGAGTTGATAGGTCGTTTGATACACCTCTGCGGTCAAGTTTGACAATGCGACATACTGAGAAATCAAGGCGCACGTTGCCGCCGAGGAGATTATCGAGTGAGGCGGTGCAGAATGAGAGTCAGCGCCTTGTAAAGACTCGCGGAGGGTACATAAGCAAGTGACCTCACGAGCAGAGTGTTTTGAAAGCTGTACATTCCAGCTGGCACGGCCATCCTGAGCATCTCATCACGCTGATCGCAGACCAACTCGTTCAACCCCTCGTACGCGTGTCCAACAAGAGTCCCTCTCCCTTTGTACATGCGTTGTCGTTCTCGAGACTGCATCAACAGACTGATGGCGAATTTGACGAGTTCGGTCGCGAGGACGGCGGTCGAGGACGAGTACGTGACATGAGTCAGAGAGTAGCGCGTTAGGAGCGAAACGGACGCGTTTTGGATCGTCAAGAGCACGAGAGCTTGTTTGCGTCGATCCAGTCCGAGCATTCGGCAGATCCTAGTAGCGAATCGAAGATGATGATGGATCCGGCGGAAAGTAGAAAAAACATCCGCGGCGGCCCCGCCAAGTTCCGAGTCGGCTCTCGACAATGCTGCAAACGCCAAACGTTCAATTCCGGATCATGCGGGAAGACGTCTAAGGTCTACCCCTACCATCCGAAACTTGAGGTTCAGCTCGATTCGATGTCCGTGTTTCCTCTCGCGGATCGCTCCTCTCGTGTGATCGAAAGCATCTTGGAAACGAAAAATCCATAGGATAACAACATTAGAGAACAGCCACCAGATCCAACTATCTACTCGCACTCTTGAGCTGTTTACCCTGTCGAACGCGCCTGAGCTGGAGAAGGACCAGTCGGTTCAGGTTGTCTCGGAGTTGATTGCGACATTGCTGCATTCGCTGCGGCTGTAGGAGGTTGTGGGTAGTAAGCAGGGTATGGTATGGCCGGTTGAGGATAGTTTGTAGTCTGTGCTGGAGCTGGCAGTGGCGGGAAATGGTAAGTAGGCGGTTGTGGGGTCGTCTCGGTGGGTTGCACAGCGGTGCCCGTAGTCGGTACAGGCCATTGCGGAGGAATCGCAGGGTACGAGAAGGGGTATCGAGGTACAGATGGAGGTGGTGGTAGTTCAATCTTGATCGTGTCTCGAGACCATCTCACCCGTTCAATGATCGTATGCACCGTCCGCGTCTCGACAAACACTTCTCCAGATTCTTCCCACCTCCTCGTGACGATTTGCGAATTCCTCGTATCTCGAACTTCGGCCATTCGGACTCCGAGCTCGGGTCGTGTGGGATCGGGTCGCAGTTCGAACCGGGTCGTCATGGGGACTGGGATCGCTTGTCTCGCAATGATTTCACCTGGATTGTGCAACGTTCCGCTCGTAGCATGAGGTGGAGGTGGCGATGAAGTGTTATTGGCATGTTTGATCTTGGCAGCCCTCGGTCCTGGCGCAAGTTCCTCCGTGCCCTTGCGTTTGATCCCGGCACTTTTCTTGGCGTGTGCCAGCGTAGCACCTGGCACGAGACCTGTCGAAGCCAAGTTGCCTTCGTCTTCCTCGATTCCATGAGGTTTGAAGCATTCGGCATCGAGCTCTTTCCCCATGGCTCGCAGGACGTTCTTCCTCAATTCGCGGGTGAGGGTGACTGGATCCGGGACCTTTGCCCACGGGACGTTCTCCCGTGCTATCCGTCGACGCTCAACCGAGACGAGGGGAGACTTGAGGAATCGGGTGGTCTGTTCGATCAGGAACGTCGACAAAGCGAGGAGGCCTTCGAGCACTCGAGGCGAAATCGTTGGCGGTAGAGGCGACTCTGCCGTTGCTGGTAGAGCGAGTTGAGAGAGGTGCGAGTGGTAGTCTTGCATCACAGAGTAACAACAGTCAACCGACTGCTTTCGAGAGAGCGCAGTAGGACAAATTACTCACGATCAGCGACGAACCACAATAGCTTGACGAAATGAGGGTATCGGAACTTCTTGGGTACTTTCGTCGCTAGTTCGATCTGGTAGATCCTCAATTGAGTTGGGATGTTGAGAGAATGGAGAAAGTTGCCTCCTATGACGATCGAATCTGCCGGTGTGTACTGTGGAGTCATCCCGCTAAAGTCAGCCCCACTTAGTTCGAGGCTGATTAGTCGAATCTGTACTCACGACAGCATGAATCCAACCGGTTGGCAAGAAAGCCGTGTTGCCTTCTTTCAATTCGATTTTGAGCACTTCGTCACAGCTGTCGCCCAACCATTCCTGCTCCTGTCGCTCGGTTGATCCGCTCCACCGTTCGTACGCAGCGAGGTTTGCCGCAGTCGGTCGAATAAAGTAGAACGTCTTGCCTCCTTTGAGAACGTGGTAAAAGACGGACGAGCCAGCAAAATCAATGTGCCAGTCCTGCGACGTTTGAAGACCGACTCAGTCTTTGAAAGAGTGACGTGAATATAGAGGTTTGCTTGTACTGACAGTCCAACATCGCTCGACGCTCATCAGACAGTACTTTTGCACTTGAGGGAATTGACCGGGGATCTTGAGATCGTTCGGCCAGACCGTCTCGACCCAGTCGAGTTTCCTGCAGGGCGCACAACAAAGGAAACCCCAGTCGGTCACAATACTCTCTAAAGACGCATGAACAGAAGAAGATTTGAAGACTGACCTGACGATCTCGGGAGCAATCACCATTTTGCCTAGTTTCGTCTGACTCACTTCGAGCGAGATGACGTTCCTGACTTTGTCTCGATCTGGCGAGGTGTAGTAGCGAGCCCAATCTCCGAGAGTCCAATTCGACAACGAGGATTGTGAAGCACAATCGATCACTTCGAGAGAAGTTTGAGGACCGATCAATTCGGCAATCTCGCCCACTGTGATGTCTCTTCGAGGCATGCTCATACCCAACCCTTCGGGTCGTTCCACCACGAAAGGTTCCGTCATCCCTTCTCGACCGTACACCCATTCAAGGGTCAAGTCTTGCGCGAGTTTGCGCTCGAACCGATCAGGTTTGATCTGTCCAGAAGCAACTCGAGCCGAGATGACGTGGGACCACCTGTCCGCCGAAGCGGGCAAGTGCATGTGCAAGTTTGAATAGTCGAGCTGCGATTTTGTGGCTCTCGCGGATTTGCGAACGTTGGACGAGGTCGAGGCGACTGGTGCGATGGACGGAACCGAAGAAGTGAGCTTGTACGAGATTGTCAAAGGGTCGCCCGTCGAGAGCGAGGTGGTTAGACAAGAAGTGCAATACCACTGGGAGGGGAGGAAAATTAAGCCACATTCGATCGGTTGGCCAATTCCAGAACAAGCTACATACCTTGTCGATTGAATCGATCGCTGCAAGCAGTTCCGAGGCGACTCAGCGACAGATCACGAGGGACAGAATGGGAAGAACTGACAATCTTCCGGACCTGTCGAAACGCATGTCCAGTGACTGGTAGGTCTCCATCTGATAGATCAGTCCACGTCCTTGTCGGGTCATGGACGAGTGCGGATGATACGTACAACCAAGTTTCGCATCTGTAGAAGCACGCCAAACATCAGCTCATGTGGGGAAAAAAAAAGGTCCGCAAACAGCGACAAGCGTACTGATCACATTCAACCCAGACAAGCTCTGCTTGACTCCGGAGTTTCCGGTTCTTCGCATCGAGGTGTTTGCAAGTTGGACAAGGCTCCTCGAGCGCGGTCTTGCCCGCAGTCGCGGTCGATGTACGTTTACGGCGCGTCGTTGAAGCTGACTTCTTGCGTGGTGGCGAAGCGAGCGAGGTCGAAGTTGCTGTCGCTGGCATTGAGTCACCAGACGCGACAGTCGGAGAGGATCCGGAAGGTTTAGATGTAGCGATAGTCTCGCTTTCTTTTGGACTTGGGGACACTTCTGGCGGAGGGACGAGCTCGATCGGCTCGGACAGCGGGCTGGAGGTCGCAGTGTCGGTCATCTTGGCGCCCATGCGAGAGCACGAGTCGTGCCGATAGGGGCTGAATATCGGGATTATTGAATGCGTGCACCACGCGACTGAATTCCGCGATAATCGTACCCGCGGGGAATGGAGCAGGGTGTCGCCAGTATAAGCTCTCTTCTTAAGTCACAGTATCTGTATATCATAGAGATAAGCGCTGGCGTGTCTCAGAGTTTTCCGAGGCCAAGCGCAGCTTCACGAAATCTGAAGCGAGTGTCTATTGCGGTTGAAATGTTCAAGATAAGCGCTGCATGAGCCGAACCTCCTTCAATGACTCCCAGAGTACACCGGAGGCGGCAAACTAATTCCGTTCGCACGATTCTTGCTCGTTCCCGTCGAGCTCATTTCGTTCCTAACTTGTTTCATCTCCCCGTAGATCCCGGTCCTACCGAGTTGATCATCCGGTTGCGAGCTGGTGTCTCCGGCGCCTCCTCGTAAATGCATAGGTGCGGAAATGATGATCCCGTTGGGTCCGTTCCGGCTCTTACTCCTTTTTGGAACTCGATCTAGTTGAACACTTGGGGAGGTTGCGTCGAATCGGACTCGATGATGATCAGCAGCAGAGTGATCTTCTCTTCGTGCTGAAGTGTCGAGAACAATCGAATGTTCCTCGGTCGGAGGATTGTCAAAGCGATACCATTTGCGAGATTCTTCTTTGCCTGATCTCGTTCGAGCTCGAGAGGGTCCAGTCTCGTTCTCGTGGTAGTCATCATCGAAGAGACCTTCCGAAGAGGTTGGTGGTTTGGATTGGGTTGAAGACGTCAGTCGAAGTCGTCGCAAAGCAGAAGGTGAAGTCGAATCCGCAAAAGGTGAACGAATCACTTTGAGCCTCGAACCGAACGCGAGACCCTATAACGAAAGGTCATTTGTTTAGTGAGAAAAGGTTGTAGCGGACCGCAAGGAATCGGATCAGCAGGGCCCGCAGAGATCTAGAGGAACCGGCACAAAGCTTACACAGAGGAGATTCAGAATGCCAATCACGAACAGAATCCATCCCGAGACTTGAGTAAGCTTGCCAACCCTGTTATATCAACCTTGTTGGTGATTCAAGCTCTCGAGGGATATTTTGTTAACAGGACCTACGCGTGAGACAGAACGATGCATTCCATAAACACTTGAACGGCTCCAAGGACTCCAGTACCAAACTCGTGTCCAAACGGTGGAAAGGCATACGTCCACCAGCGTTCGATCCATTGACCAACTCTGGTCGTGATGGGAGGTGAGATTTCGCTCACGAGGGACAAGACGAGGACGAAACAACAGCAAATGCGGGACAAGGTCGAGAACAGGGCTCCTCCCGGTTGGGTTGGAATCGAGGTCGATGAGATGTACGCACATGAAGAGGTCGGAGAAGGAGAGAAAACTGGACGGGCAGAAGTGGCGGTGATTGCTTGAGTTGAAGTGGAAGTGCGACTCCGAGAAGTCGCGGACGCGAGATCTCGCACAGAGGTAGGCTCTCGTTTGATCAGAGAGAAGCGACTTGGAGCAGGTTCTTGGACGGGAACTGGGAACGAGCGACGGAAAATGTTGTTTATGGCTGTAGTCGAAAGAACTGGCGATGGAGGAGAGTGTGCTTGCTGAGCGTTCTTGAGGTCACTGCACCGTCACATACGATCGTTACAGTCTGGTAAATGACAGGGGGGACCAAGGCAGATCTCTGGCTTACTTGACCATGGTTACGACTTCGCCACTGAATGCGAGACAGATTGCAACGACGGACAGCAGGCGCAACCAGTTGAGCAGGATGAAGAGGATGGTCGATTTGTTCAACTTTGGCATGCTGTCAGTCGGCAAGTAGAACAAAAAGTGTCGGGGTTGAGGAAAGCGAGATCGGCGGAGAGATGCAGAAATGAACGACGAAACGTAATCGAGCGAGCTCAGGCGACCAGCGCCTCGATGAAGGATGAAAAGATACGGGTGCGAGATACGAGAGACAGAGCGGGATCATGGGAGTCGAGTGTAGAGATGCAGCCAGAACAAGGGGACAACCTTTGTGCGAAAGGGGGATCGTGCGAGGGACCCGGCGTGGAGAACAAGGGCAAACAGGGCGACACTTAGCAAGGACAGTGCTTCATCGACTCTTTCGCTCTGACCTCCTCACGTCACTGCCAACACGGTATAACAATTGAGAACAGCCAGTATCCAAAGAACGATAAACAGATTTACGGCAACACGTTATAGCTGACTGCGGCTATCAGCCAGCCAGCACTCAGACGTTCTCTCATAGCTCATGATCGCGAGATGAGTTGGTGCACGCGAGAGAGCTAACGGGCGAGAGATGCGAGTCCGGAAGGTGTCGAGACCTAGCTGGCCGTGAGACATGCCGTGCGCCTGACGGAGCTACTGTGACAGGTTTCAAGAAGCATACAGGGACACGTGTGTACCTGTGTCAGAAAGTAGCGCAAGTAGACAGAGAAGATGAGGGTGTCGTAGGCGATGTCGTCGTCGTCCGAGAAATCGATCGTGTCGCAAATTAATGGTCGCGATACTCTGTTTCATCCACCTTGACGCGCATATCCGACTCGACGCACTCGTATCACGCTCAATCTCGCCCATTCGCACTAGTACCACGTCTCCCGTAGCTAGGACAGCTCGCGTTTCATCATGGTGAGCCGATTCGAGTTGACCTCATCATCATCCGGCTCGCATCGCTCGTCGTCGTGCTGACCTCTGTGCCTCGCCATTTGTATGGACAGTCTATCATGGAGCTCAACGGTGTATGCTCTCTATGCTCTCGCTCGAGCTGACTGTGCCCGTGACTGACCTCCGCTTGCGTGTTGCTCTCGTTGCGCGTCTCGTCATCTATCAGGGCTCCTGCCTCGCCATGGTCGGCAAGGACTGCGTCGCAATCGCATGTGACATGCGGTTAGGCAACCAGGCTCTCACCGTAGCTTGCAACTTTGAAAAGGTTCGTTCCCTCCTCCCTCTCCCTGCTATCCGACCTGCGCGTCGTGCTGACTTCTCAAGTCTCCAACGAATTCAGGTGTTTGCCGTGACAGACCGAACCTACATTGGACTACCAGGACTCGCGAGTGACACGATCACGGTCGGCGACAAGCTGAGGCAACGGGTCAACTTGTACAAGATGAAGGAGGAACGTACGATCGAACCTGAAACGTTCTGTCACCTCGTCTCGAGCACGCTGTACGAGCGAAGGTTAGTCTCTCCTCTCGATTTCGAAGCTTCTTTAGATGATACTCGGGCTCACGGAATGTCTCGTTTCGACAGATTCGGTCCGTATTTCGTCGAACCTGTCGTCGCAGGTCTCAATTCCAAAGGAGATCCCTTCATCGCCGCAACCGACCTGATCGGATGCATCAACTTTGCCAAGGTACGCCTCCCTAGTCCTCTCTCTGCGTCAATAGCAACGAAAATCTTCTTCCTAACAATGCTCGCGCAAATTGCACATTTTCAGGACTTTGTCGTGTCGGGAACCGCATCCGAGAAGCTGTTCGGAATGGCCGAATCGCTGTGGGAACCTGATCTACCTGCCGAAGACTTGTTCGAGACGATCTCGCAAACCTTGTTGAATGCGGTCGATCGTGATGCCTACTCTGGATGGGGCGCAGTCGTATGGATCATTGAAAAGGTTCAGTCCAAGGACCCCCTAATGGCTCCGAGAAAGAGTGCAAAGCTGACCAAAATTGGAATTGTTTGTGCGTGATTAGGACAAGGTTACGAAACGATGGCTCAAGGCTCGTATGGACTGATTGATGCTTCTGTCCTTGCCCTACCCTTGAATCGTGATCCTCGGTCTCTATGTAACTTTTCTGTTGGTTGGAACCGCGAGAAGCAAGAAACTGTGGAGAGATGCACAAGTTTGTCCTTTTCCACGCAACAGATAGTTCAGAGCGTGTACAATCTCAATCGTATGATGATGTTGGATGCCGATTATTGCAGGGTAAAAGGATACAAAAAGTCTACCAGGCCCATGCTCCAGGTTCACTGTTGAGCCAATCGGTTTCGAGCGCGTTCCGATGTACCCAATCTCCATCGTTCATACTTCCTTCTTCTGCCACGATCCCTCCAACACCAGCAGCAGAGGAAGAAGAGGAAGAAGCTCCACTATGTTGTCGTTTCTTACTGTCTCCACGTTTCGTTCGATTCGATTCCGATGCCGGTTCGGGTTCTTCTGAACTTGCAGTTCCATCTTTTCTTCCTTCTGTACTAGCTTTCGGATGCTGGAGATCTTGTCCGCTGGCAGACGTTGAAGGTCTCGAATTCAAAGACGTTGTTGGCAAACTTGAATGTTGCAATAATATTGAAGAAGAACCAGGTGACAACGAGTTTGAAGTTGTTGTTGTTGGATCTCGATTGAATAAATTCGACGAAGTTCGAGTGGGTTCTTCGAGAGGGTTCGAGCTCGTCGTGTTGGTGACGACCGAGTTTGGACGATGATCGTGAAACAAGTCCCACAGCATGTGAGATTCGTTTGAAGGCAAAGACCACAAGTGATCTGAATTCGGTCCCAATCGAATCTCGTTTACCGAGAGAGTACCTCCAGGAACAACAACAGGTTCAGTTGAACTCGTCTCTTCGAATATGGAGTTATCGGATCGAGACACGGAGGGTCGGGATGTTGAAGAACTTGTCGTCGTCGAAGTGAGCAAAGGTCGTAGAGGTTCAGTTCCCGGAAACACGGGGGGAAACAATTGAGGTGAACCTTTGTCGGGTACGTTCTCGAACGTCGCGTGAATATCCGCATGATGGAGATGAGTCGTGAGGTCCGATGGCAACAGGGACGAAGGGAGAGGTTGAGGGATCGTGGGAGAGGTCGAAGCGGCCAAGAGAGTTCGAATTCGAGTCCCGTGTAGAGTTGCGAGCGTGCGACTGCGTCAGAAGTACAAGAGACGTGGTCAGAGATTTGGCTTTGCAATACGGCAGAAGAAACGCTTTTACGTTTGAGGTCGGGTTGCGCCAGTGAGGAGCAGAGTATCGGCAACTGCTGCGCACAGCGAGACGACGGTGGGTGAAAGAGCTCCAGGCTTGGTCGCATCGATCTAGCACGATTCAGAAAGGTATGAGCTCTCTTTGTAGAAGTACGTTCAGATGGCAAGAATACATACCCGCAGCAGAAGCGTGGCGGCATACCTGATACCGGTAGTGGTGGCGTTAGTTCAACTTGGTCTTGTAGGACCACATCAAAACAAGATGAGGACTTACGCAACTACGACGACACTGATGTTGCTTCCCCACCTGAACGAATCATCTGGCCACCGTACCGCAAGGGTTGCCGTTTCAAACGCCTGCGCGCTACACTCGTCAAGGATCGGTCCAACTGGACCTCGGAATCGCAGTGAAATCGATAGTAGGATAGTGAGATTGTGAGAATAGATCATTCGAACATAATGATCTTGATCCGAGACGAAAGCACCATCAGCATGCGAATGTCGATGCTCGGTAAATCTTTTTTGGTTGGGAGCTTACTCGCATGGACCCAAGTTTGTCGCCATTGTAGCAAGTCGTGAGAGTATTTCGATTTGAACGAGCTTCGAATGTCAAAGTTGGTCGAAGCCTCTGCGTCCGTCACGTTGTTCGAGAGACAGATTGCATTTGCCTGTATCACCCCCCGCAGAATTGTCCTATGATTCAGTATCGCTGGTACGTCGAGGATTCAGAATGATCACGCACGTAGATCTTGGTCAATTCAAGCAAAGCATAAAGGTTGTAATGCACGTGATCTTTCGACAAGTTGGACGGAGTTGGAGGACCCGGCCAAACGGAACACAAGTTCGAAATCGCTCCCAATCGTCCCGTCGAGACTCCAAGCCTGTCGAGTCGTGCCGAAAGACAAAATCGAATTCAGTCCATTTGTCTGTCGTTCCAAAGAAGAGTTGAGGAAAAAAAAAGGGACAAACGCCGTTTCTGATACCGAGATCAACCTCCAACTTCGACCTCGATCGTCCGACAACTTTTGAAATGCATCATCACTCAAAGGAGTGACGGACCGGTAGAAATCGTACGTGACTTGATTGAGCGTTTTGTGGAGTTTGATCTCGGTCGCGATTCGAAGTGCGGTTCCTAACCATCCCCATCTTCGATCGTCGCCCCAATTGTTTGCGATCGGAGTCCAATGTCTGATTCCGACGAAGGGACAATGTCAGACTTTTCTCGAGGTTCGAAATGCCGCTCGGAGGGAAAGAACTGACATGAGTAGCATGTAAGCTTGAACGATTTCGAGACTCTTCAGTCCTTCGGACCAGATGCGCGTATTGATCAGTTGCAAGTGGTGAAACAGAGCTGGCACGATACTTTGAGAAGCGGGATCGAACGTCGCACAGATACACGAGAGGGCAGTCGTGAGGAACGGAGAAGTGTCGCGTAAGAACCGAGGAGTGTGAATCGAAGGGGTCAGGTGAAAAATGAAAGGTTGCAAATGGGAAAAGTAGCTAAGAGATTACCCCAAACGTCAGGACAAGATTAGCAGCGAGAGAAGTAAACAAGAACTCACAAATCGACAAAGCGCTCGAGGGTTTGTTCCGTAATAATGCCAAGAGTGACGGGGTCATACGCTGGATCGGCGTCCGACCGCAACTGATACAGACCTGATGTTTTCACGCAATATCAAGTAATCAGGACCATCGAGATAACCTTTTTGGGAGGGGCAAAAAACTACTGTTACCTGTTGCAAAGTATCCTTCGACGGTTGGTTCAGGCTCTCGATTCGTCTGTTGCGGCAAGAAGAGTTTGCCACTCTCTTCGTCGGTGGTACTGTCCCCTCCTACTTTGAGACTCGAGATGTGTGCCAACAACGCGAGCGGGTTCTCGAGGACGTCTTTCAGTTCACGCGCCGATCCCGACTCTTCCTCATCCCCTGCAGTAAACACAAGTGGCGACTGTGAAGTCGATGATTCGCGCTGAGATGGAGGTTGCGGGTGTATCGGGGGTAGTGGAGGGGGGACAGTATGTGGTGAACCCGACGCGAGGATCGCCAGCGCCTGTTCAATGTCGCGATGGCAATTCTCGAGCAAGACTTGGTTCCTGGTCGATCATGTCACAGGCGGTTATTCTTAGGGTTCATAAAACTCGGACACGAAAAAGACAAGTCGGGGAGGACTTACGGAGTCATGGTTCGTTTGCGACCTCGTTTCGCAAACACGGGATAGTTGCAATCAATCTTCATCGTCACGCAACGTGAACAGCTTGGTTCAGTTTGACTACATTTCGCCTTGGCGACTCGACACGCGGTACATGCTCCACTCTTGAGGGGCGCACTCGCGGTCGCCTGTCGAGAAGGCCGAGCGTCAATGTTGCCGTGCCCGATCAGTTGCGAGAGTCCAACCCGGGAGCGCTGGAGGAGGTCGAGTGGGTTCGAGAGTGGTGGAGGAGGTGGTGGAAGTACGAATGCAGGTTTGGGCGGTTTCGCAGCTGTCGAGGAAGTCGAGGTCGAAGGTGCCGCTGGGTTCGCCGGCAGGTTCACGAGCGGTGAAGCGGGAGACCCTTTCGAACTCGAAGCGTCGACAGTCGAAGTAGACGATACGCTCGCTCGGTGGTGGAGTAGCGCTGCAGATGAGCCGGGATCGATGGGCAGCGGGATGTGCGGAGAGTTCGGCGAGAGTGGAGAGGTACCAGTTGCGAGCGAGAAGGGTACAGGCGGACCATGGTTTTCGGTCAGCGGTACGAGCTGGTAGGTAGGGGAGTGAGGGTGATACTGAGTTTGAGGGAGTTCGAGGCTGGTGGCAGCGTTCGGAGGCGAAAGAGGGGAATCAAACATCTGCCGGTATGGGTGTGCAAGCGCTCCGGGTCAGGACAGTAATATGCGGAAAGTTTTCTAGAGACTCACGGAGGGAATCCCTGTGCCGTCTAAGCCATGCAGTGCGGTTTCCAAGTTGCCGTATGATCCGAGTGCAGGCTGGTGAGGGGGCCGAGATTGTTCCTTTGCGTCCAGGATATCCGCTCGTCGGGGGGTACGATCTCGGTACGAATTACAAAGACTATCCCGATGCGGCGCAGGTCGAACAGAGTGAGCGGTCAAGGTCGGTTCGGAGTGGAGAGACTTTGATCGGCGGTTCGGGCGAAGCGCGCAAGGTCCGCAATCATTGAACCTCCCCTGAGTAGAGAACCCTATTACCGCTTGCGAGATCAGCGCGTCTCCCGACTGTTGCGTTTCCGACTCTGAAACAAGGATGCGCCGCCCCACTGTCATCCTCGCGAGCTTGTCTCTCGTGTGGGCAGCTTCGTTCGACTGCCGTGACACACTCTCGCTCAATGGACGCGAGTTTGATCTCTCCTCTGTCAGTCACCGCCTCCCTCTCTCGAGCCCAATCCGTACACTGATCTCCAGTACGTCACAGCTGTCGGGCGTACAACAATTCGAGGAGCAGACGCAGACCCCTCCAACGATAACCAAGGTGAGTCTCACTCCCCAGATGACGCAAACGATGCCACGGTTTCCCTTGACCATTTCGTTCTCATTGTGCCAACCCTTTGTACGGCGGGAAATTGTAACAGACCCAATACCAAGTTTCGCTGTGTGCACCCCTCTCCCCACCAGGGTCCGATGTACCGGCGGGGGACGCTTGTCCCGACGGAACTCGAATCTGCATGTCGACATTCACCTCGAGGGAAGGACTCGACGATCGACTCTTGTCCGTGGTCCCGATAGCGGGACAGATTCGACAAGGTTCCGAGATGCGAGTCAATGCGATCGAGATTGAAGGTGTCGATTCGAACGAACGGTGGTTACTCGAGCTCACCGGCGGACAGTACAACTCGGTCGAACAGTCGGCGAGAATCGAAATGAAGTGCGATCCAGACGCGAAAGAGACTACACCAAAGGTGAAAGAGTATCATTCGAAACTCGGCGTACTCGATCTCGAGTGGACGACCGCGGCAGCGTGTCCGAGATCGAAAGACTCGGCCCCACCCGAAGGTCGGAAACCAGACTCTGGGGAAGGAGAAGACGGTGATGACAAGGTTCAGGGAGGAATGGGATTTTTCGCATGGCTCTTTACCTTGTGCGCCTGTTAGACCCCCTTTCTCTCAAAATTATGTGCGATTGAGACTGACCTTGTTCGCAGAGTATTCCTCGGGTTCGCGGCGTACTTTGTTCTCGGCGCGTACAACAACTACACGACGTATGGCGCAACCGGATGGGACATGGTTCCGCATCGGGACATGTGGAGGGATTTGCCCTGGGTCATCTCGGACCTCTTCCGGAGTACGTTCTCGCTTCATCTGACAGCTTTCCATTGATCCAACTGACTCGAACAACGTTTGTTTGATGATCAAGCGAGAGGAGGTAGTCGGGCAGGGTATTCTTCTCTCGGCTAGCTGTTGGAATGTCCCCCGTCGTGTAATGGGCATCTTTGACGAGGTTTTATCATCACATATGTCGAGAGGGGTGGCTAGTCATCGACATCCATCTCTCCCGCTTCACTTGTAAACTCGCCTTCTTCTTCATCGTCTTCATCTTCGTCTCCTGCCGTCTCTCCCGTAAACTTGAGTTGCTTCCCTCGCGTCTTGCGTTTCTCGGGTTCGACGATCGTTCCGACTCCATCGCCATTCGCGTTCGCGGCGAGTTGAGCCTTCTTTTTCGCCTTCATGACTCGTTTCCCTCCATACTGTTTCTGAGATCCTCCTCCCGTCGTGGCAGCAGTCGCACCTCCTCCAGCCGCGTTCCCTTCCTCGTTCTGTTGTCGCAACAGTTTTGCCGCTTGAAGTGAAATCGGTGCAGGGATCACTTCTCCAAGGTAGAACCATTGAGGGTTACTCGCAGTAGCAGCTATCAGAGATTCGGATTTTCAGTCATTTCCTGACGAGAGAGGGGTTGAGAGAAAGACTGACCGAGATCGGAATATTTCACCATTTTTGTACGTTTCTCGAGTCGACCATTTGCATGCGCCTGTGCTGTCATGGTTTGTACCATTCGTTCCTATGTACGCCGTAGAACAGAGAGAGCGGAGATCAGCAGAGTGCGAGAGTCAGAATAACGCCCCACACCCGGGGGAACGATTCGAACCAGGCGACGGTTTGACAGGGTAAGGGTTGAGACTGACGGTTGCTTTCGCGATCAAAAAGATGGCCTCTTTCGAACACAGGTTGACATCCTCGTCGGCTTTGATGATGCGGTTCACCCGCGAAGTCGGTAACGCGGTCGTGCCTCGTTCGACCGTCGCTGGTTCCAATTGGGAAGACGCGATCGTGCGTGGTCGTTTCTGATTGCCTTCGGTCGACATTTTGAAGAACGCGTTGTGCAAGAGAGAGAAAGTGAAACGCGATCGCGCGCGCGAGTTTGTCTCTCCTTCGATAGTCCACCACTCATGACGTTGTACGACGATATCCGCCTCGAGAACAAGTCATGCTTGACACCCATCACATGCCTGACCACTCTCGGAACCGAACTGGTCCTGTCTGGCTCGGGAACTTTTCTTCAACTCGCTTCACTCAACTCGGACCTCAACCCGCAACCACTCAAGCGATGCAAAGTGTTCAAACGGGAACGGATACACAGGATCGTACTCGAGACTTCTGGCAAGACAGATTCCCCGAGAGTGGTCGTCCTCGGGGGAAAAGAGGTCGTCCTGGTCAAGCTGTCCCTCCCTCACCCTCACGAGTGAGCCAAATAGCCTGTTTCTTCCTCGCGAACCAAAGCCATCTTAGCAACACTGATCGCGATGGTCTCTCTCAGTATTTCGAGCGCTTCTATAACCGTCGTCGCTCGCTTTGTCCTCGACGATTTTGCCGGTGATGCCGCTTTCCTTTTCGTAAGACTCTCTCGTTGTTTTTCAATCGGTCATCTGTCGACTAACAAAAACATTGTCTGTTTTTCTTTCAAAAAAGGACGACAAACTCATGATCTCGACACTTCACAACTCGATTCACGTCTTTCCTTTGATCGCCGCATCGAGTCCTCTAAACCCCGTAGCGCGTTCTGTTCAACCCATCATGACGATACATGCCCCAAAACGACCTCTCCTGTGGACTTCGAGGTTCTCGAAACCGCACTACAACGGATCGTCTCAACAAGACTCGGTCAGAATCGCAGCGGGCAGTCTGCTCGGCGATGTCTTGATCTGGGACGTGCCATTGACGCAAGTACTAGAGCGTCTTGACTTGAAATCGCCAAGTGAAACATCACTCGGACAACTGCAACGCTTGAGTGGACATCGCGTGAGTTCCTCTTTTATTTTAGCTGGACATTTGTCGTTTTGTGGCTCAAATTCTTCTGGATTACAGGGCGCAATCTTTACAGTTGCATTCTCACCAAACTCTTCGGATCTGCTCGCGACTGGTTCCGATGATCGAACTCTTCGAATCTGGGACCTGTCACCCTTCTCGAAAGCTCAAGCACCCGTGACCGAACTGCAACAACGAGTCGAAACGGGAGCGAGAACCTTGTGGGGCCATGAAGGTCGAGTGTGGAGGATCGATTGGGTTGATCAAGAAAGATTGGTCAGCGTTGGAGAAGTGAGCTGATCATTCCTTACCCTCTTCAACAAACGGTTCCAACAATTTTTGACCTATCTCATACTATTCAGGATGCTACCTGTCGGTTATGGCAGCTCTCAGCGTCAAGTAACGGGAAAGAACAGAATCGAGTCGTTCAGACTTGGCGAGACGGTCACGATGGACGTTCAATCTGGAGTGTCTGTGTCACGCGATCGCCCCGATCACGAGACAACGTATTGACCGGAGGTGCGGACGGAGCGATCCGAAGTTGGAACTTGCCGGATCTTGCCGATCTGGCGAGTTTACAACAGAACGTGCGGCGGAAACTGCCGAAACAGGGTCAGATCAAATCGTTCACAGTCGCGGTCGATCCTAGAACCGACCAGCCGTTGGCATTATCACTTGCTCTCGATGGGTTAGCTGCACGCTACAGTCTCGACACAAAACACAAGCTCACTCGCTTGTTTTGATCTGTCACAGTTCATTCTATCTCTCGAATCCTTCAGAATCGCTCGAATCCCAACAACCTTTCCATACCCTGCCGTCTTTCTCCAACTCGCCTGCATCTCTCGACTTGGACATCTCTGCAACAGGTCAAGTATCGATCACTGCCTTTTCGAACCGAGGCGATTCCTTCTGTGCCAAACTGCAACTATCATCAGATCCTACCAGCCCGATCGTTACAGTACAGAAAATCAATCACTCGCAGTCGAACATCAAAGCCGTCTCGACTTTTCTCAGCGACGATCGAACTCGAATTGCCATCTGGGAACGAGCCACCTGGTCAATCCACATCATCTCACTTGAAGACACAATCTTGAACCCTGTCAACAAAATACAAATCGAACAGAGTCTTGAAGGAACGACTGCACCTACTGCAATCTCGTTCATCCGAGACAATGTAGGACAAACGATCATCATGGTTGGAAACGCTCGAGGCGAACTGTCCACTTTCTCTCTCGATACGGATTACACATCGAGATCGATATCGCTTCATTCGGACGGAGTACAAGATATGCGTATCGTGCATTGCGACAGCCAAGATGCGGAGCGACCGAACAGAGTATGGGACATTGAGACGGTTGGACGCGATGGCATGAAGAAGATCGTACGCCTGAGTCATGATCGAGAGGCGCGAACCTGTGACCTACAGGTTCTCGACGAGAGATGGATTGCCAAGGGACCGATAGAAAAGGTTAGTTTTCCCCTCGATCCTCTGTTCGATCACGAATCTTGCATCAATGACCGGTTTTGGTTCTGTTGACTGCTATACAGATCATGACGGCTGAGGATGGAACAGGGCAGTACCTGGCATTGGTCGATACCCGTGCTGGGTTGTTTGACTCTCTTGGACGAATGGCAAGTCATATCCCTCTAGCCCATACATGCCTCTTAACCTGAACCGTTCTGAAAACAGCTCTACTCGTTCGAGAGCCCGGGCAAGCAAATACCTGCCCAACTCGTACAGACACGGCAACACGGTGCATCCTACTATCGACTCGCCCAAGGGGCTGTACGTATCTATCAGTCAGGGTTTTTACGGTACTTGCGGCGAGATCGCTGACCAGCGCAACTTGGGACTCTTCTCCATGCAGCTACAAGTGCAGCGACAGCTTGCAGTATCTTCCTTCGCCTCGATCATCAATTTTGGTCTGCACGGGCGAGAAATTCGAGCGACCAAGATGCAACGAATCGAGGTCAACGGAGAAATGGTTACGCTTGTTGCGACTGCTGCCGAGAATGGAGTCTTGGCGATTAGCGAGCGTGAGCATCTGATCCTTTGAATCCCTTGCGCGAGCCGTATGACATATTCTAAGGGTCGCAATCGAGCACAGTGATGAACGACAAATCTCTTCGACCACTTTACATCAATCGATACCTACCAAGCGCTCTCAAGGCCCTCGCGTTCTCGCATCCATCTCCTTCAAAACTCGGATCTCGCACGACTCTGTACGCCTGCGGTACTCGCGAGCTTGTAACCGCATTCGAGCTCGACGTGGTGCGATTCGCAGGGCAATCCATCGAGGTGCGGATACTCGAAAAGGGGACAATTCTGGCGGAAACGGAAGGAGGAGAAGTGAGGACGATGGATATCGCTGTCCTCGCTGCTCCGGCGGACACAGAAACCGGAGGTCTAGTCGTTTCGGGCTACTCGAATGGCAAACTACGGGTTTGTCAATTCCCCCTTATCGTTCGGGACGACTTGCAAGACCTGACCCGCTTTTTGTACGAAGCTGTGGAGACATCATCACGCGCAGTTTGATCTCTTGGCTGAGACGGAGGGCCTCGGCAAATGCGTTCTTTCTGTCGATGTCCAACTCGTCAAGGTTGCCGGAAGAAATAGGGTGATTGCGATTGCAGGACAATCTGATGGAAGGTGAGCTTATCATCCTGTTTGATTCACGATCGGAAGCCTGATACAAGAACTACGTCGCGTTGAACAACAGACTCAGCTTCCGGGATCTCTCCGAGTGCGTTTCGTTTCTGCTTGTTCTCTCGATGCTATTCCCGACTCACGCAATGACGCTGCCAGAGTCATCGAAAGTAGTCTCAATATTATTCCTCAACCAATCTTGACGCTCTCGCCGCATCAATCTGGAATCAACGGGTTGAGCGTTGTCATCCAAGGTAGATCCTCATCATACTCTGAGGGCGGCGTGAAAGCGACAACTTGCTGATACTTATGGCACTACAGGAGCTGAGCTCCTCGTGGCAACCGCCGGCGACGACAATGCAGTCTCGGTGCAACGAATCGATTTTCAAGGTACAGAGCCGGGAGGCAGTCTCGCTGCGAGCTGCTCGTCTTCCACTACTCTTCCCGACGCACACGCTTCGACGATACAAGGAGAGTCTTTTCGCAATGTCCTTTAACATCTCGCCTTGCACATATGGCCACGGTAGCTCATATTGAGCTTCCTTTTCGCAGGCCTTAATTTTCTCGCGTCTGGCCTGTTGGCATCGTCCTCGGTTGAGCAACGGCTCAACATCTATCGCGTACCTGACGAGCTTTCAGCAGGAACGCTCGAGATCGTGTCGGCAGCGTGTCTCGATGTCGCGGATTGCTCGGCACAAGATGCGATCAAAATCGAGGAAAGCGAAGGTAAGCGGTGGCAGGTGATTGTGAGTGGCATCGGTGTCGAAGTCATTGAAGTGACTGCAGGCCGGTCCTGAGGTGTCTCAGACGGTACATGCAATTCTCGATTCACCTCATATCGTGCTGAGGAAATGAAGACCTGTAGCGATACGCTTTGCATCATCGCTCGAGAGCTGCTTCAAACGTTGTCTGTTCCGCGATCCAGCCTTACACAAAGCGTTCGGTCCTGTGCTGTGCGCAAGTGCGCACTCGCACGTGATTCCCTTTCTGTTGTTTACTTTGTCCCGTCGATTGGGGCCATTTATGCAAGCTCACATGCATTCTCATCAATTCAATTTGTGCCGAGCTGGCGACTTGGCAGAGTTTCGGATCTGCGCAACGATCGCGAAACAGCGTATTTGCAGCAAAGAGAGACGGAAGAGAAAAGCGACTACTTTCTCCGACCTCCTCCTCCACCACCTTTTCCTCCTCCACCAGTCGACGGCGCTTTGTATCCGTTCGGATTCTTCTTGCTCGGCTGGTTGCTGCGTTTGACTCGTTTCTCCTTCGAGATTCGGTCCTTGCGAATGTCGGCAGCACTCTTGAGTCCGCCTGGCGCCGAGGATTGCGATCCAGGTTTGCCGATCCTGCGCCTCTTGCCTTTACCCTTCTCCCCTTCGTCCATCTTGGTCTTCTGACCTTGGTGTCTCCACTTCTTCTCGGTTCCAGTCGAGGTACGTCCAGCCAACTCGGCTTCACCGACTTTGGGCATATACGTACGACTCTTCTTCTTCCAATCGTCAAACACTCCACTCTTGAACGTGGCCGACAACTTTTGACCCGATTCAGATCGAATCATCTTCTTGTTGTCGGCACCGACTTGATCTGCTCGCACAAACTTCTTCTGACGTCGATCCCACTTGAGAGCGGATGCTTTCTGGGCTTGTGCTTCAGCCGGGGTTCCTTCCGTGTCTCCTCGTCCCGAGACATCGTACGTCGAATGCGCCGCTTGTGCGACGAACGAGTCTCCGTTCGTCAATGCGTACCTGAAGAAACGGAGCCAAAAAAAGGTTCGTGAGCACAACCGATTGAAACAAAAGAAGAGGTCAGGACGAGATGAGCGCACCCAGCTTCAGTAGCGGCACCTTCTTGTTCGTAGTTGAGGTAGAATCTTGGATCCCGGTATGTTGCGCCTTCTCCCATCGGTTTCGATCGTTTCGTCGGCTTCTTGCCAAATACGGCCTGTTGTGCAATAGACCAGCATCAGTGAATGGTCGAAAATGTGGAGAGAAGGGAACCGATAAAACATGGCTCACCTCGAGTTCCTCCTCGTCAGCATCATCCATGTCTTCCTTCCTGACTCGCTTCGAAGGTTTGTCCAACTCGAACAAATCTTGTCCCTCATCATCGTCATCATCTCCTCCTAGTTCACCAGTTCCGTCTCCGGACCCTCCTTCGAGCTGAGGCAATTCGCTCTCGTCGACCTTCTGGACCAACTCTCGTGCCCGTTCAGATTTCATCATGGCCTTCCTCCGTTCCTTCATCAATGCTGCGAGAGGTTCTGTACTCCTCTTGCCTCGAGTGCCTACTTCAAACACGGTTTCGGCAGGTCGGAACCCACTGATCTTGGCGAGCATGTCGGCACGTTCCCTCTCGGCGTCTTTCGCTTGTTGCACCGTCTCGTCCGTCATGACCGGTTGATTCGAAGTCGAAGCGGTCAAAGTCGAAGAAGCAGAAGGGTTGCGATTCGAGAGGAGAGATCGTGCCATGTACTGATCAAACACGGGGTTCTCACTCCCGGCATCACTCTTGCCATCGATCCCGTTCACCTTGTCGTGTTTCGTCCGAATGATCTCTTTCGAACGTCGGTAACTCTCGGGAGAAGCTTTGCCCAATCCACGTTCGTACATGCGTTGTCCACGTTGAGCGACTCCTTGCAACGCTTCGAGTTGAGGGGTGTGTTCCAACAGGGCTCGGTGAGATTCGAGGTCGAGATCGACGAGCGAACGCGGTGCAGATCCGAGTACGAGCGTTTGCGCGAAATCGAGTGGGGCGGGAGTCGGACAGATCTTGAGAGGTCGAGACAGGAACAATTCGAGGTCGAGCATGTGGGGGAGATCGTGCGAAGTGACAAACGTGTACGCCCAACCGGTTCGACCGGCACGAGCGGTACGTCCAACTCGATGCACGAACGCACGAGTACCGTTCGGGAAATCGTAATTGATCACGTTCTCGACTCCGGGTACATCGATACCACGAGCGGCGAGATCCGTCACGACGAGGATCGAAGTTTGACATCTGCGGAATCGGGACAGGGCGATCTTGCGAGCGGTTTGATCCATGGAACCGTAAATGGCCGAAACCGAATAGTGCGCCGCGGTCAAGAGGGTCGAGATGTACTCGACGTGATGCTTGGTCGAAACGAACACGACCGTTTGGTGGGGCGAGAGAATCGCGTCTCCACCATCTACGTCTTCGTCGTCACTGCCTGCAGCATCTCGTTTGCGTTTGCCTTTCCACCCTCCATCCTGCTTCTGTTTCTTCGCGTTGAACTTGCTCTTCTTGCCTTGACCTGCCGGTTTGCCCATCCCTCCTGAAACTTCCTCGAACGATTGTTCCGCTTCTCGCACTTGACGTTTGCGTTCCTCGTCACGTTCGAGTTCAGTCATGACGGGCACGTTGATCACTTCGCGCAAGAGTCCGAGCAAGACGGCTTCCTTCTCACTCGCCTTGACATCGAGGTACGCCATTTGAAGATCTTTTGAAATTTTTTGGTCAACGTCGAGTCGAAGCAGTTTCGGGTTTTGGAGTCCGGCTTTTGCGAATCCAACGAGGGAAGAAGGCAACGTTGCTGAGAACAGGAGCGTTTGTCGGGTTGGCGGAACTCGGTGCAAAATCTCGTTCAACTGATCCGCAAATCCGAGTTCGAACAGTCGATCCGCTTCGTCGATGATGAGGGATTGGATCGAAGCGAGCGAGAGTGACATTTCGATCAACAGATGCAGGAATCGACCTGGGGTCGCAATGATTCTGTTTCGAAAAAGCGAAAATGTCAGAAACCACAAGAGGCAAGGGGACCATCGATAGAGAGAAAGAGACATACACGTCCGGGTTGCCGGAGATCGACTCGAACTGAGCTTCCATCGCTTCTCCTCCAACGACCATGGCCCATCGCAACGCTTCCCCTTCTCCGCGAATTCCACGCGCGAGGTCTTTGCCGACCTTGAGAACTTGCATCGCGAGTTCACGGGTCGGTACGAGGATCAAACCCCTCGCTCCAAACTTGTCGGAATGTGACCACAACCTCGACAAGAGGGGCAGGAGGTAACACAAGGTTTTGCCCGAACCGGTTCGAGCCATGCACAAATGGTCTCGTGCGACGGTCAATTTCTTGCCTTGATCCGTCACGACCGTTTCCGTCGTACCGAGGATTGAAGGCAACGCGAGACGTTGAATCGGAGTCGGAGTCGTGAACCCTCGTTGCAACAGGGCTTTGAGCAACAAGGGTGCAAGTCCCAAAGCTTGGAACGAACCTCCTCCCGTCAACGTTTTCGTCGATTTCGAATCTTTGCCTTTGCGTACGATCGCGGCACCTTCGGACAAATTGCGCGAGTGTTGCAGTTGTGCGAGACTCGCAAAGATGGCATCTTCCTCTTCATCTTCATCGTCTTCGTTTTCGGATTCAGGTTCGGTTTGAGCTGGTCGGCGAGACTTTGTTGTCGTGTTCTTCGAGTTGGTCGGAGACTTGAGTGGCGCGGATTGCTTGGATCGAGACTTGGTAGTCGATTGACCCAACAACGCCGCTGCGATGTCGACATGGTCCGAGTCCGAATCACTGTCCATGACTCTTGCTCTGGTGGAGTGGGGTGGTGGGTCAGGCAAGAGAGCGAGCCAGGTCCTTGTTTGAGAGAACCGGAGGGGTTTGATGAAACTTTTCCGAACATCTTTCGGCGCATACACTCGCCTCTGATTCTCTAATTTTCAAACCTCTCTTTCTCTCTCGTTTCTTTCATACTGGTTCGAGATACACGGTACAGCGTGACATAATTTGTACAAATTTTTACGTGGCTTTCGAGAATAGAGAGAGTTTGACATTACCTCTAGATTCTCAAGCCGTCTTGGTTTTCTTCTCTTGGGGCTGACAGGCGAAACGAATCATCAGTTGAGTCCTGCAATCGTGAGGAAATGAGAAGGAACAAACCTCGGCTGCAGGTTGTCCAAACCTCGCGGCACGTTTCTTCTTCTTCTCCTCTTCTTCAGCCAACCGTTTCTGAAGCTCTGGATCGGCTTTGACAGCGGCAGCAGCAGCTGCAGCGGGTTCTGCAGCAGCTTGAGGATTGCCCGTCTTGTCTGCGACCGTCTGTTCGTTTCGAGGGTTCGATTTCGAAGTCGGAGCGGGGTTTCCAGAGGTTGGTTTCGGTTTGCGTTCACGTCGGTTGGAGCCGAGAGCTTGATCGAGCGAGTTTACCGACTGGAAAAAGATGTCATTGTCAGCGATCTCGCACTCGCTCAAGGGAGAGATGCTCGCACCTTGGTCAGCGATTCGGCGCGAGTAGTATCGGTCGTGGTCTCGAGACCGAACCGTTGCGCTCGTTTCTGTTTCTCGATCTCGGCAGCATCCTCGGTCGTGGTCGTTGAAGAGTCTCCACCTCCGAATCGAGCGAGGCGCAACTTGCGTTTGTGTTCCTCCTGATCGAGTTTCTCTCGCTGGATTCGTTCGAGCTCTTCCTGACTCGGACCAGATTCGGCTGCTGCTGCTAGAGGAGCCTCGTCTGGGGTCGGAGCTGGAGCAGTGGCGGCGGCAGGTGCGAGTTCTTGAACGGTGCCAACTCCAGCACCATCGGGTTCATCCGTCGCTTGCGCAGTCGAGTCGAGCGTAGGTTCAGCAGTCGTCGAAGATTCGAGAATGCGAGCAATCAGGTCGTCCTTCTTGCCCGTGACTGGCAATGCACGTGCAGCGAGGATGTCCTACTCTCTCTCTCTCTCTTTCAGCGATTCGGCTTTGATCGAGAGGATGTGGACACTCGAACGCACCTTGAGTTTGACGACGGTCAACGCCTTGAGCGATTCGAGAGTGTGTTCGCTCATCTCTGGGGTAGTGTTTGGATGAGAGACGGAATTAGTTCGTGTCACGCTTGCTTCTCACCAGGTCCACCCTATCAATTGTACGCGCTCATTTTCACCCGATTAACGCGTCAACTGAACTGTTCCTGGTCACAGAGTCGCGCAACATGTCGTCAAGCCCGTTTGAAGCGACTTGCACGGCTCCCGTACGCGTGTTGCTACCTCACTCTATCTCCACGGTCACTAACTCTGCTCTTACACTGCAGGTCAACATTGCCGTCGTGAAATAGTAAACCACCTTGCTCCACCTCTCGCCTCGACTCGATATTGACACACTCTCTCTTTCCCTCTAGCTGGGGCAAACGCGATACGGCCCTCATCCTCCCGACCAACTCTTCCCTGTCCGTCACCCTCGATCAGGACGACTTGCGCTCCCTCACGACCGCGCGGGTTATCGAAACTGGCACTCACGATCGGCTCTGGTTGAACGGCATCGAGGAACAAATCACTCCCGGATCCAGGATCGAAACCTGTTTGAAAGAGTTGCGACACATCAGGAACGAATTTGAATCAAAAGATACAAACCTCGACAAAATTGCACACCACCCTTTGCACATTGCTTCGGAGAACAATTTCCCAACTGCAGCTGGACTCGCTAGTTCCGCTTCTGGACTTTCGGCATTGATCAAAACCATCGCAACCGTGTACAACCTCGAACACCTCGGGTACTCGGTCGAGAACTTGTCGAGGATCGCGAGACAAGGGTCTGGATCGGCATGTCGTTCCATGTTTGGAGGCTACGTCGGATGGCAGATGGGAGAACGGGCCGATGGACACGACTCGGTCGCGTACCAAGTCGTCGACAAGGAACACTGGTCGACCCTCGACGCCATCATCCTCGTCGTGTCGGACAAAAAGAAAGGCACTGCTTCGACCGCCGGCATGCAACGTACCGTGCACACTTCGGCGTTGCTCGAACACCGCATCAAACACGTCGTCCCGCAACGCATGCAACGCATCGAACACGCGATTCGCGAACGTGATTTCGATACGTTTGCACGACAGACGATCGCCGATTCGAACCAGTTCCATGCCGTCTGTCTCGATACGACTCCTCCCATCTTTTACCTCAACGACACTTCGAGGCAAATCATTCAACTCGTCGAAGAATTGAACCGAGCTTCAGTTGAAGCTGGATTGGGACTCGTCGCGGCGTACACGTACGACGCTGGACCCAACGCCGTCTTGTACGTGGAACGCAAACACACCCAACTCGTACTTCAAACCGTACTCGAGTACTTTCCGCAACGGGAACCGATCCAAGTCGAATCCGCTGTCGAAACCCCCAAGACGTTCAACCGACAGGTGATTCAACGACAAGAAGTGGGAGCCGTGACGAGGATCATTCAAACTCGAGTTGGAGATGGACCGAGAGTGTTGGACACGAACCAACATGGACTGTTTGGTCCCGATGGATTCCCCAAAAACCAAAAGTAGCGAGGTCATGTCCAAGGGCGCAGGGTTAGATAGGGGTTTTTATACATCTTTGCAAAGAATAAGATAATTCTACGATTCTGGACAAGAAGAATCGGAATCATCTCCCAAGAAATCTTCGTATGCCGGGTTCTTGGTCTCTTCGACGAACGGGTACCCGACTTCGTGGTTCAACCACTGCTCGAATCGTTCCGACTCTTCAGGTTTAACCTGAATACCACATAAGATCTTGCCCACGTCTACTCGAAAGCAATCCGTCAATTCTTTCTGTCTTTTTCTTGTAACGAGTCGAGAGAAAAGGAAAAAGACTTGCCTCCTCCATGATTCCGGTAGTGGAACAAACTAATGTTGAACCCAGTACCAAGACTCTCCAAAAATTTGCGCAAAGCTCCCGGACGTTCCGGAAACTCGAACCTAAACATGCGTTCGTTTTCAACTTTGCTCTTGCCTCCGACCAAATACCTCGAATGAGATTTCGCGAGTTCGTTGTCGGAAATGTCGAGCGCTTTGAACCCGGAACCATGTAACGAATCGAGCAGGGACGAGAGTTCAGCTTGTCGAGCTTGATGAGGATCGAGTGAAGCCGTTGATGAGGACATCGGAGTCGCGGGAGTCGAATTCGTAGGGAGGGAAGGGGAGGACAGATAGAACGACAGGAAGATGTAGGCTCGTTTCGAAGACGAGTACCGGTACACGAATTCGGTCACTGCTCGAGGGTGGATGATCGAATGCAATGCCAAGAACCTAGCAAAGCAACATTTTTTTGTTTGAGCACCTCGTGGGAGAGGGTGCAGATACGCTCGTTGGAAACTCACGCTCCAGGTTTCTCGGGAATAATGACCCTCAACATGGCCTCTTTGCCTTCTCCAAGTTCGGCACGTTCGGCGATAAATCGCAATCGACTGAAATTGATGTTGGCACCACTGACGACCGACACGAATCGTTTGTTATGATTCTGAAGTTGGTGCGTCGAGATGTATTTCTTGACTCCGGCGACTCCGAGAGCTCCTGAAGGTTCAGGTACTGATCGAGTATCTATGAACACGAGTTACACGTTCAATACGTGAATATGGAAAGAGAGGGAAACAAGAAAGCGTACCGGTAAAGACGTCTTTGATCGCCGCGCACAACTCGTCATTGCTCACGAGGACCAACTCGTCGACCAATTCACTACACACCCTCAAACTCTCGTCTCCAATCTGTCTCACTGCGGTTCCATCTGCAAACAACCCGACTTCCTTCAACGTCAACCGATCTCGAGCTTTCAACGTTTGGTGCAACGCATCGGCATCGTACGTCTCGACTCCGATCACTTTGACATGAGGAGGAGCGATCTGTTTGATGTACGCGGCCATCCCCGCGAGAAATCCTCCACCTCCGACGGGCACAAACACGGCATCGAGTTTCGACACGTCGGTTTGACGCAGGATCTCGACTGCGGCCGTACCCTGTCCAGCAATAATGTACGGATCGTTGAACGGAGGGATGATCGTCAACCCGTGAACTTTTGCCAATCGTAGACACTCGCGTTGGGCTTCATCGAAATCGGCACCGTGCAACACGACTTTCGCTCCCAATCGCGCAACGTTCTGGTACTTGATCGAAGGAGTGTTGAGCGGCATGACGATCGTACACGCGATATCGAGTTCACTGCCGGACAGGGCGACTCCTTGAGCGTGGTTCCCGGCAGAACAGGCAATCACTCCACGCCATCGTTCTTCTTCCGTCAATCGGTTCATCAGGTTGTACGCTCCACGTAGTTTGAACGAGAACACGGGGGTCAAGTCTTCCCGTTTGAGCAAGATTTGGTTCCCGAGTCGTTGCGAGAGGTTGACGGCGGGAGTGAGAGGCGTGCCGCCCGAAGGCAAGATTGAATACACGGACGAGTTGAGCGACATGATGGGGTAATTCGGAGTTCCATCAGGTTTCAATTGATGTGCTACAATCGTCACAATGTCAGATCGTTGATAGTGGAGCGGAGAGAGAGAGAGATGGGAGACGCAACGAGGAACTCGATGGTACATTTCGGGATTCGGAGGAAACACGGGTCGAGAGATCTGACTTCCATCTGGCAACCTGATCCCGTTCTTGACCTCTGCTGTAGGATCGACTGGATTCGAGAGAGGCGATGGTTCGGGTTTCGAACGAGTTGCGATCGCTGGCACCGTGTTCTCCGTCTCGGACACGAGTCCAGACACTGAAGGTGCTGAATTCAAAGTCGTCATTGTTGGTTTCGAGGGGCGGTCGAGAGAGGTGATGCCCTATGATGAGATTTGGAGTCAAACGCGGCACCGCGGCGGCGAAAGTCAAATCAACCTTGATCGCATACATTCTCATATCTCGTTGACGCGCAAGAATTGACAATTTCGGATACTACGAATGCAGAGAACTCTCAAGCTAGAGAAAGGCAAAGTGAATGGAAAAGAAAAGGAGAAAAACAGTATAATAGCTTAATCCCTCTTGATGTGAGCTCCTCCAGTACCTCCGACCGCGCTGAGGGTGCCTGGTAGTTCGACACTCCCAACTTTGTACAACAGCGCGACACTCGCACCGAGGATCAACACGAGTCCGAGACTCGAAAAGAACAACAACGAGAAACTCCTGTTGACTCTCCCCCCGAGAGGTCAGAAAATCTGGTTCTGGACATTCGAATGGCGCAAAAGAAAAGACTCACGACGAGAGATCGACCTTTTCACATCCTTGTCCCGCCCAGTACGTCTTCTTGCCCGAGTCTTGATCAAACGTCGAGTGACATTTGCACACCCAGCATTCACCTTCTTTCGGTGAAAGCCCTCGCACTCCTTCTCCTCTCGACAAGCACGAAGCGGTTTGGTTGTTCAGCTCGTCGAGCGATTTGAAGCATTTCGAAGACGAAGGGACGATCACCGTCTTTTCTTGCTTCTTGGGTTCTGCTCGTGTAACAAAGACGGAACGTTTCACGTTACGGTTCTGTTGGTGCGGGATCGACCTCGTGCGAGAAGTGTATCGAGCGATCGGCGATTCGAACGGGTGCAACCAACTCGGTTGGCGTTTCCGAAGCAACGCTCGCTTCTCAGGAGGCACGGTCAACAAGACAACGTGACCCGGCTCGCCATGTTCGTACGCCGCGAGCGTCGCCGAGAGCGTCTGCTGGAACAGAGTCGATGCACGTTGGTACTCGGACGAAGTCGGCGAGTGTTTCTTGGCGACTTGGGCGAGTCCCCGCAGGTGCACGATCGCAATCTTGGGCAGGTGTGCTTGCGACACGAACGAGTCGGCGAGGGAAGCAAGCTGCGACAGATCTTGACCAAGTCGAGCGCCAGACTGTGTGAAGAGCGTTTTTCAGTGGGATGTTTCTGGAATAATGTATCAGGGTGAGAGTCTCTCACGGCATCGAGAAAGTCGAGATCGGACAAGAGGTTCGAGTTGGCGACAGGTTCGATTTGCTGTTGAACTCGGTACTTTTTCTATTGCCGGGGCTCGGTCAGTCTCTGGGTAGGACCTCGCAAGGGTGGAAAGGGCCATACATCTTGAGGTTCATACCCGATCCAGCCGGCGAGTTCTTTCCCGACCCAGCCTTGCCACCCGGCGACACTCTTGAGCCCTTGCTCGACGACCTGTTTCAGGCCTTTCACTTGGGTCGACTCTTGTGGGGACAGGTGCAGCGAGTCGGCGAATCGGTGAAGGTGGAGCGTGATCGCGGCGAGGTACGACTCGGAGGGAAGGGAAGGGACCGTGTAGGGTCGAGAGAGCGGAATCGAAGTCGGGACAATGTCTGCACGCAGAACAGGGGTCAGCTCGCTCGGATTGATCTAAATCGCTGTAGTACGTACCGTCACAGCCATGGTGTGGGCACTCGACGAGGACGACAAACTTGGGATCGGCTGAACCCTCGACGAGCGCTTGTTCCCAGTCGTTGGCCCCTTCGCGCGAGGAAGACAGGGGCAGGTCGACGTACGACGACACGCCGAGGTGATGAGCGAGGACGGCGTTCGTCTGGGGTGCGGTGAGCGAGATGGGCGGCGCGACGGATGACGACGAACTCGACGACGACGACGACAGGTACAGCTGAGCGTTCGAGCTCGCGATCGCCGCAGTCGGAAGCAGCGCTGTCAGCACCGATAGTCGGACGTGCATCGCGTTGGTAGGGGTTGAATAGATCGAGGCACGACAAGGGCTGTGCCCATCTCTAATACGCATTACAACTCGACTACGATTTCAATTTGTATGCGCAATTACAACGCGTCTCGCGCTCCGGTTGTCATCGACTCTTTCTACACGCATCGCTGCACACGACATGGCGCGTCCTAGCGTACGTGCGACTCGCTCTTGTCTCGCTCAAGACGCGTCCAGCCAAGCCCAGGGTTCATTCCGGAAAAGCGACCCGAGTTGACGCGTCGAATCTCTCTTTCCTAGGACAGAAGCAACAACATGCAGAATCAGACGACGACCACTCGGACGCACAATCGTCACCCCAAGCATCCCGTCGCACCAGTAAAGCCGCGTCCAAGAAGAAGAACAAAACGACCAAGAGGAAGAAGCGCACTCATGGCGACGACGACGATGACGACCAAGAGCAAGAAGATGACGAGCAAGAAGATGATGAAGACGACGACGACGACGACGACAGGGCACGCAAGGGAGGGTTGAGCGATACTGTCAGTACCATCCCGTCCTTTGCTCGAGAGAGATTAGCTCATAAGTTGTATGTTGGCTCGCCTCGCAGGAAAAGAAAGAACACATTCAAGCAATCACGAGGTACATCCTCTTTAACGAGACCCACCGACGTATCATCAAACGCGAAGACATTGTCAAGAATGGTCCGTTTGCTCTCTCTCTTCCTATGCCTCCAGACTGTTCAAACTGACACATCGTTGATGACAGTGTTGACTGGAGGTCGAAGCCGTCATTTCGCAGTCCTGATGCCGAAAGTGCAGAAACTCTTGCGAGACGTCATGGGCATGGAACTGGTCATGTTGCGACCACGCGAAACCGCCACGGGCAAAAGTGAGGAATTCGACGCTACACGATTCGAATCGACGCGGACTTGCCTTATTCTTGCCTTGTACCTTTCTTTTGCCAGATTCACCGAAAGCGTGGATCTTGCGTTCGACGATCCCGCAACCCCTCTTGCGACATGCCGCCACGGTCACTTCGGCAAACTACCAAGCCAAGTTGCCGTTCGACTTTGAACCGAGGTCGGGCAAAAACAAACCGACGATGCGACAAGAGTTGGGACAGTGGATGCTCGACGAGGACCACCTCGATCTCGAGTTGAACCAGGAAGAGGGCGACGACAACGCTCGAGAAGACATGGGTGATGTCATGGGAGGCGTCATGCGGGATGCCAAGAGGGAAGAAGGTGCAGCGTATGGAGTCTTGGGAACTATCCTCGCGCTCATCCTCGTGAATGGCAAAGCACTCGGAGATGGTAACAAAAAAATCTTATTTTTCCATCCAAATTACTCCAATTGACAACGAGTCTCACTTGAGCAGATCAACTCATCTCGTACCTCCGGAGGTTGAACCTGACCCCAATGACCCCAATCCCGCTCACGCTCGCGGCACCTCATCCTGAAAGCCTCACCCTCGCGGCGTACTTGACGCTGTTGACAAAACAGCAATACCTCGAACGAGCAAAAGTCGCAGGAGCTCAACCGGGAGCGACGGCAGGAGGAGGAGGGGCAACTCAAACTCAAGCGGGTCGTACCCAAGGACCATCCCGCACGCAACGAGCGACGGCAGAAGGTACCGTGCAGGAAACGGGCGACCCCACGATCGAATGGAAGTGGGGCGCGAGGGCCGAAGCGGAACTTGGTGAAGAAGGAGTCGCGAGATTCGTACAGTACATCTTTGAAGCCGGTGCCAACAAGAACGTCGCGGGAGGCGGAGGCAAACGAGGCAGGACGGGAGAAAACTTTTTGGCCGAAGTCGCAAGGTCGGCTGGAGTCAAGGAACTGCAGCAAGCAGAGACGATCGAAGGCGATGGCTTCAACTAGTCAACACTGCTCAAGATCCCGTTTCCTTTCGTCTTTCTATCTCCTCGCTTGTCAAATCAATTTGCTACGATGATGTTTCGCCTACAGTATATTTGTTGGACTGCAAGATACGTTACATCTATGTGGCAGCGAGGGAATCTACTTGGATCCCTTTTTCGGCTTCTTGACCTTGTCCCTCCGGGGAATCTCGATCTCCATGAAATCCCTCGCAGTCTTGACAGTCCAATCTGTTTCTTCGGCAGGTAGCGATACAGTGCCCTTCCAACTCTCTTGAGCTTGCCGCTCAATCTCGCGCAACATGGCTCTCCAATTCTTCTTGTTCTCGTCTTCTTCCTCTCCTTTGACGAGGTCGCCTGGATCTGGATACTTGACGCTCAGGTGGTTCATGACCAATTTCTCTGTTCGAGTGAGTCTGGCAAAGTTGCCGGCAACTTGTGGAGTCGAATGTCCATGATCTCTTGCGAGGGTGGTGACGGATTCGAGAGTGGGTGCGTTCGCCTTTGAACGATGTTGCGAAGGGTCGTGGTCTGGTAGGTACGCGTTCGTAGACTCGTGTACTAGGACATCGAGGATCGAACCCGAAGGAGTATCGGTCGGGAGGGACGAGACGAGGGGTAACAATGGAGTCGCGTCGAACGTGTCTCCGAGGATCAAGAGTCTTCGTCCTCTTCCTCCCATGGCGGGAGGAGTCAAGACGGTACCGTCGGGTAGGACGACGGGATCGCGAGAGGTTTGAAGCGTCGAGAGGAGGGTGAGCGGGTTCGAGATCCCTTGCTGGGTTTTGAGAGCGGAAGCGTTGCGGGTCAGATGCGGAATGTAGAGCGAGGGAACGATCGGGAGGGGTCGAGGCGCTTCGACCACGAGATAGCCGAGACAGCGAACTGTAGCTCACACAAGCGCTTCAGAAGGAGTGTCGTGCAGGATTGAAACAACAGACTGACCTGTGTGTAAGATGGGTCCTACGTCGACGGTCATGCTCCGATCAGAATCGACCACTCGGCGCCAGAAGCCGTCTGAATCACACTGAATGTTGCGCCCTGCTCTCTCGCTTCGATGCAAGGCGCCAGTTTCCGGGGTTTCGTCCGGAAACAAGAGTTCGTGAACCTGGTATGGCCTGGTCAGGGTCGAGTGGGTCAAGGCGAGACACGTGCGAAGGAACAATCGCAAGCCGGATGGACCGTAGATCTGAGTCGGTTCCTAGAGATTAGGTCACAAGGCGGCGTCAGGGACAGTGCGTCAGGTCCACGAACGCAGAGGAGGAGCGGTTTACAAGTTTCTGAGATTGAGCGAGGCGCGGGTCTTCGGTGTCGGGTAGGACCGAGCCTTCGCCAGCACTAATTGTACACAGTAGACCGGGGAGACCATTGATGTGATCACCTGATGCGAGAGGCAAAAAGGAGAAGCGTCAGTCGGAAACGAAGGGAATCACAAGGTTCCGCCGTGCGTACCGTGCATGTGCGTGATGAAGATCTTGTCGACCTTGCCCATCGCTAAGCGGCATCGGGGGTCCATGAACTGGTGCTGGGTGGCTTCGCCTGCATCAAACACCCACACGCGCGAATCGAGTTTGAGCGCGAGTGAGGACACGTTGCGACTCGGCGACGGCCGTCCTGCCGCCGTTCCGAGGAACGTGAGCGAGAGGGTATCGGGCATCTGGCGGGACGAGGTCGACTTCGACGAGCTGCGGGAGGAAGTTGCGAACGAGCGAGGACGATACGATCTTGCGAGGCTGTGTGGTCTGGCACAGGCAGCAGAGACAATCTCTTGCAGTTTGAGGGCGATTTGGGCCAGCGTGCGCGAGGAGATGAGGAACAGAGATCAAGCGATCAAGCAAGCGAGCAACGAGGCGGTGCTCGACATTCTAGCATCCTATCGCTCCGTCTGCCTAAGAAGCGTCGAGCAGCACACAAGAGCAGCACGTAGAGCTGGTCGAGCCAAGGGAGATGAGCAGGAGATGAACTGCCGGCTATCGGCTCGAGCGCTGCGTCTCCCCGCTTTCGCCTCGTTCGGCTCGCTTCTCCTTCTCTTCCTCGCCTCTAATCACGTTCAATGTCGTCGGCTTACTCGTCTCCCGGAATCGCGTGCTCGTTCCCTGCTCCGCATGTCCTCTTGATCGAGCTCGACCGCAAGCCGGTCAACGCGTTCAACACGCAGCTGTGGCTCTCGGTCCAAGCCGCCTTCAATCACGCTTCGGAGGACCCCGACGTGCGTGCGATCGTCTTTGGTAGCCGCCTCGACAAAGGCTTCACCGCCGGCCTCGATCTCCTGTGAGTTTCTATTTCTCTCGCTCCCGACGCTCAGTGGGACCCCCTCTGACAGTCTCACTCGCTCCGGCTACTCTCGGCATACTTTCCAGCGAGTCAAACCTCGATGCCAAAGGGTCTGACCCTGCGAGAACCGCCCTCGTCATGAGACCCGTCAGTTGCCGAGAGCCGGGTTCAGCCTGTCAACCTCCTCTCTTCGCTTGCTGATCCGCTTCAGAGGTCAAACAGTACATCAAGCTGTTGCAAGACAGTGTATCTTCGATTCAGAACTGTTTCAAACCCGTCATTGCCGCCACTCATGGCATCTGTCTCGGAGCCGGCATCGACTTGATCAGCGCATGCGACGTACGCCTCTGTGCCGACAAGACCCTCTTTTCGATCAAAGTCGGTGCTTTCCCTACGTTCAAATGACATCAGCCAACTTACTGGATAGTATATCTGCAGGAAGTCGACATTGGACTCGCCGCCGATGTCGGGTCGCTGCAGAGGTTGCCAAAAGTGACTGCCAACGCTTCCCTCTTGTACGAACTCGCACTCACCGCCCGCAACTTTGGACCGGACGAGGCGACTAAACTCGGACTCGTCTCGACCGTCGTCCAAGGCGGCCGTGAACAAGTCCTTCAAGAAGCACTGAGAATCGCCAAATTGATCGCGTGTCAGTTGGACACCCACAGTGACTCTTTTCGACAATGATACTCACGATAAGAATCTTCTCGGTCTGCTGTAGCGAAATCTCCGATCGCGACCCTCTCGACAAAACACCTCTTGAACTACTCGCGAGAGCATACGGTACAAGACGGTCTCGACTACACGACGGTCTGGTGAGCAATTCTCTCTTTTCCTGCATTCGAATAGCTTTTTGAAACTAAGTCATGCTTGTCGATCTCCTCACAGGCAAATGGTGAAACGCCTTTTTCAAAGTATACTTGCATTTGACTCAGGCGAAACTGACGGAAACGAAACTCTCTTACAGTCTGCATTGCAAGCAGAAGACCTTCCGCTCGCATTCCAAGCGTGAGTCCCCTTCACCCGTCTTTCGATTCATTCTAGTTTATTGACGCGTCATTCTCTCTATCTCTCTTTTGTGTCTGGTACACCGTTGTCGCAAATCACGAATTTTGCCTCCATTGAATTTGGATATTGGATCGAAAAGCTTTTCGACCAAGAAAGCTCCAACGTTCCCGAAATTAGCTGCGAAACTCTAGACAAAGGGGAGATATTCTTCGTTTTCGGGGACTGTCAACAGGTGAGGTCCGAGGGTAGATACCTGGTTCCGATGCTGGCGTCCGCGATTGAACAGAACGAAATCTTGACGAGATTCCCGCACGGGCCAACACTATCGGTCCGCTTGCAAATGAACATATTATGACTACTCGAACTCCATCCTGGCTTGAGACTCGAACATGTTCAGCTCCGTCATTTCACCGATCGACTTGCAGCCTCCTGACTTGAGACCAACTTTGTTTTGTTCAAACCTATAAATCCTGCACGAGTTTGTAAACCGATCTTTACCCATCGGCTGGTCGCTCGGTTCGCAGAAGTATAAGCTTCTTTGCTCGACGGATCGTTGAGAGAACGCAAAAAAGCTGATGCTAGTCTCGTAGTCTAACGGCGTCGGTGCCAATATTGTTCAGTGCCGCTTTTGACGACCGATACTTGCTGTGGGCAAGTAGACGTCCTTCGATTTGTGCGCCTTGAACGAGACACCCCAATATCGCGCTATGCTACGTGGATCCTCTACGGCGCGAAAAGGTCGTCATGTCCGCAGAATAGCCGAAAGGAAAAAGACGGGAACGTGCGCGTATCACTTACTGTTGCGCCCCTACGCTTCGCCCTGCATTACTAACATCCAACTCCCTCACCTCTTCGACGCGCCCACGAATGCATTCGAAAAAGCGTCAAACTGGTCCGGACGATCAAAAAACGTTTGGACCCGTGCGCCTGGTCACCTGCTCAGCGCGCTGAAATTGCGCTGATCACCCAACTGCATCAGAAACGCCTTTGACTTGACGCACTTACCGCGAGAAATGCCTTCGCCACCGCGTGTCGCCGATTCACTCAGTTTTGCGCTCTCAAGGTCGAACAGGTTGCACAACTCGTTAGGGAGGCACTGCAGTTGTACTGCTCTCAGGTTCCATGTTTTGCAGCAGGAGAACTTGCCAGTCGAAATCGAAGATCGTTGAAATCTGGCGTTACGCGATTCACCAGCGAGATTCAAGCGAGAGTGGCAAATAGGACTGAAACGCAGCCGGAGCATCCCGCGCTCGGAGCAAGAATCTCTTGCTTTGGTCCGAAGCTGAATCGCATGGCTCATAGAAACAAGATGCAGCCGGACACGTTGCACAATAAGATCAAAGTAAGAACTACGAAGAACGACGACAAGAAAAGCGAAGGGGGGTCAGGCTGCCAAGGTAAGTTGAGAGGTTGTCCTGGAGCGGGGTGATTTGGCAGAGTCTGCGTCTAGAAGATCTCGGCCGCAAGGGGACAGTTGTCGAGTGAATGACCAAATTCTACAAATCCCGGGTCGGAATCAGCGAATCGCGCGAGGTGCCCTGAGCTTCAAGAAGACATACCTTCGCAATCATCACACCACTCTTGCTTGTCTTCTCTAGATTCAGTGTCTTTTCCGTTCGCTTGAATGAGCAATGTCGAGGTTGTGCGGGAGTGTTGCAGCACGTTCGACGATTGCGAACGTCGTTTTGTCGGAGAGGCAGATCCCAAGACTAAAAAGCAGACAGGTGAGTCCGGAGGAGCTCGTCGTAAATAATCTCGTGGTGAAACTTACATTCAGGACAAGAATCGAGATCGTGACCGTCGTCTCCGCACATTTCGCAACTGCCTTCCCCATCGTCTGCCGCAACATGATCACGGACGAGTTTCGATGTCGTTGACGGATCGTTCGCGTTTGCGTTCGATGTAGGGGTACCTGCATGCTTGGACAACAGCGCTTTGTAGTGCTCGACTTCGGTTTCGAGCTCGTCTTCCCGGTAGACCTTCGATTCGACAAGCGCCTCAAGGTCTGCAACCTGTCGAGATTGGAATTCAAGGCGAGACGGGGTATGTCAGTGCTCTTTCGTATGGAACCCAGACGTATCAAAGACGCTTCACCTCTTGATTGAGAGCCTTGACATCGCGTTCCGACTTGCGCTGCACCTCCTTGAGCTCTGATTTGAGCTGTTCGATTTCCTGTCGCAGACTGGTTGAGAGCGATGGCGACGTGTTGCTAGCCGATGCTTGTGCCGGAGTTGCTGAGAGTTCATTCATGAGGCTGCAACAGATCGAGCAGAGACAAAGTCAATCTAGTGTTTGTGAATAAGAATGCCAATCAACGAGCTTACTTCTCGACCGTCGCTTCAAGGGCTTGTTGCGTCGATCTTGCGTAAACCAAGGAAGCGGGGTCAGAGACTGTACCGAATCTAATTGGATCGCAAAGAACCAACTGCGGCGTACCTGAGCTCCGCGGCATCGTCCTCGAGCGCCTTGCTGCGATCAACAAGCTGCTGATTCTCGTCCGTAAGAGTCGACACAATACTCTTGAGGCCTACGATCTGATCTTTGGCGGCAGTCATATCGTCCTTGCCTCCGATCGACGGTGTGAGTGACCCTCTGCGATCTTGATTCGATTCGTGCTTTTGCAGCCGTTCGATCTCTTTCTCGGCCGCTCGGAGATCTTCACGCAATTCATTCACAAGGCGTACGTTCTTGGACGATTCAGCCTGCAGTTTGGCAAACTCGGTCTTCGTGGTTGCCAGTTCCTGCGTGATCCGCTTGAGGTCGTCCGAATTGCCACCGTTCGCGTCGTGGCGGAGAACCTCGAGTTCGTTGCGCTCGAGTTCAAGGGTCGCTTGAGACTCGTCGAGGGCGACCTGCAACTCTTTGAGCCTCGCGTTGAACCTCGACTCTGAGTGCGTCGAGCGATCTGCCAATATCCGATGCCGGATCTCATCAGCTTCTCGAAAGGCTACCCTGTGTTCCGACGAGAGAGACTCACCGATCGTGGCCTGAAGCTGCTTGATCTCGTCGCGCAGGGATTGCTCTGCCTCTCCAGCCTTCGTTCGCCGGTCTCGCGCCGTGTCCATCTCGTGCTCGAGGTTCGCCCTCGCATCTTCGAGCTGTTCTTCGAGTTGAGCGACTTTCGAGCGCAGATGGTCGGCCTCGGCGACTGCCGTCTCGGCGTCAATCGCGGCCGCGTAAGCTGTCGAAGCAGACAAGTTGGTTGAGATCGATCGAGGGAACGTAGGAGATCCCGAGCGAGAAGTGACCGAGTCGGAGGATCGGTGCTGTTGCTCGGCTTGCAGGGTCTCTGCGAGCTCCAACGCTTCGAGACGCGCGAGTTCGATCTCGGCAATCTTCTCCTCGTACGTCTCGCACAACGCTTGCCCGGCATTCCGGAGCTTGTCAATCTGTTGGTTCAAATCGACCCGTTCGTCTTCGTGCTCTTTTGACGTGAGCGCGATGCGCTCCCGAAGCGATTCAAGTTCCGCTTCCTTCGCAGCCGACTTGCGAGCCGCTTCCGATTTCGTCTTGGCAATCTGTTGCGTCTGCTGATCGAGATCGTGTTCGAGTTGGGCGATCTTTTCCTGCAACCGTCGAGCATCGTCGCTGGTCTCGTCGTTTGCGGGACGAGGCGGCGGTTCCTGTTTCGCTTCGCGCCGTTCGAGTTCGTCGAGGCGCTCGTCCCGCTCTTCGAGCATGCGTTTCGCGTCCTCGAGACGATCCTCCATCTCGCGGCCGAGCTGCTCACTCCCTTCAAGCAGCGTTCTTGTCTCTTCCTCGCGCTTCTTCGACTCGAGCAATTCGCGCCGGAGCTCGTCGACGTCGTCCGCGATACGATGGGACTGCCTCGATGTGCTCGAGGCAAACGACTGGCGAGACGAGCTGCGCAAACTCGGGGTGGTCGGTCGCTCACCCGCACCGCCGTTGACTGAGCTGCTGACCGAGCTCGCCATGCTCGTGCGTCTGCGGGTCATCGCTCCCGAAGTCGACGGGGTGATCCTCCCCGACATCTGGGAAGGGGTCACACTGCGCGTGCGACCGTATGCTGACGGGATCGGGGGCACTTCGGGAGGAGCCATCATCGAGTTCTGCCGGAGGGACGATCCGGGTCGTTTTATCGAAGCGGCAAGGGGAGTGCCTGTCGGACCGAGCGATTTGCGTGATGTCGTGGGCGTTGCGATCGTTCCACCTCCGAGGGAAGGTCGGGCGAGGCGCGTCGTCGGTTTCGGAGTCGAGAATGACGGCGGGGTCGGTTTGGTCGGTGAGAGAGACGCGCGAGGTTTCGTTGGGGAAAGCGATCGGCGTGGGGTAGCTACTGTCCGTTTCGTCGGCGACTTGGACTGCTCGCTGACCGATGCCGAAAGTGTCGTCCGTCGAGCCGCGAGATCCCGCGCAGGCATGGCAGCGTATTGCGATGAGCGAAGACCGGCCGCAGACGGAGGACGCGCGGCACGGGATTGAGATTTCGCAGTGATCTTGGCAAGAGGGAGGAACAGACCGCATTGAGGAGGGCATGCAAAGTATTGCACACTGCAGGCGAATGACAATCAGCCGTTGCGCAGATCCGAGAGAGATGTCGGTGCTCACCCTTTCACGCTGCCGTCGTTCTTGCCTCGTCCCGCGTACTCCTCGGTCAACTCGACGCCGCCCCATTCTCCTGCCTTGCCGTCGACGGCGCCGATGAAGCGCACGGTGCCCTCGAGCCTTTCGCCGACAACCTCGAACGAGACGAGGTCGCCAACGCCAAAGTTGACAGTCGCGGCCGAGGAAGACGGCAACGGCGAGGGAAACCGCGAGGTCGACGAGCCAAACCCGGTTGGAGTCTTTGGGCGATGGTTCGCTGGGGTCGTCGGGGTCCTGCTGCGTGACGGGGTGGCGCTCGATCGGAGCGCAGCGGCGCGTACGCCGGGCAGTACAGCTTTCCTGCGCTCTGCCGAATCGGGTATTTCATCAGGTGCGGGGGCGACGGCGATGCCTACCTCGTGCTGGCCGTAATCGTGAGGGTCGTGGGCGGCGACTGCTTGTCGGAGCGAGTCGAGATGCGCGGCCGAGTCGGTTCTCGTCGCTGCCGAGTTGATCGGAGTCGACTTGCGGCGAGCGAGCGGAGTCCCTTGCGGGAGAAGGGATGCTCGCGGCGTCGAAGGTGGTCGCAGGGACATGACGACTTTTGGGATTTTGTCGCTCGCTGTACCATTCGTGCTGAGTGTCAGTTTCGGTGTTCCTGCTGCACGCGCATGGATGCTCGTCCCTCGAGGTGTGCGGGTGCATTCCAGGGCATGCGAGCGACTCACGTGTTTTCGGCTCGGTGGACTTTGCTCACCTGGCGTCGAGAGACTGCGCAAGCTGGTTCCTGAGACTGCTACCGGGCAGCAGTACACGCGTACGCTGCTAGTCTAGAAGAGGTGTCGAGTACGAGTCGAAAGTTGAATGAAGGATCGCCGCAAACGTGAACCGTCCCCAGCTGGCCGAGGATCAAATGTAGAGGGGCTCGGCGGTACGAGATCACCCACGTCGAGTAGCTGGGCAAGTTCGATGGCTGTCGGTTATGCGAGAGCCGCGAAGGTCTCGAAGCGCGCAGCGATCTTCTCGGTCGCGACTCAGTTCAGCGAGGCGCTGCTTGTACTCGTCCAACGACTCGCTGTCTGTCTCGCCGTGCAACCGATCTCTGCAAGCGTGTGACCAAACGACGGCACGACCCGACACCTCGCTGCGCCTGCTCGCCGAGCCTACGGATCGTTCTACCGTCCAACTCTCTCATCATCTGCGCACTCGGGATCCCCCTGAAGTTCACGTCTCCGCTTGTACTTGCGCTATTCTTTTTCGCATTTCGTGGGTTGTCCGTGACGACTTGGGACTCAGAGCCCTGAACATTCATCTGCTTGGGGTTGCCACGGAACAACATCTCACAGCAAAACCTCCTCGTGTCGGCAGCGATTGGGTTGATTTTTCCTCATCGCGAGCCCGGACAGGCTGCCTCAATACCGTCGTCAACGACTCGCTTGAGTTGACATAGAGCTTGGTCAACTTTGTCTCGCTTGATCGATTCGAATTGATTCGCTTTTTTTGCATCGCTGTGAACTCTTGGCGAGCCCATGCGTCCTTGATCAAAGGCGATTTCTCTGCATCAGACCGTCAAAAGACAGTCCTTGACTCGCCAATACGGATTCGGAGCGTCCGTAACCTTGCGCGCTTGTATGTCCGACTGCTACCGCGACTTTTTTTCTTCTTCTTCTCCTCGTAGCCCTAGCCCTAACCCTAACCCCCCCTTTCCCCGCCAAAACGCCGTTGGGGTGAGGGTTCGGTTTCAGTGCCCACAAGCACGCGAGCGCTTTCAGAACGCAAACGTACAAGCCAACGCGCGCGTTAGCTAGCGCTCTTCGCGGTCCTCGCTTTTTGCGCGAAGTGCCCTGTCTAGTCGTTTTCTTGGCCAGAGGTCTTGTAAGGGGCTTTAAGCCAGCTCTGCGACTTTGGTTGTCTCGGGTTGGGAGAAGAAGCAGGCAAACTTCAAACTGCGGACCTTCGCAAGAAACTCTTTTTCGTGCGGTTTGAAGGTCGAGCTGCCGCTCCCGGGGTGTCGTCGCTCGAGACGACACGGAAACAGCCAACTTGACGGTGAAAAACTGCAGAGCACAGTGTTTTGCTTGAGCAAGCGGTCCCAGTGTGGTCTGCTGCAAAGACGCGAGCTGTGCTTTTGAACGCCCTTCAGCGCAGTCCTTTCGCTCGCTAACCGTGAAGGCTTTCAAGTCGTGAACTCGAAAGGTTGTGAAAAGCTTGGAAGGCGACGGAGCAAAAGCGCTGAAGAACTTTTCAAGAAGCGAGAGGGCACAAACAGCACCCGAAGCTGGTCTCCTCGAACTGGCCCCAAGACACCGGCCGAGCACGGCGTCTATGGTCGCGGAGTAAGCTGCGACAAAGCCAGCTGGAGGACGAAAGAGAAGAGATCAGCAGAAGAGTTGGGGAGACCTTGGTTCGAGTACCGAGGCTCGAGCGTTTCTAGGCAAGCGAGTCTTGGTGTAGTAACGTTCACCTGGTTTTGAGCTTGAGGCAGTGAAGCGACTGAGCAGCTCAGAACGACTTAGAGAGGAGGAAGCGACGAGAAGGGGACGAGCGTACGCCTGAAGCTGACTCGCGAGTCGCGGTCTTGGAAAGTACTGTCGCCCCCCGCGCAACCCCACGCACTCGGTCTTTTTCCTTACACCCTCTCTCGACCTCGTTCTCTCCCAGCTTGGCCCTTCACCCGGAACACTTGTTGACCTCGCCTACTTGTCTACGTACCTCTCGTCTTTCTCGCGCCAACCCACGACCCCGGTCTCGCTGTTCGACCACGTCCCCGTTCTTGACCACGACCGTGTCACAGAACTGGCGCTCGCTTCGGCACTTCGGTACACCCTTGCGCACAGTCAAGCAAACTTCGGCGAGCGTCGCGGTGCTGTTCGGGGCGCGTGTCGACTCGCTTGCCTTTCGTGGACTCGCGCTCGACTCGACTCTCTCGGCTCGCTCGGTACCGCTCTTGAGTCGCCTCGTACGGCTCGGAGTGGTGGTGGTCGGTGAACGTTCTCGTTCCCGCCGGTGCTTTCGTTCGTCTTCTCTACTTTCTCCTTCCTCCTGGCTTCCCACCCCTCCCCACTCCACCACGGTTCTTGCAACACGCCGCTTGCTCAACGTACGCTTCGTTTCAGTCCTGCGACACTGTTCTACACCTTTGTCGTGCCGTTCCCGTCGTACCGTGTGTTTCACCTTCTTGTTGCTTTGTACTGCTCTCTTGCGCTGGTGCACCCTACGCCCTGTCTGCTTTGTACGTACTTTGCGTTCTTACCGCTTTTTGAAGCTTTCTGCGACTGTAGCACGGTTGTCGCTGCGTAGTGCTGGACTTGTTTCTTCCCTCCCTGGTCCCCGGTCTCTGCGCTGGTCGCCGTTGTCACCTGCTACGTTCGTTGCGTCACACCTTCTTCACTGTCGCAACTAGTGTCGTTGTCGCCGTTTCCGTGGTCTCCGCGCCGGCCCTTTCCCTCTCGCACTCTCTCGACCAACCCTCTGTCCCAGCTTTGCCCACGAACCGAGGTTCCGGTTGCACTCGCCCTTTCGTCCTGTCACCGGTTTTCGTCGACTTGCTTACCCCGCACGCTTCTTCCTCTCGCGCTCTCTCGACCCTCTCTCCCCAAGCTCTGCACTTGGGTTAGGGTTAGGGTTAGGGTTAGGGTTAGGGTTAGGGTTAGGGTTAGGGTTAGGGTTAGGGTTAGGGTT